>NC_089503.1:274272724-274584997 GCF_036850995.1 Saccopteryx leptura
ACTCTTGTCACCTCTACTTAACATGGTATTGGAACTCCTAGATAGAGCAACTAGACAAGAAAAAAATACATTTTTTGAAGGAAAGAAGTACAATTATCTGTGTGCAGATGATAATCTAACATGTACAAAAATCCTAAAGCGTCTACACGTACACACACACACACACAGAACTAACAAATTCAGTAAAGCTGAAGGATACAAAATCAATAAACAAAAATCAGTTCTGTCTCTATATACTAACAACAAACTATTTGAAAAAGAAAATTAGGAAAACAATCCATTTACAATAGCATCAAAAAGAATAAAATACTTAGGAATACACTTAACCAGGAGATGAACGACTAGTACACTGAAAACAACACAGCACTGATGAAAGAAATTAAAGACACACAATGGAAAGACATCACACATCTCAAGTTCATGTACTGTCAGGCTTAATATTATTAAAATGTCCAAAATGTTAAAAGTGATCTATGGACTTAATGCAATCCCTGTCAAAATCTCAAGATATATAATAATAATAATAAAAAAACCCAAATCACGTGGAACCACAAATAATCACAAAAAAACAAAAAATGTCTTGAAGAAAAAAAACAAAGTTGAAGGCATCACACTTAATATTTCAAATAAAATTGGACCTTTATCTCACACCATAGACAAAAATCAACTAAAAATGGATTAAAAACTTTAAATGTAAGAACTGAAACAATAAAACTTTTTCTAGAAGATAACATAAGGAAAATGTTTTATGACATTAGGCGTGGCAATAATTTCTTGACTATAACATTAGAATCACAGGTAACAAAAGCAAAGTTGGAGTACATCAAACTAAAAAGCTTCTTCACAATAGAGGAAAGACCCAACAAAGTGAAAAGGCAATCTACAAAATAAGAGAAATTTGCAAACCATATATTTGATAAAGGCTTAATAACCAAAATATATAAGGAATTCTTACAACTTAGCAAATAAACAAAAACAATAATGGCCAAGGGACTTGAATAGATATACTTTCAAAGATGACATACAAATGAGCAAAATACAAGAAAAGAAGCTCAACATCGCTAATCATCAGTGAAATACAAAAACACAATGAGATAATCACCTAATACCTGTTAGAATGATCATTATTTAAAAATGAAAAGAACACCAAAGTGTTGGTGAGGATGTGGAGAAAATGGAACCCTCTGCACCGATGGTGGGTGCACTGCTGTAAAACTGTGCAGTCACTAAGAATAACAGTATGGAAGTTCCTCCAAAAATTAAAAATAGAACTACCATATGATCCGGCAACTCGATTTCTAGGTATTTATCCAAATTTTTGAAATCAGGATCCCAAAGAAATATTTGTACTTCTATCTACGTCCACTGAAGCAGCTTAACCAAGAAATGAAAATAACCTAAGTGTTCATAAATAGATTAATAAAGAAAATATAATATATACATGCAATCAAAAATTATTCAGCCATATAAAAGAAGGAAATCGTGTCATATGATACAGCAAAGATGAATCAGGAGGATATTATGTTGTGGAAAAAACCATTCACAGGATAAATACGGCACGATTCCATCTATGTGAGGAATGTCTAACAGTCAAAGTTGCAGAAGCAATAAGTAAAACAGTGACTGCCGGGAAATGGGGGAGGGTAAATGGGGAGCTGTCACTCAATAGGTATAAATTTCAGTCATGCAAGATGAAAAAGGTCTAGAGATCTGCTGCATGACATTGTGCTTATAGTTAACAATACTGTAATGTACACTTTACATATGTAGGTCCAATGTCACCTAAACTTTTTTTATTTTTTAAAGAACTCCCTTTAGGATGACTTGAAAAATTAATCTGTTAGCAACTAATTCTCTCAAATTACACTGATGTGGAAGTCTGAAATCAGTTTAGATTTCGAGCCAAAATCAAAGTATCATCAGGTCCACGCTCCTTCCAAAGGCTCTGGGAGAGCATCTTTTCCGCGCTGCCTCAGGTTTCTGGGAGCTCCAGGTGTTCCTTCACTTGTAACTGACTATGTCGCTTCATCCTCTGCCTGCTTAGTTCCATGACCTCACCTCTTCTGTCTCAAAGCCTCCCTGTCTCCCTAGTGTAAGGACAGATATATGATTGTATTAGGGCCCATCCAGATAATCAGAGAAAAGAATCCAAGATCCTTCACTTATTTCTTTTGCCATATCAGGTAATATTTACTCTTTACTGTATAAGATGATAAGAAGATACTTGTGATCCTTCTGTTCATTTTTCTCACTGTTACATCTTAGACAAATGCCATAAAGCTGCAAATTTTAAACTACAGCCCTGAGGCATCTCCAGAGACAAAATTTAAAAATCATTATCAAACAATGGACATCCAGAAAATTAAATTCCTCTTTATAAGAAAATTATTTTAAAAATCTGTTAAAAATATGATATTAAAATCTACATAGTACATTTTTACTTAATCCAAACATTCCTTTAAAAGAACAGTAAGTGCCCTTCTGAAAACTTATACATTATAAACCTTTTCCTACAATCAGGAAACCTTTAAAAATTCAAGACATCTTTTAAACTAATTTAGTAACACACATATGCTCAGTCACACACTCTTCTATACAAGCCAATGCATGAAAAACACTTGTATTATTTAGTTGGCTGTGGCATGCAAAAGTTTAGATTTTGCTGCACCAAGCCATTTCTGAGAGTTTCGAGTATAAAGCAATGAGACTACATTTTTCTTTAATATATAATTTCATACCTCATATGCAGATGGGTGCTGCACCCAGTTGTGTAGGCAATTCGAGAAATATATACTTATTCATATTTTGCTACTTCTCAAAATATATTTGGAACTCTTTTAGAAATTTCTCCTGTGTCAGTTTATTATACACCAAAGTGTCCTATTTTTAATGGCTATACTACCTTTAAAGGTATGTTTAACATTCCTAAACACACTCAGAATTATTATTCATTGACCTTAAGATAGTTACCTCTTAATTTTAAAAAAGAAGCTTGCCCCATGTGACATGCTTTTGCTACTACTCAAATTATTTTAAAGGAACAAACTATAGAGGAAATGTTGCTTAATTTGAGTGCCGAGGCTAGCACTGATGCTGGTGCACTGGAAACTGGAACCAGTTTTGTCCATCAGATATGTTGGTCATTCTGGAGACAGTGTCCAAGGTCTAGTTATGACCACCATATAAGGGCCTGAGCCGCCCGCCTCTCTTGTCACTTCTCTATAGTCCATCCCTGGGATTCAAAGACAGCACCCTATGTCACCACTGTGGCTAAGCCAAACCAGGTAGAAGGCAACGGTCTCACTTTGCCGTGATGCAAAGAGTTCAGATTCACCAGAATATATTTATTTTTTATTTATAAATAAATTTTTATTAATTTTAATGGGGTGACATCAATAAATCAAGGTACATATATTCAAAGAAAACATGTCCAGGTTATCTTGTCCTTCAATTATGTTGCATACCCATCACCCAAAGTCAGATTGTCCTCCGTCACCTTCTATCTAGTTTTCTTTGTGTCCCTCCCCCTCCCCCTTTCCCTCTTCCTCATTCACTCCCCACCCCCACCCCCACCCACCATACTCTTGTCCATGTCTCTTAGTCTCGTTTTTTATGCCCCACCAATGTATGGAATCATGCAGTTCTTGTTTTTTTCTGATTTACTTATTTCACTCCGTATAATGTTATCAAGATCCCACCATTTTGTTGTAAATGATCCGATGTCATCATTTCTTATGGCTGAGTAGCATACCCTAATGTATATGTACCACATCTTCTTTATCAAGTCCTCTATTTTTTTTTACAGTGATTAAAGCCTTTAAGCAAACTCTTGGCCAATACAGCAACAATCCATAAAAGAGTAGTGTCCTTAACATATTCACCAAGTCCAAGTTGGCACCAACACCATGCCAAATCCCTGAAAAATACAACCCAACCCCAGTTCAGTCTGTTATGAGCTGTCATAAGGAGCAGGAATCCAGGAAAAGTCCACATCCAGGAAAAGAACTGTTGTCACAATTCTATACTTTGCAGCTCACGTCTAAGTCCCAATGACCGCTGCTTCTAGCTGGTAATGATTCAGGTAGACTGAAAAAGCCATCTGCAGCATGTGTGGAGATGGAGCTTCTGTTCTCCTCTGCCTGGAGAGATGAGACCAGGGTGCTTTTCCCTGGAGCTCTGCAACTGTGGTGTGGTAAAGAGAACCTTAGGATACATTAAGCTGGGTGGCAAAGGTAAATTCACAATAGAAGTTGGCAAAAGGGGGAAAGAGAGCTCTAAATTAGGAGTAGGTCCCAGCCTGAAATATGAGTGGGGCATTGAGGTAGGAGGAATAAAGGAAACACTATATATTAAACAAAGCAGCAGAAAATAGGACTATCAACACCCACAACAGAGATCTTCGAGGGAAGAATAAAAAACCTGACTATTCCGGCAAGACATATTAGTTAAGTGGCCCTTGTGTATATTTCAGTTTTTGAGAGAAATAAAAAAAGCTCACTGGGTAATTTTGGATATATTTACTCAAGTCATTCATGAAATCATTACTGTAAATAACTTAACTGACTACACAGGAACCAACATCAGACTTCAGGTCTGGACCCAGATCTAATGCAGTGAGAGGCTCTTCCAGCAGGTAGACCCATAGCCTCGGTCTGGCCCAGCGTCCGCTCTGCGCCCTTTCCTCTGGGACCAGCGGGACAACAGTGGTGAGTGGTGCTGGCCCACCCACAGGAACTTTCTGCTGGTTCTTCCCCACTTCTGTCATTTCTGCTCAGTGAGCTCAAGTTTTTGAATAAGTTTAAGTTTTCGGTTTCCATATATCTTTAAGATTATCTAAGAAATTAAAATCATGTTCTCTGGTTGGCTACTAGTGCTTATACATACTTGGCTTTATAACTTTTCTTGTTTTTAGTTTTTTTAGCTTATGAATATTATTTGTCAATAAGATATGTTAAAGCAGAATTTTATAAAATTATTGTCTAGTTATATAATGTCAAGAATTTTTAAATAAGTTTCTTGAGCTACTTTCAAAAATAAGTAAGAATAAAGTCTTCACAGGTGGCTGCCAATTACCTGTGTAATATTTATGTGGGTGTTTATATTCTAATGGAATCATTTAAGAAGCATGATGAAATGAAGCAACACGTTTTAAAAATAATAAAAAAGAGCTTTTACAGTGATCCAGACATTCTCAAGTATTCTACTTAAGAGTATATACATTACATTAAAATTTAAACCAGTTGTGTCTAACAAGTCACATGCCTTTGATGGACACTTTTGTAGAGATGAATCAAGCTATCTCATAGACTATCACAGTCCACAGAAAAGGGGAAATGTTTTTTTGCCATGAACGATCTCGCAGGCTGTGTTGGTTATTAATGCTTCTCAGCTCCAAATAATTCCTTTAGGCCTGCTCTATGAATCTGAGTTCGTAAACATTTTTTCTTTGACAATCACATCATGTCAAGATAGGGCCCTGGAGGACAGGCTGCAGCTCAGGCGGTTGGGCGGCCTCCCCAAGGACCATCTCCCGCAGAGCAGAGAGGCCAGCAGAACATGCAGCTTCCCGGCACCTGCTTCGGTGGTTTCCAGTATTGTACTCCTGGTAAGATACTTCCTCCATAAGTTCCAGAGGTTGGTTTCTGGTAAATTCCATCAGAGAGGTACCATGATGACTTCTCTGCCACCCAGGGAACCACAGCCAGGTTCTCTGCAACAAGGTCTGGACTTCCGTTCCAATAGGCCTTCTCTTTGGGAATTCTATCTCAGCCTTAGTTAGGGTAGTAGCTACTGAGATAATATTATATCTGCTATTTCTGTGTCCTATAGAGTTCTCGTCACCTCTTATCAATCTCTTTCTCACAACCCCGTTGTATTTGCAGTCCTTTACATTGAGTTTTCCCTGTTCAAACAGCCATGCCGGTCCTCTCTTCTGACAGGACCCCAACTTGTCCAGCAATAGAAAGCATTGTTTTCCAGTTCTTCTTTGTGTCCCTTAGGATAAAATAGCTCTACATTAATAAATTAACAATACTGGTATAATAAAAAGACAAGAGCAATCAGAAAAGCCTTTTTGTTAGAAATATTTTATATACCTAATCCTATATAGATTTTCACTCCCAAATGAACCAAAGAAAAACAAGTAAGAATGTTTTCTCAACTAAACACATGACAAAATGCTTGTCTACTTTATGCGTAGGAGAAGAAAATCGAGAAAGTTTTACAAAAGACTAGAAATAAAAAGAAAAAGGAAAAGTCTCAACTAATAAATGAACTTCAGGAATACTTTCATTATCTATCTTGTCTTGTTAATGTGAGTAAAAAATATAAATGAACATCTGTGAAATGGGACAAATACAAATCAAGTAGCACAAAGCAGGAATAGGGGGAAGAAGAAAATATTTTCATACTTCATTAAATGAGCTGACATGAACAACTGCCAGCAACTTTACAAGCAACTTAAATTCTAAAAATGTTTATTTTTATATACTTTATAACTACCTAAAACAAAAACCAATTTTCTCATTCAATATAAAACCTTTGCAATTTATAGAGCTCTTTCTCAAAGGTAGTTGTATGTAGATAACTATCAATTTTAAAAAATTCCTTCTAAAATGAACTATATCACAAAGAGATATTAAGCCCTGGCTGGGTAGCTCAGTTGGGTAGAGCATCATCCCAATACGCCAAGGTTGTGGGTTCAATCCCAGGTCAGGGTCCATATAAAAAACAACCAATGAATACATAAATAAGTGGAACAACAAATCAATGTTTCTCTCTCTCACTCTCTTCTTTCCCCTCTCTCTCTCTAAAATCAATCAATAAAAATTTTTAAAAAAATTAAGAAACTCCTATTTATGATTATATCAAGAACAGTAAAATACCTAGGAATAAATTTAACCAAAGAGTTGAAAGACCTGTACACTACAAACTATAAGACACTAATGAAAAATTGAAGAACACAGAAATAAATGAAAAGATTGTGTTCATAAATGGGAATAATTAAAATGTTTACATTACCCAAAACAAACTACAGAATCAATGCTATCCCTATGAAAATCATAATGGCATTTTTCACAAAAATAAGACAATCCTAAAATGTATATGGAACCACAAAAGATCCTGAATAGCCAAAGCAATAATGAAAAGAAAGAACAAAGCTGGAGGCATCACAATCTCGGCTTTCAAACTGTATTACAAAACTATAGTAATGAAAACTGTACGTATGGTATTAACATAAAGATAGATCATTGGAACAGAATGGAGAGCCCAGGAATAAACCCATGCATATACTGTCAATTAGTTACAACAAAGGAACCCAGAATATACATCAGGGAAAGGACAATTCAATAAGTGGTGTTGGAAAAACTGGATAGCTACATGTGGAAGAATATAATTAGATTACATCATATACAAAAATTAACTCAAAATGGACTAAAGACTTGAATGTAAGACCTGCAACCATAAAACTAGAAGAAAACATAGGTGGTAAGCTTTTTGACATTAGTCACAGTGATGATTTTTTGGAACTGGCTCCAAAAGCAAAGGCAACAAAGCAAAAATAAACAAATGGGACTATATCCAACTAAAAGCTTTTTCACAGCAAAGGAAACCACCCACAAAACCGGTACATGAAAAGATGCTCGATGTCACTAATCATCAGGGAAGTGTCAATCAAAGCCACACTGAGCTATCACACCTGTGAGAATGGCTGTTATCAAAAAGACAAAAAATAAGTGTTGGCGAGGATATGGAGAAAAGAAAACCCTTGCATACTGCTGGTGGGAATGTAAACTGGTGCAACTACTATGGAAGGATGGAGTCCTTCAAAAATTATTAAGTACTGTATGATCCAGTGATTCTACTTCTGTGTATTTATTTGAAGTGAAAACAGTAACTCAAAAAGATATATGCTCCCCTATATTATTTGCCCCATTATTTATTATACCCAAGACAAGGAAACAACCTAAGTGTCCATTCACAGACTAATGAATAAAGAAAATGTGGTTGCCAGAGATAGGGGGTGGGGAAAATGGGTTAAGGAATTCAAAAGGTACCAACTTACAATTATAAAGTCACTCATGGGGCTGTAATACACAGATGGTGACTACAGTTAATAATTCTGTGCTGCACATTTAGAAGTTGCTAACAGAGCAGATCTTAAAAGTCCACATGCAAGAGAAAAAACCTTTTTTAAGTGAGAGGAGGGAGATCATGAGACAGACTCCCACATGTGCCCCGACAAGGATTCGGCTGGCAACCCTGCCTGGGGCCTATGCTTGAACCAATTGAGCCACTGGCTATGGGAGGGAGGAGGGAGAGAAGAGGGATAGAGAGCCTTGGAGAAGCAGATGGCCACTTCTCTTGTGTGCTCTGACTGGGAACTGAACCCAGGACTTCCATACACCCGGCTGACCCTCTATCCACTGAACAATTGGCCAGGGCCAAGGAAAAATTTTTTGTAACTATGTAAGGGGACAGATGTTAACTAGACTTACTGTCATAATTGTTTCTCAATAAATACAAATATGGAATCTTTATGTTGTACACTTAAAACTAATATAATATTATATGGCAGTTATACTTTAATAAAACATTAATATATATTAATATTATACATAAAAATACACCTTCCTTCTCCACTACCTGAGCCACCCCTCATATTACAAATTGTGACTTTCTTTAACAGACAGCAAGGATATCAAATCAGATTAATTAAGGTAACATTACAAGAAAAATCCTGGAGTTGTGAGCTATGGTCCAAGATTACTGGGAGATCTTAAACTCTCAGGTCAGACAGAAGTTAATTCATAATCTAAAGAACAACTGTAAATGATGCAAAGAACAAGGCCCAGTTAGACTTTAGAGCCAGGGAAATTCATTAGACAACCCAAATAGAAAACAAAAATACCAACAATTAATTAATCAAACAAACCCCCAAAGCAGCCCTTCATCACTTCCAGGCTTTTAAAAGTTTAAAAAAAATAAAAATGAACAAATTTCCTATGTGTTTTAAGGGAATATAGACTCTTTTGCCTCTAGATAGACTCTTTAGTTGAAGGATCTGATGTTCCAATTTTGGAGACAATGACTGCTTGACAGGCAAAATACAGGATGAAGAAAATGATAATAGTAATATGGTAACAAATTATAAACTCCAACTGGCCAATAGCACTTAAAAGTAATCAGTTACAGTTAGTGGAGTCTGTGGTCACAGTGTTGAAGAGAAGTATTGTCTCCTCTTTTGAAAGTATAAACAGCTAAGACCTTATTGATAAAAAGAAATGTATTACTGAGAACAAGCAGAGTGACTGCAGAAACACTACTGAGTTATTTCTCTTAATTTCGTTTATTTTTCCAAAAAGTATATTCCAATCAGCATTTCTTTCAATACAATAATAGATCATTTAATGTTAGGTATTATATAATTTTTTCTAACTACATCAGTATAAAAGTAGAAAACATTTTCATTTCTTTTCAAACTCAGATAACTTAAAGTATAATGTTACTTAACTTTAAAGATACAAGTAAAATATAAGCAATTTTCTATGCTCTCACATGTTACTTGTGATTAAATCTCACCTCAATCTCTTTGCTGGTCAGTGGCCTATCGATGGACATATATTTTGATATAAGTTATTTTTCTACTTATTAGTTTTGTGTCTCAAGATTTCAGAGAAATAAAAGAAGAGCATATTTTGTAGAAATTTCAACACTCGGCTGCAGGCAGGAATGACAAGTTATTATTGTAGATACTGCTGCTATTTGGCTCAAACACTCCAACCCTGAATCCTGTGCCAAGATGTTCTTCACTAATCTGGCAGTGGGTGGAGCCCTTTATATCAAGGGGTGAAGAGAAACACTGAAACATCTTTTAACCATTTGTGAAATTTTTAAAAAATGCCATCATCAGTTGAAGTAGCACTTAGGTCTGAAAAAAAGGACTGAAATAAATGAATGAAGAAATCTAACTTATCAAGTTTTTATTTCTACAACTGTAGCCATAAGACAAAGTTCTAAATTTAATTCTTAAAGGGCTAGTATTTTGATCTATGATTTAATGAAGACTTCACAGCCAGTTTCTGTTCTTTGTATAAAGAAATCTAATTTCATTATAACAAATTCATTGAGTACCATCAAAATTTTTTATTTCAAATATTCATCTGAGAAAATTTTCAAATAAATATTATAAATCAGTAATCAAAAGTTTTTGGCATGGAGATGACATATATACTACTTAAAATGAAATCTGCCCTGGCTGGTGGCTCAGTGGATAGAGCATTGGCCTGGTGTGTAGAAGTCTCAGGTTCAATTCCTGGTCAGGACAACAGGAGAAGTGACCATCTGCTTCTCCACTCCATCCCCTTTTCTCTCTCTCTCTCTCTCTCTCTCTCTCTCTCTCCCTCTCCTTCTCTCCTCCTCCCACAGCCATGGTTCATTTGAGCAAACTGGCCCTGGGCACTGAGAATGGCACCATGGCCTTTCCTCAGGCACTAAAATAGCTCAGTTGCTGAGCAACAGCCCTAGATGGGCAGAGCATCACCCCATAGAGAGCTTGCCAGGTCAGGGTACATGCGGGAGTCTCTCTGCATCCCTGCCTCTCAATAAAATTTAAAAAAATGAAATTTAACCTTTATTAAATTCAATTGTCCATACTAATCAAGACTTCCCTAGAAAAATACTGCATGCTTGTTCTTGATATAGAACATGTAATTATTTACCTTACTATTTCCCAAAAGCAAATAGGCCCAATTTCAATACACACTGCAATTCTGAAGAAAGTTAATACAGAAGCATTTAAAGTTAAGGATAGCACAAATGTTTTACCTTGCCTACTACATGATTGACTACAGATGTCAAGAATGCAAAGCCAAAAAGGCTAAGTATTATTGGCATGAACAAATACCAAGATCAGTTAATTATGTGCACCATGGGGACAGGTAGCACACACATGACATATTTTACCATCCCTTGTATGGAAGTTGTTGGTCAGGCAGCCAGGATTCAAATGCTGTAGCTGCATGACTTCAGACAATTTACTCGTTTTCTTTGCTCTAAAATGGAAATAATAACCCTTCAATTTGTCAGAGCTAAACAACAATAAATATGAAGACAAACACAATCTAACATATAATAATTCCTTAATAAAAAAATAGCTATTACTAGCATTATTACAGGAGTTTGAGTCTTGAAGAACTCCTAAGTGACTGATCACTGAGTGTGATCTTGAAACAGGCAGGTCCCTGCCAGCATCTGCTGCTTTAGCAGATGAGCTCTCACTGGGCACACGGCACCTGTCGGCTTGCGGCTGTGCCTGTGCCCGCTGAGCAGAGGCTTCGGCCGCTCAAGCCAGGCGCAGGAACACAGCCCCGGGAAGCAACAAAGGTCCACCCTCCTGTGTTCCTCAAACCAGTGCTCTAGGTCTGAGGCGTGTCCACACAATAAAGAAATGTGCCATTTGCTTAGGATGAGGTACAGAAAAATACTGGTTTTAAAAATAGAATCATTTTATTCTTGAGACCACTCACCTACCGAGCAAGTACAGGATAAGAAATGGTAATTACATTCTTCTGAGAATTTCAGAGTCTTAATCTAGGCCTCCTCAACACTAGCCACACTCAAAGAAAAAAGACTTCTATCAACATGAAATCTACTTTAATGACAAAATGTACAAATAATACAAAACAAAACACCTTTAAACTTTTTTTTTAAATGTTTATTTTATTCCTTAGAGAAAGAGAAGAAAAAGAGAGACAGGAACATCGACCTGTTCCTATATGTGCCCTGACTGGGGGTTGAACTGGCAACCCCTGCGCTTCGGAAAGATGCTCTAATCAACCGAGCTATCCAGTCAGGGTAACACCTTTAAACATTTAAAGTTAGTTAGGAAATGCTTATAATATATAACCAGGAAGAATGAACAATATAGGTAACAGGTTATTTTGTCATAAAGAATGGAGTTTTCAATAGTTAAAAACCGTGTCAAATCTTACAATATTATTTGAAATTCTAACTCTGTGATTATAATTTCTAATGAACAGTCTCAGCTACTAGTCCAAGTCCTATTACATGATTTTAGTGAGCCGAGTGTCTGACAGGAAAGCAATGGAAGTGGAAGAACACAGGATTTTAAGAGTCAGCAGACCTGGATGGGTTCACTGCTCACTTGAAGTGTGAAACCCTGAACTCCCTTAAACTCCTGCAGGGTCATTTCTTCATCTATAGAATACTGGTAAGAATATTTTTTCTCATTGGTTTACTTGTGAGCATCACCTAGACTTACCTAGTTAAGAGTTTTATGCTCACTGAAGTGTTGTCCCACCAGATGGTCTCAATAGAATAGCTGCATTTTCCCATGGGTTTATAAAATATACTTGAGTCACTGGAAAGGAGAGAGAAGCTGGGAGAGAAGCCCTGTGGGAGCCCCACACACAGAGAACTCTGCCCTTTTTATTAGGAAAAGAACTGCCATACTCCCTGAGGACGAGCCTACGCCAACAAAGAATGCTGTGGATAATATGCTGCTGACTGCGTACACGCACATCTCATTCTTTACTCTGGGTGACACACCTTCCTTTACCTTGATTTTATAAATTTGGGTGGAAGGATGGAGCACAGCTCTCAGACCTCCCACGGAAGAAAACATCCTGGATATGGAATGCCCAGGAAAAAACAAATGTGGATACTAACCCTAGTACACACAAATTTTTAAAAATTCAACTCACATAATCAAATAATTAGCAATAATATAAATAACGTATGAGCACAGTTATGTTTAGGTGTCAAGAGTGATACTCAGATAAAGGGCCCAATGGAAAGATGATTTCTATTATTCCATCTTCAGAAATACATGAAGCCACCTACAGCCACTGAGGAAAGGCTAACTAACTATGATTCACATAATCAACATTCAAATATTCATTGCCAGTTGTAATTTTATTTAAGGAAGAAGAAGAGATTTGGTTTTCTCACTTTTAAAATATTAACCACTTGACAGCTTTTTGAAAAGTCATTTGTAATACTTACTAAATACTCAGCATATGCCAGGAAACTGTTTTAGGTGCTTTGAATGTATCATTTTATTTAATTCTCATAATAATCTCAAAAGGTAGGTACTATTATTATCCTTACTTTTAGAAAAAGAAACCATAGAAAAGAGAAGTTCTAAAACATGCCCCAAATCATATACCTTATTAAGGGAAAGCTAAAATTGGAATCAGGGCTGTCTATAGCCAGAGCTCAAAACTTGGACTCTACCATCTAATAAAATAAATATTGGCCTGACCTGTGGTGGCGCATTGGGATAAAGCATCGACCTGGAACACTGAGGTTGCCGGTTTGAAACCTTGAGCTTGCCTGGTCAAGGCACATATGGGAGTTGATGCTTCCTGCTCTTCCCCCTTCTCTCTCTCTCTCTCTCTCTCTCTCTAAAAATCAATAAATAAAATATATATAAAAAAGAAAATGTCTATTCAGGTATTTAAAAATATATATTTAAGCAGGATATACACTATACTTGTTTCAAAAGCTTTAAAGACACTAGATTTTCAATGACGTTCATGGATCAGTCTCATTGATTAATTAATCATGTCACATGGACATATGGCTGAATCAGCTTTTGGAAATGGTGCTAACACAAACCACACATCACCAGGCCTCGTCCTGATGCAATGAAAGCTTCTGCCAAACTACTAACCAGATTCATCCATGTGTGGCTGCAACATATAAAGATACAATTTTTGCAATGAAATACCGAGATCTAAAAACTAGGATCATTATTTCATTCATAATGAGTCATGGACTTTTTGCCATTCCAATTTTCACTGTGAAGCACTTTAAATAAAGAAAGCTTCCCCACTTTTAAGTTCTACGGGCTCTTCCTCAGTCTCATAATCATCAACTTCCTAATTACAAGAGGATCGCTGACCATCTCTCTAACCACCTCCATCCTTTCTAAGTGGGTTTGCTGTCTGCCCCTCTGGACCACTCCTCTGGGTGAAATCTCCCCAAAGCCGACTTTGTACATCTCTCCCACCATTCCTTCAGATGACTACTCATCTTGTACACAATCACATTTGCACCTTCTCTACACATCTGGTTCTAAATGTTCTTTCTATGAGAATCTGTCGACTCAAATAGTATGAAGAAAATAGTCCACAATTCTGTTATACCTTTATTACTACAGCTTTCTCTGAGGGGACAACCGCGGGGTCATGTGACAATGTTACCCTGGACACAAAGCCCTGAGAATTCTTTGGGTTCTGTGGCTGTTGCTGTAGCCTTTTGGTTTCTGGGGTACAAAGATGGCTAATTCCTCAGATGAGTTCAAGAGACCTTTCTCAGGCCTGCACTAGGCAGAACAAAGAACTCAATTCTTAAGACTAACAAAATAAGTGATAACCTTTGGATTCCAAATAGGGAAAGATGTGATGGTACACTAGGGTCCTTAAAACACTTTAAAATGACAAACGTACAAAGCTAAAGAGGAGCAATTTCTAGTCTAGTCTTCATTAACAGGACTGATCCCAGCCAGTCTCATTTTGTTCCCTGGTTCCCTCTCTCCTGCTTCTTCGGTATCCAAAAGTCCCTCATTGCTGCCCTTTAACCGGCTCTCTAAAGGCACCAACCAACCATTCCCTGCTCTGTCCCATCACTAACAATGAAATTTGGAGCCCAGAACATTTTTTTCCTTCTTCACCAAGTCTTCTTCATGTTTGTTAGACTTGCAGATGTCGACCAGAAATTAAGGACAGAGGGGAATATTACACAAAAGCACATTAAATTAATCTCCAACTAGTAATATAAAAAGAGACAGGTCAAGAAAGCTTTCCTACTGTGCCTTAAAAAAACCCTGTAGCACCTACTCTCAGGGGCAAGGGAATCAGGGTGTGGCAAGCAAGGGCACCCAGGGTGTGACAGGTAAGGGGCACCATTCTCAAGTGCCACACTGCACTTGCGTGACTCTGAGTGAGTGCTCCCAGGTTTTGTGCCCTGTAGGGTCTCACTTTCCTTATTCTAAAGGCCCTACCCCATTCTGCCTACAAGTCCAATCACTAAGATGGTCCCACTAGACAAGGAGGAAAAACTTAGCTGCTTTCCAGTCACTGCCTAGGGAGAAGCAAGTGGTTCTACCTTATCCTCTAATTTCCCACTCATCTCTAATTTACAAAATGAAGCAGGTAAGACAGTATCAGAGCTAAGGGAAAGCCACCCAAATGTCATTATTTTATTTTCCACATTGGGATATAAGTTAACAGTAAAAATCACAATTTCCATTTCTACTTCTTAATATAAGAAGAAGATTGGAAGCAAACATTCAAATGATCTTTAGAAGCAAAATGGCAGTTAATATCAGCCTGTTTTTCTAAAAGCATTATTTGGTGTATCAAAAAAAAATAGCAATCTTTAATTATTTCATCCTTCACACAATTCATATTCTGACAAGGCAAAATGTGCAAAAAACCGCACAGTAAAATTGTCTAGTGGCACAAGAGAAAATATTAACAAACTGAATGGAAGCTTGGATCAACTGGCTGGAAACAGTATAGTTTTTAATGTTACTTATTTATATCTAATTTTCAAAGTAACAAAAGTAGCAATATCCCTCTGAAGCATGAGAATGTTAAATATTTAATTTCTTGAGATTATGTACAAATTATCAAGAATAAAAATCATGAGTAATTTTTTGCTTACAGAGATATCTGAAGTTTAAGTTACTCTAAATCATTAATACTTCCATTTATCCTCCAACCAGAACTTTGTCTACTTCTAAATAATTTTGATCCCTTTGATTAATTACCATAAATCCCAGAGCCCCTGAAAGAAAAGATTGTTTCTATCGAACAAGAATAAGAATTCTGCATCTTTTAAGTTAGTCATCTCCTTCCAATCCACACTCAAATTTATACCCAGATGCACTGGTTTATCCCTAAACACACCATGCTCCTGTGTGCCTTTCTAGGCTTTGCATATACTATATATTTGCCAGGCTATTGTAGAAGGCCTTCGCCCACTTCCTAAAAACATACTCACCTTTAAATACTTGGCTCAAGTGATATCCATAAGCAGCCATCCTTAAACTCTATGCATTTACATTACTTCTCCACAATGTGCTCCCATAGCACCTTCTTCATTCCACTACTGCATAATTTATAACATGACTATAATTATTTACTACCTGCCTAACTTCCAGTAGACTCGCTGTAAGCCTAAAGACTGAGCAACATCAGGTCTGACTACAAATTTGCTAATGAAGAGAACTATGGAAGGTAATGGTGAAAAGGCTTTGATCCTTTTGCAAATGATTCGAACCTTGAAGTCTATTACTTCTTCTAATTTTGTACTATTAGGAGTTATTTATAAATTATAAAAAAAACATAATTTGGTACATATATTATCAATTTTTCTATCAACTTGCAAGATTCAGCTAGATTTTCCCCAAAGGAAGTAAAACAGTTCTGCAGCTGATGCACAAAACAAACGCCCCTGCTTCACACAGTCTCTATTAAATACACACAAAAACTCACACTTGAAGTATTTACAAAAAAATATTCTCCTATTTACATGAGGGTTCATCCAAAAATCAGGAAACCACAAAAGAAAAAAGCATACCACAGGAGAATTTACAGGGAAAAGTGGGTGTAGTTCAACAGCACAATGCATGCCTTTCAATATAAAAATAAGTGCTTAATTCAAACAATGCAGATCAGCTTTCTCCTGTAAACTGAGGGTGACCACCTGTGCAGTTAGTTATGATTACCACCTACACTGTCTAGTTCAATGGACTATAAAGATGCACCAAGGAAGTGTGAGATATAAGTACATACACACTTATAAATAAAATGTATACAGCAGCACAGCTAAAATAACAGAGACAGAATTAACAGGTGTCCAATTTCTTGACATATTGAGCACGGGGACACACTGCTGTTTATGGTATATAGGGTGCTGGGCCCCACACATCCAGGAAACACACCACAGTCTAGTGGGAATGGCAGCCAGGAATGCAGTCGTTCAGCCCAGCACAGCCCAGTGACTCTGGTGATCCCCACGTTACTTATTTCTGTGGAAAGTCCATCTCAATAAATGCATTTTTACATTAAGTTTATCTTTTTCAAGAAGGCATATAACGAAATCTTAAGATAGTTGGTTTTGAAAAATACTGAATACATTTTCAACTTTTGGAATATAAACCTTTGTTTTAGGAAATGTGTAATAACTTAAAATTAACAAAAAATTATTTTCCTATAATTCTTTTTTGACAGAGACAGAGAAAGTCAGAGAGAGGGACAGGTAGGGAGAGAAAGACAGACAGGAAGGGAGATGACAAGCATCAATTCCTCATTGCGGCATCTTAGTTGTTCATTGATTGCTTTTTCATTTGTGCCTTGACTGGGGGGGCTACAGCAGAGCGAATGACCCCTTGTTCAAGCCAGTGACCTAATGCTCAAGCCAGTGACCATGGGGTCATGTCTATGATCCCATGCTCAAGCCAACAACCCTGTACTCAAGCTGGTGAGCCCGTGCTCTAGCCTGATGAGCCCGCGCTTCAAGCTGGCGACCTCAGGGTTTCAAACCTGGGTTCTCCACATCCCAGTCCGATGCTCTATCCACTGAGCAACCACCTGGGCAGGCTCCTGTAATTCTTGGAAGATAATTATCATTAGTACTTTTGTTTACTGTATTCCCATTTATTATAAAGTAAATATACTTTAGCCCTGGCCAGTTGGCTTGGTGGTAGAGCATCAGTCCAGCATGCGGAAGTCCCAGGCTCAATTCCCAGTCAGGGCACACAGGAGAAGCAACCACCTGCTTCTCCACTCCTCTCTCTCCCCCTGCTCTTTCTTTCTCTCTTTCCCTCCTGCAGCCATGGCTTGAAGGGTTCCAGGGAGTTGGCCCCAGGTGCTGAAGATGGCTCCATGGCCTCACCTCAGGCACTAAAACAGCTCAGTTGCTGAGCAACAGCGCAACAGCCCCAGATGGGCACAGCATCACCCAGCAGCGAGCTTGCTGGGTGGATCCCAATCTGGGTGCATGTGGAGTATGTCTCTCTGCCTCCCCACCTCTTACTTAATAAAATAAATAAAGTAAATATACTTTAAAAAATACATGACTATAGGATATTATAATTCTTATCATGTCCTTATGTCACTTTTTAGTTACTATTATTTTTCCATTTCATTAATAGTCAAACAAATTAGGTAAGTAGGTGTTTAAGTAGGTAGATAAACACACAGATTCTACTACTGGCTGCAGTATAGGACACCTTCTACTTGCATTATATGAGCATTCTTACTTCTCCCACTGACAACATTAGGAACTACATAGGCTGCTCATGCTACTGTTTATGTATAGGTCACATATGTGTTATGTACATGGTTTTGAATCTTTAATAATATAATATACAAGATATATTTCTGTTAAGTATTAAGATTGAAAAACCTTTAGGTCTACAACTGTTCATATTCTTTTTTAAACTGTCTACTAAGAACTACAAACTAATTTTTAATTGGGCATTGAGTATTTTCTTACTGAAATTCTTTATATATGTATATTAACTATTTCTTATATATTATAGAGAATCTTTTTGTGACTTGACATATATTAAATTTGTTTTATCTTAATGTAACTATATATGAATCATTTCTTTTTAACCTTTGCTACTGTGTTTTAGTTTATCTTTCCCCCTAATCTATCAGATATTCATGCACATTCTCTTCTAGTATATTTATTACTATACTTTTATATTCATTATTTGTAATGGCATTTATCAATACATTATTCTGAGCTTTCTACTCTCTTCCAAATATTTGTCTGTTTTATGAATATCATACTATTTTTAATTAATATTTAGCATTACAAGTTCTTCATTATCCCTCTTTTCATAAACATTTTGTGGCTCTTATTTTTTCTATAAAAATGAAATTCAGAATCACTAACTTGTAAAAAGTTACTGCTGAAATTTTGATCAAAATTATATTATACTTAAGAGAATAAAAAGAATGAATTGTTATCACTTCTCGGCCTTTTGGCTAAGATCAAGTGTAAAAAGAATGAATTGTTTTTGTATCTAGAAACATTGGGTATCTACATCCTTACGGTAAAGCTTAATAGTTTCCTTCATACATACCATTCACCTTTTTCACAAAGCTTAATCCTCAGCATATGTTTTGTTGTTACTATGAATGGGCTTCTTTTTCTCATATTTTTGAACTGATTATTTTTACTGTATAGGTCATATTACATTATTTATAATGGAACCTTACTACACTGTATTAGTTTCAGTTGCTCATCTTGGGGATTTCTTATCTATGGATAATTTTATCCTTTCCAACAATTCTCTCCTTAGGTCCTTTTTTCTTTTCTTAATACATTACCTTGATATTGTAGAGCTATTTTAAATAGTAATAATAGCTGGTTATGCTGTTTAATAGGAAATAAAATTCTAGTGTTTCATCATTATTAGTGTTTTGGCTATTGACAACTTGATTCCAATTTTGTTTAAAAAATTATAGATACTTCTCATAAAACATTAACTGTAGAATTCTCTAAACAGTGAGATAATGGGTGATTTTATTTTCCTTCACATTTTGCCAGTAAATGAGTTATTTAGGTTTTTTAAAACAACCTTTATACTTTTTAAAATTTAAATTTTGTTGATATATGTTTTTAAAAGAATCATTCACTTGATTAAGATTGTCATACATATGTGGAAAAGTAATTACACAAGTATTATCACTTTTTATCTATAGATGACTACAATTACGGCCCTAATTATATATATATATATATATATATATATATATATATATATATATATATATATATATATGATGTAATTTATTTATTAGACTAGCTACAAACTCTTCCAATTTATTTTCCAGAATGAGTGGGCACACACACCCTGTACTGCCATTTCTCTAGACACTCCTTACTTACAGAGACCATTTCTAACTGCAGGTCATCTTGATTAGCAATTAAGATCCCAATACTCTTAATGCTAAGACTTGCATTTAACAAACACATCTGGCAATTTCTTCAAATCCTGTTTTTTTCTTCATTAAGTAACCATTATATTAAACCTGTCCTGCTATCTGAAATTAGTCTTAAAAACTGTCCACTTTCAAGTATATACAGGTAAACTTTTCTTTTTTACTCTACCAGTCAGTTTCAAAATGCTAAAAAATGCAAACTGTTACCCACGTCCTAAAAACAGAAATGAAACAATTAGGTCACATAGATGGCTTCATTCTTGGAGGGGGAAAAAAAGATGATGAATGCAACCAGAATGTTTATTGTCACTGATATTCTTCAGGCCTGGATTCCAAGTACGCGGCTTGATGCAAGTTACTATGACAACTTAAATTACAGAAAATGCCCCCTTCTATCAAGTTGTTTTCTTCACAAGATCATTTCAAGCCTCCTAAAATCTGTTTGCATGAATTACCTGTAATAATAAACATCTCTTAACCAGTTTTATTTAGACATGCCCAATCTAAACCCTGAAAATCAAGTGTAAGCATATAAAAATAAATTCCATTAAGTCTACATGCGACAAAAAATCTAATCTGAAAACATACACATACACAGCTTAAAATATAAAATGTTGAGAGTAGTTTGAAACTACTTCTTATTACCAGAAACACAGTATATTACCACCATATGTTTCATCACAGAAACTGTGGGAAATTACTTACAAGGCCATTTTCAAAGAATAATATAGAGCTAAATCCTGTTTATCATTATTTCCCCCTCACTAATGGTTTCACAGGAAGGCTCCAGAAAAGGAGGTGGGGGAAGTCCTATTTCAAACATAAAGAGAAGCAAGTAAACAATCTGTGACATTTTATTTTGTTTTATCCTATCTGCCTTTTTTCTTTTATTATTTTACAGAAAATATGGGCTTTAAAGTTTGCTCTCACAGTTTCAAATTAATAAACCTAAAAAAGATGCCTTGTGATAAACTGTGAATTATTCACTATCATCATGCTTTAAAAGAATAATGGATTGGAAAAAACTGCATCATTATAGAGAAAATGTGATTTAGTAGAAATAATCTGATTGCAAGACATTAAAAATTTCAAGTAGCTCCATGAGAAAAAAGCTAGAGGTCTTTTACAATGTAGCAGTGCTGAGAATTAAAAGCTGGCTTTGTTGCTCATTAAAGTTAACAAGACTAAACTTGGACGCCTCATTCAGAAAGACGTGGGGAACTCACACGCCCTTCCCTTCTATCAGAAGCTGGGTTATTTCAGTAACTAGCACAGGCAAAAAAAAAAAAAATATTACAATGTTCATGTATAGCTATACCCTAGCACAGGAGTCTTTCATTTATGTAAACCAAGCAAAACTTAATTTAAAAAGGAAAACAAAGCAGTATGCCGAAAGAGCCTCTTTGCACTTGTCACCAATCAGTTATTTAGCCCTGGCTGGGTAGCTCAGTTGGTTAGAGCATCATCCCAATAGATGAAGGTTACAGTCCAATCCCTGGTCAGGATACAATAATCAATTAATGAGTATCAACTAATGAATGAATAACTAAATGGAGCAACAAATCAATGTTCTTCTTGCTCTTTCTCTCTCTAAAATATCAATAAAAACATTTTTAAAAGTCCTTTAATGTTTACTATACTGAGTGAGCACTTGAGCAGAAACAGCAAAAAATGAGAACTCTTTGGCAGCAAACCCCAAGCCACTGATACATCTCCTACCTGTATTAGTAGATAACTACTAATTTTCCAAAACAAATAATTAAAATAATTAAATTGTTCAAACTCAAATGTACATAATCCCTCAACATTAAACTTGAACCACAGTTCCTTCTTAGTATAACTTAATATATAAATCCTAAACAGAAATGATTCATGAGTAAAAGAATGACTTACAGAACATATTTATCAGTAATGGGAGCTAAAACTAAAATTTAAGTGCCTATCTAATCATGGAGAGAACTTTAGTCAGTTGAAATAATATATTTTTTTTTCTTAAGTTTTTCTTCCTTAGCCTGTATTACAAATAGAAAAACATTATAAAGAGCAGGGCTCAACTAGGATTTTTTAGGTCTTACATGGACACAAGCTTGCCTCACTATGATCAGACTCTCATTTACTGTCAACATGTGTGGCCTTCTAGTAATAGTTTTTCCTAACCCACAAGCAAAGTAGCAGAATCCATAGAACAACTGAGACGGTGAGAATACGGACTTGTGCTTTGAGAAATCTATTTCTCCCACATAGTCGAGTAATTACTAGAGGTACTAAGGCTATATATACCTTTTTATTTCAGGGGGACATTAATGTATGTGAGACCTTCAAAATCCACTGTCCATGCAAAAATGCAAGCACATAACTTTTTCAAATGAGGGACTGAGGAATTTATGAGACAGTACGCTGGTTGGTGCCTTACACAGTTTATTCACTTGTAAAATGGGAACAGTTCATTCATAAGTAATTCACTTAACTACAAACAAGGTCAAATTATTTTCCCTCCTGGGACCAGTAAGTCACTTTGATGTTCAAGAGATAAGAAACACACACATCAAACATATAAACAGCAAGTGGAAAATAATTTAGTTGTATATTCTTATTTCAAGGGATTTTGTGCCACCCTTTACTTAATGGGGCCAATATTGACACTATTAAAGAGATACAAGCTCAAACTGTAGGATGTTTTTCAGATCTTAACCAAAACCTCCTGGCCTTTCACTGTGAGAAATACGTAGGTCTCTACTTTAAAAGAGGCTGTTCATTTAAAGCATTAGTAGAATAGTGTTCAGGATGCCCAAGAGTGGCAATTCAATTTGTAAAATTGTGCTTCAAACTCCAAAATTTGGAAACCAAAGCATATTTCATGATGCTAATAGTGTCACTCCAAATACGAACCTAGGATTTACATTACAGTGGCAAAAGACACCATCGCTAATCACATTTACACTTACACAAAGGGCTTACAAATGATGACTCTTATGAGTTCACCAGTGAATATAATCTCTAAAAGTCTCCCAAACTTTGAAAAACATTTGTTTTAAAGTCACTGAAAGTGATACTCTTCTAGATGCATGTAAGGAGCGGGAATTTACGAACTCACCTGTTCCCGCTGCACTCTTCAACGGGGAGGTGTGAGGTAGTCTTAAGGAAGGGGTGAGCACCAGACCCAAGCACCTGAAAAGGCAGTGTTGTTATAGCCCTGGTGAGTTTTTATCTGAAAAGTGTTACATCACCCATTTTAACTTATAATTATTAAAGAGCAAAAATATAAGCCTTCTTCTCGGGCTTTCCCCAAAATTTTTCCTCCCCTTTCTGACCCTCCCTGTTACTCATCGGAATTGCAGTACTTGTGGGGTGGGTTTGTTTGGTTTGGTTTCAATTAGTATTTTTGTGCCTTTGAAAAAGGAATTTCAGTTGTTTCTTAAAAAGGTCTTTTGATGGGTCCATGGTGTTCTGGGAAAGACTCCGTGCCTTCTTTTTCTCCAGTACTACAATAATTTCTTGAAAGCAGTTTAACAGTTAGACGTCTGGAAAATTGCCTAAAGTCAGGGCCTAAAACTGAAACTGAAGGGGAGAGCTCAGGCTTTCAAAGCTGAAAAATAAAAACAAAAGCATGCCTTACTTCTCTTGGTGAGTACAGATTACCAACACTAGCTACCTAGGAAAGAGGGTCACTTGGCACCAGTTCTTTGACCGTTCTATCGCCTAATGCTGGGAGAATGTGAAACTCTGGCATGACTAGTTATAAAGAAGGCCTCTGAAAGAAATCTTGGCTACAAGGCAAGAATTGACGCAATTCCTATGTCTGCTACATTGAGACTATGCCTTGAACAGATGTTTCTGCATTTATTTATAAATAGAAAGGTTTACTTTGAAATAAGACCATCTCCCATCAGCCATTTCTTAACTATACCAAGAAAGTGAACTGCCGTATTTCCCCATGTATATAAATTCACCTTTTTTGAAAATATTTGGGGTCTAGAAACTGGGTGTGTCTTACACAGTGGTTGTAGAGTTTTTACTTGCATTTCCCACTTTTTCACCCTTGTTTTTGCACTCGTTGTTGAAGACAGTGATATATCATCAGACTCAGATGAGGACAAGCTCATGGATGGGAGTTTTGATAGTGATGAGGAGTTGTATGAATTCTATAATGAATAAAACTTGAGTTCAATAACTTTATGTAATACATTTTTTCCCCAAATTTTGGGTCCCAAAATTAAGGTGCATCTTATACATGAGTGCATCTTATACATGGGAAATACAGTACTTTTATTATGAAGAGAAAATGCCACCAAAAAAGTTACATTCTCAGTTAAGAAATAATATGAAATATCAAATTAGAAATAGTATAAGGAGGAAAGAGCTGGAGGCCTCCAAATCTTATGCAAGCTATCAGAAAATATATAAATTTCAAACACAACTGAAGACGGTAGAAGTTAGTACAAAGTGTCCCCTTCCATACCTGGGTTCTCCTTGCTCAGCTACTACAAACCTGAATGGAGACATTGTCTCCAAATCGGTTACTAGACTAACACTTCATATAATGTAATAGTTTTTTAATAAAAACTCCACTCACTTCCGGATCATTTTTTACATAGTGTCACAGCTGCAGTGTTACAGCTGTGGTGCAAAGGTGCATTAGTGTATGCTTCCAAGTTTTACAAGAAAAAGAGACCAGCAGTCACGTTAAATTTTTTTTCTAATGAGAATGAATAGGCTTTAAGCCAGCCAGGTATCACAGAATTCCTGTTTTATCCTCGTATCAGATGGGCTAGAGCCTTCTGGCTTCAACAGACCTACTTATCTCCTAAAGAAGCTTCAGGAAAGACACATATTGAGGAGGTTCGGTAGGGGCCTGTCGGGGAGCGTGATGTCACCGGGAAAGCATGAAGGGGCAACCCGGCTGGAAGAGAGGCCTGGTGGCACATTCAGAATGGTGCGAGAAGAGGCTAAATGTTCTAACCACCCTAATTCCCACCTTGGGGCCAAGAAGCTATCTGGAATCCAGCCTAGCTGGCAAGGGGTTCTTCTTTATTTAAATCAAAATCTCCTTTCCTATCCATCTTTTCTTCTTTAAAGTCTCATTGTTCTTTTTAGTTTTGTTTTCAAGGAAATCTTGAAAGTGGGCAGTTGAGAAGGGGTTTCTAAAATTGACATCATCATTATTCTTTTCCTTAATTTTTATTTATTGATTTTAATGAGAAAGGAAGACAGAGAGAAAGAAAAAGAGAGAGAGATCTGTTCCAGTATGTGCCCTGACCAGGGATCAAACCAGCAACCTCTGTGCTCAGGATGATGCTCCAACCAACCCAGCCATCTGGCCAGGGCTCATTCTTATTTGTCCATAAGAAAAAAAGTATTACTGTCAGAGCCAAGGAGATTATGATGCTTATTCCTTCATAGATAATTCAGAATGAGTCTAACTTATGTATATGCTGATATTAAAATTTCTCCCTTTTAGACTTTTATAACTAAAATTCTGGATGAGTCAAGGCTCTTTGGGATGGGACGGGAAGTGTCCCAGTCCTGCCGGAGTCCTGGGAATGTGCTTGGGGTACCTGTGGGAAATGCCAATCCTGACAAGAAGGGCAGGATTCGGGCTCTTGTTCATGTGTCCTCACCTCTCTAGTCCCTGTGAGGCCTCAACTGTCTCCATGCCTGGCCTCACCAACTTTTTGTGTTGACCAAACTCCAACTCATCCTCCAAGAGACAACTCAAATGTCTCATATCCCCTGCAAACCTTTCCCTCATCCACAATGATTATTCCAGGTATTTCCAAGTGGCTGGCTAATAGCACTCATGGGCACTGTTCCTAAACCCTCACAACCCTATGAGGTAGGTAAGCTGTAATACAGGGGTCGGGAAACTTTTTGGCTGAGAGAGCCATGAACGCCACATATTTTAAAATGTAATTCCATGAGAGCCATACAACGACTCGTGTACATTACGCATTATCCAATAAAAATTTGTTGTTGTCCTGGAGGACAGCTGTGATTGGCTCTAGCCACCCTCAACCAAGAACATGAGTGGTAGGAAATGGATTGTAATACATGAGAATGTTTTCTATTTTTAACATTATTTTTTATTAAAGATTTGTCTGTGAGCCAGATGCAGCCATCAAAAGAGCCACATCTGGCTTGCGAGCCATAGGTTCCCGACCCCTGCTGTAATAAAAGAATAATCAGAAAAGAAAACTAAAGAACAGAAAGGTTAAATAACTGGTCCAAGGTCACACAGCTATTAAGTAAGAGAATCAGGAACTGAACTCAACCAAATAGACTTCAGAGCCCACAATCCTAAACTGACCTCACCAGTTCCAGTATGTCTCACTACTGTCATGCCTGCCTTTGCTTGAGGGCAGAGCCATTTGCACTGATAACTGCACTCACATTGTTCAGCACACAGAGGTGCTCAATACATGTCCACTGAGGCTTGATGAATTCAGAAGGCTTTACAGAATGGCAGCGGGCTTTTCAGTGATGCTAAGCTTATCGTCAGTGAAAGCCCTGTCTAGCTAAATAATTCCTTTTACCTAGATATAATTCTCCTATGACCACATGTCTGAAAAAGAGATATCTATTACCTAAGTAACTGAAATGGACCAATAATCAGCATATACCAACATGTGCAATTGAGGGTAAAAGGAAGGGATAAACATTGTAAACCTCTATATTTCAATAATTACATTATGTTGATAAAATTAAAAGTAAGGTTATTCACTGGAGTCTTCGAAATATGTGCTAAAGATAAGGCATTCTCCTATTTTGGTAGCTAGACTCTAAGACTGCTTCCGAAGACCCTTGCCTCCTAGTCTTCAGACCATTGTGTATTCTCACAGGCAGCAGGATATCATGAAAATAACATATGGTGTCCAGGCTAGGTCATAAAAGGCAATTCCGTTGCCCTCTTGCTCTCTGATCACTTGTTCATGTTATATACGAACTTTCAAGTAGCCCCATGAAGAGGTCCACGTGGTAAAGAAGCGAAGCTTCCTGCCAATAACCAGTTCAAATCTGCCAGGCATGAGAGCAAACCACCCTGGAAGCAGCCTTTCCAGCCAGGCTGGCCCTCATATAAAGTACTTACTGCTTGGAAGGATACGTGCACTGGAACGAGTGAAAGACCCTGAACCACAGCACCCCACCCAGGACACTCCTGGGTTCCCGATCCAGAGAAACTAAGTGAAATACAATGTTCACTGTTAAAAAAATAATAATGTTTAATAAATAATGTTTATTGTTTTAAGTCCCTAGTTCAAGACAGTTTGTTATATTGCATTAGGTAACTACTGTATCTATTGTCACCCACACAGCCTTTATTTAAATCAGTTTAAGAATGCAAATAGGAGTTATTGATATAAATGAACACAAGTTTTTGCAATTTCTATACACTGAACACAAGCAAAACAATGATTAATAACTCAAGGGCAAAATAAACTCCAGTTTCCAGAAGGCAGTGCCTTTTTTCCCCCCACAAATGAAGTATAGGATGCAGGCTTTCATTTGCTTGTGGATGTCTCTTAATGACTACTGACTCAGTCTACTCCCTTCCTCCAAGTGAGGCCCACCAGGATGGATAACCAAGGGGTAACAGTGGTATTTTTTATTACTGCAGAAATCAGAAAAGAGCTTACTGCTCTGGTTGTTCAAGTCCTCTAGGCCAGTGGTCCCCAACCTCTTTTGGGCCACGGACTGGTTTAATGTCAGAAAATATTTTCACGGACCGGCCTTTAGGGTGGGACGGATAAATGTATTATGTGACCGAGATAAGCGTCAAGAGTAAGTCTTAGACGGATGTAACAGAGGGAATCTGGTCATTTTTAAAAAATAAAACATCGTTCAGACTTAAATATAAATAAAATAGAAATAATGTAAGTTATTTATTCTTTCTCTGAGGACCAGTACCAAATGGCCCATGTACCGGTACCAGTCCGCGGCCCGGGGGTTGGGGACCACTGTTCTAGGTCATTTAAGAAAAAGTCAAAAGGCTTTGGAACAGCTACTCTCTACTGTGACCCTGAGATGTTTAAAAGTTAAAAAAGCATGTTCTTTTTTACTGAAAGAGAAAAATCCATACAAATATTCAACTATAAATATACAATCATAAATAAAATGTCACAGTATGTTTTCATAAGTGATATGTTTGTATCCATAAAATACATTAAAATCATAAATATTATACAAATTTTAAATTCTCCTAAATTTTTAGTTTTTCTAATAAAGAGTAGGAACATTCAAGGGTTTCTTTCTTCTTCAACCCCAAAACTCATAGCCATTCTACATTTCTGAATATAACTCAGTTCTGCTAAAAGCAACATGCAATGTTAGTAAGAAGAGGTCTTAGGTTTTACATATTCCATATGAAATGTGAAAACACTGAAATTTCACTATGATGGAAAATATTCACTATGATGTTGTCAGCTATGTTAATTTGCAAAGCAGAGGGCAATAATAATAATAAATAATTATTCAAATAATAAACATTTACTAAGGCCTTCTATATTTAAAATATAGTAGGGATTATAAAGGTAGGCAGATATGAGTTTCTTTCCACTAACTATGCAATATTTGTAAGACACAACTAGTATCTGGTAATAATAATGCCAAATCAATGTTTGGAAGCATGAAAGAGACTTGGGAAAGAACTACAGTAGAGTTCAGCCCTAATGGAAGCCTTTGTTAAATAACTCATTACCTTTATATGTGGCTATAAATTTGAGCTTTTTCATATAACTGTTAAAAGTCCTAGTATACGGATGGCAAAGCTGAATATTAGGTGACTTGATCTGAACCCAGTTCCTGCCTTAAAGAAGTAATAGTAGGCATTCCGTAAATAAGTGTCAGGAACACCCACAGCTCAGCCACTGCTCAGAACCCTGTAGGGTAAGTCCTATAATACCCATTTTGCAGATGAAGAAACTAAGACTTCAGAAAGATCTGGTACCTTACTAGGTTCACACGGCTAGTGAATGGTGGAGTCCTGATCTGAACTCCAATGTTTGCTTTTTTCCTACCAGACTCCCATCCTAGGCTAGTTCAGGTAACCCACGCTACTTTTAATAAGTGTTCACACTCTTCCCTGCACCTTGCCCTTTTGGGTTAATAAACTGATCCATAAATTGTAGGAACTGAAATGCAGTGTTAGTTTTATGATTTGTAATTAAATGTCATGCAGGAAATCAGAAGAGCAAAGGAGAAAGATAAGACAAACAAATGATATTTAAACAGCCAAGTAATCATTTTTGTTTGAAAAATGCATTTCATAAACTTTAAACTTTTTTTAGATTTTATTTATTTACTTCTAGAGAAAGAGAGACAGAGAGAAAGAAAGAGAGAAGGGGGAAGCAGGAGCATCAACTCCCATATGTGCCTTGACCAGGCAAGCCCAGGGTTTCAAACTGACAACCTCAGTGTTCCAGGTCGACACTTTATCTGCTGTGCCACCAGGCCAGGCATTCATAAACTTTACTAGACAAGCTATCCACTGATTACTTGGATAGGGTCCTTCCTCTGGCTAACATTTTAACATACCATACACCAGAGAGCTGTTTTCAGAGGTGTTTTTTTTTTTGTATTTTTCTGAAGTTGGAAACGGGGAGGCAGTCAGACAGACTCCCACATGCGCCCAACTGGGATCCACCCAGCATGCCCACCAGGGGGCGATGCTCTGCCCATCTGGGGCATCGCTCTGTTGCAACCAGAGCCATTCTAGCGCCTGAGGCAGAGGCCACGGAGCCATCCTCAGCGCCTCCATCCTTGCTCCAATGGAGCCTTGGCTGCGGGAGGGGAAGAGAGAGACAGAGAGGAAGGAGAGAGGGAGGGGTGGAGAAGCAGATGCGCACTTCTCCTGTGTGCCCTGGCCAGGAATCAAAACTGGGACTCCTGCATGCCAGGCCGATGCTCTACCACTGAACCAACCAGCCAGGGCCGAGTTTTGATATATATTCATCCAAGTAGCCAGGTGACTTCATTGAAGATCTGTTACTCCAATTTGAGTCAGCCAAAAAAGCCACAGTTAAGTACATATAGATTAAAGGACAAACATAACCATATCAACAGAAGCTGTATTTCCCTATAGTACACACAAATATGACATTAAGGAAACACTGAGAAAGCTATAGTATGATCTGTGGTGTGGTCCAGTGATTAAGACAGAACACACGGCTGGGCCAAAGCTGTAAGAGGAAACATCAGACTGATGATAATGCAGGGAGGGGAAAGACCTGAAGAACAGAAAAGGAAGTATGTTCCTTCTGCAAAGGAGACACTATAAAACCATCTGTACTGCTGCTCAGAAAGTATGGGCTCTGTTGGAGGCACAGTGTGTTTGCAGAAGAATTTAGGTAGTGTAGGTATATCCCTGAAAGGATTGCTTTTTAAGACCAGGAAAATTCAAGAAGTTCACTGCTTTTTTAATGAAGTAAACTACAAAGGTAATAAAAGTGATGAAGTTGTAAACAGTCCTTCACCAGATAGCTTCTCTAGACACATTAAAAGGATTCTTTGGAGGCATCCCGTTTTGTGTTATATGTTTGATCCATTCCCCTACTGTCCTAATAAATCTTGTCTCATTTCTTATTTACAGTCGCAGCACCTGGCACCAAATCTGGCACACTCGGTAAATGAGGACGAAGGGAAAGCCAGGAGAAGGGTCTACAGCAGAAACTCGACAGACCGTTTCCCGAGGTGGCAATGCAGCCAGCTAGCTGACACAAACATCTCTTTCCTTCTCCCCATACACGGAAGGATTCAGTGGGGGATAGGAGAGTGACTTTTTAAATTAAAGAATTCATTAAAGCCACACTTTAAGTGTATTTTTTATTTATTTAAGTTGTAATTTTGTATTAACACAAGTGAAATCCTAAATATTAATTCTGGCCACCACTCACCCTAGAAAATTTTCTAAATACTAAAGATTGCTTCTTAGCTTATCAGATTTGATTACAGTACTTTTTGCTATCAATTAACCATCTGTTCAATACTGCTAACAAGACAACAAGAAAAATCCCAAGACTACTGCTGAAGACCAGATAATTCTGACTGGACAGCTATGTGCATGGATGCTGTAAAATGTCTCAGATAGCCAATGTTAAAATGACCCTACTAAAGAAGAGTAAGTTCAAATGTGAGAAAGGGATTCATTTTTTAAATGACACTAATTAATTTGAAGTGGCAATGACTTCCATTCTCTGCTTAAAAGATGAGTTGATGGATAATATTGGCATAACTTTAAAAAGGCAAAAATTACAGAGAGCAGAGAATTCTACTATTGAAGTTGAAAAGTACTGTAGTATGTTGGCATATTCAGTATGCTTTAAACAATTATCTAATTTCCTAAATTGAGCCTATTTCATAATGCATGTTAATCTTGAATAAATGTTCTCTTTTCAGTTCAAAAAAAAGCATAAGCAAGAAAGCTACCTTAAGTTGAAGAAAAGAACATCTTTATGTTTAAACACTATTAAGCCATACTCTGGTTTCTCTTCAGATCGCATAAATCTTTCGCCTTTTAAACACTATTAAGCCAGGCACTCGTGCAGATTATATCTGACATATTTCTGAAACCTTATCATTTCCTGTCTTAGTGCCTTAAGGAGGAAAAGCCCTTAGATCATTTCTGGAATTATATGCAGTCTTACACACTTTTGGTTTAGTTTGGTGTGCTCTTTCCCCTTGCTGAGAGCAGATAATATTGACTATAATACTGTGTTAATAATATTTAGTTTGGCTAAGTATTAATAAAAGCAAGCTAAGAAGCAAGACCAAACAGTTACATGATGTATCATGGATTTTGGTAGGGTCATAACATGCACCAGCTCATACCAGTTCACTGCCTAGCAATGGCTCTAAAGTCAAGAGTCCACTCCTGACCCCCATGTACAATAAAAATGGCATAAATATATAAGGGCCAGTGTGTAAGAATAAATAAGGGAGGAGGAATAAAGAAGGGAAGTGATTAAAGCAAACAAAAGGGAAATAATAGGTCAGAAGCATGGGAAACACATGGGAGAAGCCAATGGATGTCTAATCTCTGAATAATTTAGAGAAATTGTATTAAGAGGAGTGGCCAGCGGAGGTGCTCACAGGAGAGGAAAGCTGCCCTGGCATGATATGAAATTGGCAGAAGCCTGCACATCACAGGCTCCAAAGGGCACATGGAATCCATGAGTCTCAATGTTCCAGCCTACACAAGTGTGGACCCTGAGAAAGAAGAACCTACTAAGAAGGGTGCCTGCTGGCTAACTGGGCTCAAATTAAAAGCAAACAAATAAATAAACAACAACAAAAAACACAGTCTAGCAGTCATTTCTAAATAGGGGCCTTTTCGCTCATTAACAACACAGAATAAGTGCTGGCCAGAGTATGGAGAAAAGGGAACCCTCCTGCACTGCTGGTGGGAATGCAGACTGGTGCAGACAGACACTGTGGAAAACAGTGTGGAGATTCCTCAAGAAATTAAAAATGGAACTGCCTTTTGACCCAGCCATCCCACGTTTAGGAATATATCCCAGACACCACATCAATGATTCAAAAAAAAAAAAAAAAAAGGCGCCCCCATGTTTATGGCAGCATTGTTCACAATAGCGAAGATCTGGAAATGTCCAAGTGTCCATCAGTGGATAAGTGGATTAAAAAGGTGTGGTACACATATACAATGGATTACTACGTGGCCATGAAAAAGAAGGAGATCTTACCTTTTGTGACAGTATGGATGGACCTGGAGATTATTATGCTAAGTGAAATAAGCCAGGCAGAGAAAGACAAATATTGTATGATCTCACTTATATGTGGAATCTAATGAACAAAGTGAACTGAGGAACAGAATAGAGGCAGAGGTGGGGTCACAGGGAGCAGAGGGACAGCAGTCAGAGGGAAGGGGGATGAGGGGATGGGATCAGAGAAGGTGAAGGGATTAGTGATATTATATATACATAACACAGAGATACAGATAACAGGACAGCAAATCCCAGGGGGAAGGGAGGAGGGAGTTAGGGGAAGGGGGTAGAGGGGGTGTAATGGGAAACATGGGGGTGGGGGGGGGGCGGGTGTTGTAGTCAGTGGGACACTTGAATTCATGTTAACACAATAAATTAAAATTAATAAAAAAAATTTAAAAATCAGAAAAAAATTAATAAACAGGGGCCTTTTTTTGCAAGCTGCACTTCAGGAAGAAGCCTGCACTAAACTGCCTGCCCACACTGTGTTACTGCCATCTGAGCAAGCCCTTATAAAGGAGTTCTAGAAATTGTATTTCATCCAATAGGGCTGTGCAGCTACACAGCAGCATCTTCATTGACCAATCAGACAGGCTTTATTTTGCCCAATCAGGACAGTGAGGACCAATTAAACAGGGAGGATTTTGAGTCCTCGTTTACATGAGGACAGACCAATCAGGGACCAGGGGTGAGCATTCTCTCTCCATAAGTCAACTCTCCTCTGGCTCAAGGAGCACATCTTCCCTTTCCACTCAAGTCAGAAGACTACAACTTCCTGGCTGGTGTTAGAAAACGAAGAAGTCACGCGGAAGCAGAGTAGGCAGAGCCACCTTGTAGTTGTGCTGTCCCACAGCCGTGCTGTAATACAATCGAGCTGTCTGGACTGACTCACTGCACCCCAAATTGGGGATTTCCGTCGGCACTGAATTGGTGCCAGCGACCATCAGTGGACACGAGAAATGTGAGTTCATTCACACTGTATGAAATCAAAGCTCCCAAAAGAAAACCGACTTTGTCCTCTAAATGAGATAGACAGTCAACACCCTCACCCCAGCCCTGCTGGGAAGTGTATCTGGGACAGCTATAACCTCCTTGAGCCTCAGTTTCTGATCTGCAGAGCTCTTGGGAATAAGTGCACCTGGTGTGTCTTTTTAATAACTGACATTGGCAACACCTCCATGGCCCTGGGAGAGGCAGGATCATGGAGGAGGGTGATCTATAAACAGCCATCAAGGCCAGTCCAACCTTGGAATGCTGGGAAAACCAGACTGGACATAACTATCTCACTCTTTAAGACTGAGGGTAGGTTCTGCGACAGGGTCACAGAGACCAGGAGAATCACTTGCTACAAGACAAAGTTTGGGAAAAAAATTATCTGAACTTTATTTAATAGCACTTTCTATGTGCCAAGCCACTGTTCTATGTATTTTATGCATATTAATTCATTCCTCATTTCCTCTTGTGAGGCAAGAGGCACAGGGTGACTAAATAAATTATGACCCAGGCCACCCTGCTAATAAATGGCAGTCTGTATATGAGCCCAGCTCTGTCTCCTGCAATCTGTGCTCCTAACCACTCTGCAACACTACCTCCAGCCAGGACTTACAGCTTGCCCTTTTAGCAGGAAGATCTTCTCTCCCCAAAATATAATTTTTAGCCATCCCTCTAAATTCTACATCTGTAAAATGGGAATAAGATCACTTCCTTCCCAATGAAAAAGTATTTTTATGTAAAAATGCCTAACACACATATGAAAAGATGCTCTAAAGTCTATAGTCTATAGTATATATCATTACAGAAATGCAAATTAAAACAAGTTGATACTACACACCTTTTGGAATGGCCAAAATCCAAAACACAGACACCACCAATGCTGGTGAGACTGTGGAACAGGAACTCTCATTCTCTGTTGGCAGGAATGCAAAATAAAAGACGGTTTGCCAGTTTCTCACAAAACTAAATACGTGCTTTCCATAGAACCCAGCAATTGCACTCCTTGGTATTTTTCCAAAGTATAGTATAGATCCTTGAAGTTGAGATTGCTATGCCTCCTTTACATACCACAAATTAAATTTGATTCAGACACAAAAGTAGGCTAAAGTTAACAAGGAGAACGGCTTAGAAAACAATGATATAGAAATAATCAATCATGCTTTACATGGTGCTGACAAGTAAAACCCTGACAGCAACAGCAAAGATCCTTTAGGAAAAGCTGAGTGTCACTCTAAGGGGAAAACTGGTTTAGCCTTTGCATCAATGATTAATTTTACAAAAAGCAGCAAGGTCATGTGGCATACCTACCTCATCCCATCTCTATGAGAAAGGGACTTGAGACTTAAAAAACATTAACATTATATAAGGTGACTGTATACTTATCATCCAGGAGGAAAGGTCCTATTATTAAACCAGAACAACAGGAGTGTACCAGGCTGATCCAGTAACCAGGACATACGCCACCCTAACAAAACACTTTTCTTTTTTAATAAAGCAACTGCCTCAGTATTTCCTCATACTGCCCATAAAAAGTACCTGTTGCCTATTTTCTACTGGATAAAATCTAAATTTATAGGTAATATGCTAAAATATTCTTCAATATGCCCCTCAAATATTATGTTTAATATAGTTTGTTAAAGCAGGTAGTTTGATATTCTTCGTTTTAAAATGAGAATTTTAATAGATTTTAAATTATACAAAAATTAACTGAATTGAAATATCTCATTTCATAATTTAATAAAAATTAGCTTGTAAAAAACAACAAAAGGTATAAAAGAACTCAGGAACATGAACCACAGTGTGGCTGGTGATTGTGGGGGGAGTGGGAGAGGGCAGAGAGGCGGGTAAATGGTGAAGAACGGAGACTTGACTTGGGTGGTGAACACACAACATAGAGCACAGGAGATACGCTGTAGAATTGTGCCCCCGAAACCTGTACACCTTTATTAACCAGTGTCAACCCAATAAATCCAATTATAAAGAGAAAAAAATTAGCTTGAAAAATTAGTAGACTATCAAAACAATCTGACATCTGCATCTCCTTTTATACAAAAATTAAAATTAGGGTATTTATAACTACTGCCTTGGCTAAGATGACCAACATTTTTACAATGAAAAGGAGGACAAAAATAAATTGAAGAAGACAATATTGTAAATAAAAGAAACATTTTATTCATTGCAACAATAATACATTATAATATGATAAATGCATAATAAAAACATTTGTAATATTTTATATAATTATGCTTACACGCCTATTAATTTTTTAATAATAATTGTAAGAAAAAAGTACTCATTTAAATACAAATAAGTAGCCTGACCAGGCGGTGGCGCAGTGGATAGAGCATTGGACTGGGATGCAGAGGACCCAGGTTCGAGACTCCGAGGTCACCAGCTAGAGCGCGGGCTCCTCTGGTTTGAGCAAAAGTTCACCAGTTTGGACCCAAGGTCACTGGCTCGAGCAAGGGGTTACTCAGTCTGCTGAAGGCCCATGGTCAAGGCACACATGAGAAAGCAATCAATGAACAACTAAGGTGTCGCAATGCACAACGAAAAACTAATGATTGATGCTTCTCATCTCTCCATTCCTGTCTGTCTGTCCCTGTTTATCCCTCTCTCTCTCTCTCTGTCTCTGTAAAAAAAAAAAGTGTATATATATATATATATATATTATATATGTGTGTGTGTGTATATATATATATAACATAATATATATATATATAAAACAAAACAAAAAATAAATACAAATACGTCACATCACACACAATGGATCAACTCTGATCGACTGAATATGGACATTTACAGATTAGTCTTCTAATTTCAAAAAGGAGGACACTTTTCGAAGGAGGACGGAATTTACAAAAGAAGGACTGTCCTCCCTAAAGGAGGACAATTGGTCACCTTAGCCTTGGCCTGCTTAGTAGTGGGCTGAGGCTACTAGAACTAAGAAATCCTCTCTCACAAGCTTAAGAACTTAATACTATTCCCACCTACTCCCACCAGCTAACAGGAAGACACCAATACAATTTAAAGCACATATCCACCTACTATTAAGTGTTTTGTTTGGCCAGCATAGTATTTTTAAAAGGATGAAAATACCCCTAAAAATCCAGATACATGACTTCTCTGAAAAAAAGTAAAAGCCTAAGGATTTGCCAGAGCTGAGTGGGAACCAGCCCCTTTAGGTAACTCGAGTCCTCTCTAATTTGCCAGAGTCCTAACCACTCAACCTTTACACCCAACCCACTTCACCACATAAAGCCACGGCCTTACTGCTATAATGAGTTTGCAAACACTATCATAAAACATTTGTAAATAAACACACACACCCATATACACAGAAGGCTAAACATATCCATGACAAGGGCTTTGTATGCCCAGAGCCTCAGGAGTTGTGGCTGATTGATAGGGCTGATGTCTAATTCTCTGACTCACTTGCACTGCTCTCCCTCAGCTCTGCTTTTTCTCCCATGTTGGCCTTGTACCCTGAGACCAACTTTTCCCACCAGGTCCTTAGTTAACATTCTGTAGTTTAAATAAAAAATCTCTTGGCCCTGGCAGTTGGTTCAGTGGTAGAATGTTGGCTTGGTGTGTGGAAGTACCAGGTTTGATTCCCGGTCAGGGCAAAAAGGAGAGGCGCCCATCTGCTTCTCCACTCCCCCCCCTTGCTTCTCTCTCTCTCTCTCTCTCTCTCTCTTTTCTTCTCCTCCCTGCAGCCATGGCTTGATTAGAGTGAGTTGGGCCCAGGCGCTGAGGATGGCTCCATGGCCTCAGCCTCAGGTGCTAAAAAATGGCTCCAGTTGCAGTGGGGGGTGGGGGGGAGGGCCCAGACAGGCAGAGCATCGCCCCCTAGTGGGCTTGCCCAGTGGATCCCAGTTGGGGTGAATGTAGTAGTCTGTCTCTGCCTCCCCTCCTCTCACTTTTAGTGAGATAATAAAATCTCTCCAAACCTATTTTTCATTCATAAAATGAGTCACTTTACCTTGCAGAGTGTAATGCTGGTGGCCAAGGCCAGGCAGGCCCACATTGGATTTGGGCAGATAGTAGAGAAACTGCAGAGCCGGAAAGGGTTGGGCCATTCCATTTAACAAAGTTTCACAATGGCGGACAAGCACACAGGCAGGGGAAACCGCCTTTCAGGAAAAGAAACAGCAAAACAGTTCCTCACAGTGGTGGGCAGGCAATCCGCCATCCACAATCCCCCATCTCCTCAGAGTGCAAGCACCCTGGCCTTACATAGGTTACACACAGGTGGCGCTGCTATGTACACACACACACCAAGTGCCTGCAGCTGTAACCCTGCCAGCAAGCCTAATCTAACACAGCTGCCCAGAGAGCGTTGTGAAGGTTAAATGAAAATATGAGTAAAAGACCTAGCACAATCCTGCACATATAATATCCATAGTTATTTAAGTCAACAAACCCCCAAATAAAGCAATTAGTAATCCAGTGCAAACAAAGAAAAATAAAATCCTCTGTTTATGGAATTTATTTTGAGTTTAAAAAAGTTATCATTTTCTTGCTTTTAAAGAATAGGCAACGAAACTATTTGATATACAAGAAACAATACATTCAGCTCTGTCATGTAACCACGTACTAAAGACAGGAATCCGCAGCATAGAGGCCCAGTCTCTGAGAAGGGGCCTGCAAGATTTCTAGAACTCCCTGCTGATTTCCCGGTTCTCCTCTAGACAACACTTTCATTGCTTACTATGGGCTTTCAATGAAGGCACAGAAGTGATTATGGAAGAAAGGTCCTTCCTGCCCTGTACAGGAGGTATAACAGTGTTGATGTAAGAACGTCCAAAGCTGTAGAAATTTTTTATGAGTTTATTTGAGCCAAAACTCAAGACAAGGTGGGAAAGCAGGATCTGAAATGCTCTGCTGAATGGCAGTCTGTGGCTTCTTTTCTGTGTTTAGAATTAAGGAAGGGAGGTAAGGAAGATTGCATGAAGGTGAGAGAAAACTGGGGTGGGGTGGGGTGGGAGTGGAGGTAGGAAGTGGGATTACAGGAGAGTTAAGATTAAGTGCCCTCTGGAGGATGGTTATGCCTTCAACGGGTATTACTTCTGGTATTTCGAAGACATGTTAACCTAGATCAGGGGTCGGGAACCTATGGCTCGCGAGCCAAATGTGGCTCTTTTGATGGCTGCATCTGGCTCACAGACAGATCTTTAATAAAAAAAAAAAAATGTTAAAAATATAAAACATTCTCATGTATTACAATCCATTCATTTTCTATGCTCATGTTCATGGTTGTGGGTGGCTGGAGCCAATCACAGCTGTCCTCTGGGACAACACCAAATTTTTACTGGATAATGCGTAATGTACACGGGTCATTGTATGGGTCTCACAGAATTACATGTTAAAATATGCGGCGTTCATGGCTCTCTCAGCCAAAAAGGTTCCCGACCTAGATGCACAACCATGGGCAGGGCTCACTTAAAAACCTTTCACTAAAGAAGTTACAGGTCTGGGGAGTGACTACCCACCATGATCTTCCCAGGTAGGAATTTATGTTTATTACAGTGCCCCTTTTTATCTATAAAGTAATGCATTGATTGTATTTTTCCATAGTGAGAAGCGGGGGGAGGCAGACAAACAAACTCCCGCATGTGTGGACCGGGATCCACCTGGCATGCTCAGTAAGGGGTTATGCTCGGACCCTCTGGGGTATTGCTCCACTGCTATAGGAGCCATTCTAGCACCTGAGGTGGAGGCCATGGAGCCATCCTCAGTGCCCCAGCCAACTTTGCTCCAATGGAGCTTTGGCTGCAGGAGGGGAAGAGAGAGAGAAAGAGAGAGAAGAAGGAGAGGGGGAAGGGTAGAGAAGCAGATTGGGTGCTTCTCCTGTGTGCCCTGCCCGGGAATTGAACCCAGGCTTTCTACACACCCAGTCGACGCTCTACCGCTGAGCCAACTGCCCAGGGCCTGCCACTTATTATTTTTTTTTAATTACTTTTTTTAAAAGCCTAAATTATTGCTGATTTTGTATATACATGTGTGCTTTTCCCTAATATATTCAATAGCATATGTTAGGAAAGCCTTTGGTTCCCCTCCTCTAAGTGGAACGATGCTTGTAATCACACTACTCGTATTCTAACACAACGTCTCGCCTAGCCAAACCAGAGAGCAGCAATAACATGTTCACATGTGCAGGTTAAACAGGACAAATCCACTGGAGACTTTTAAAACCTGGTGTATTTGCCTAAATCAGTTTTTAACCATGAGAAAACGTACTTATTAGAAAATCTGATGAAGACAGAAATAGACTTAAAGATGAAATCCAGCTTCTCATACCAAACCTTTTTAAACCACCACTCTGAATCTCAGTTTAAGGGTCACTTCCCTCAAGAGACCTTTCCTGACTCCTCCCTCCCACCTCTTCCTGTGTCCTGACCCAACCTGCTACCCACTTCCATCAGAGCACTGAAAATGGCACGTGTTGTTGATTCCTATCCCCTACTGGCCTTGTAAAACTTCCTCAAGGGTAGGGACTATCCTTGTCTCCATCACCCAACACAGCACAGAGAACACAACAATACCCAACCTCTGTCCTCTCCAGGGAAGCTTTAGCATGGACTGGTAGTTAACATCTATAGTGGGGGAGCCACCTCTTGGTTAGAATTCTGGCTCTGCTCCTCTCTTCCTACCCCTGTGAGTTTGGGCAAATTATTGTGTGCCTCTGTTTTTGCACAGGTAAAATGAGGGTATAAAAAAGTATAGACTCCCCAAGGTTGTTGAGAGATTTATATAAGTTAATATATGTAAAGTGCTTTGGATTGGGCACATTATGAACATTCAGATAATACTGTAAATAACTATCATTCCTTAAAAATCAGCCTACAGTTCCTCACACTCCTCACCACAATGCTAACCCCATTTTTCTTGAGAAGATCATCAACAATCTCATTGCCAAAAGTCAAACCCTTGACTCCCATCGTCAGCTTCAGTACTGCTGGTGCTCTCTGTGTTCCGGGGGCTTTCCCCCTCGGCTTTCAGAGGACACTGCTCTCATTTCTTCTCTCCCTCTGGCTACTCTTCCTTCCTGCTACCTGCTGTTTGACTCTCCTCCTGCTCCATCTGCTTCCAGGACGAGAGAGAGTATCGATACACTGGTCTTCGGCTACACCGCATGTGTCAAAGGCCACTACATGTGGGAAAGCAGAGCGGAAAATTCAATGTATTTTTATCTTTAGGGATAGTTAGAGAGGATAGCTACATATAGGTTAAAATTTAAATTTAGTAGAAAAAAATATATAGGCATGCCACTGTCTCACATTTATTCCATTGGTAATATACTCCAATCTATTCAAAAAATAATCTATATATTAAGTTTAACTACCAACTGCATGGATCACATGTTTAAGTGTGTAAAAATCTGCAGATAACATTCACACATGTATGTCTGCAGGTGAGGGTGGGTGTCAGAACCTCAGTCTTACATTGGCAATACAAATCTTTGTCTTTAGCCCTAATTTCTCCTCAGAAAACAACACCTGAGATTCACTTAGGCTTTGGGTGGTATCGAGTTGATAAATATTTAAACAGGAGTAAGCAGATACAATACACACATCCTCTATGCATGCTACATTAATATGTATTTATCACCACAAGTCCACTTTTTACATTTTGTTAAGACTATTCTATACTCAAATTAATGTGCCTGCTAACAAGCACATGTTTGTTTTATTAAACAAAATACGCCAATAACAATGTAACCTCCCTAGATAGCTCAACAGCCTAGATGTGTTTCAATATCGTTAATTTATTTTTGAGTCATTTCAGCATGAACAGCCTGTGATACTCTGTGACCCTATTTGGGTTAGCCAATAACTCTGATAGTAGCAGAGTGCACTGTCCAGGGTGGAGCCAGTGGGCTCCAAACAGGAAGCCCATAGTAATGGTTCCAGACAAATGCTTTGGGGGCAGTTTGCTCATTACCTACTGGAGAGATGTTCTTTGGTGCAATCAGCAGCTTGCAAATGAGCATGAGAATGTTAGAAATAGGGTCACATTGCTGGAATTAAAGGATTTAAGTGTGTGGACATGCTAAAATGTTTGAGACACTTCCACCATTGAATGAACAGAGTATAAGAATCTGGTGAAGCCTGAACCCCTGGTAGTATCTAAAAGACCAAGAGCCTTTCATCCTGTTGTCTGCACCAAGTAAATGTTCCTTGAAATGTGTATCAGAACACCTGAAACTCAAGGATTGGAGTTTTCTTCAAGCTTGTGTGCCAGGCTGTATCAACCCTTTTGGGCTACTGACTAGGGGATGTTCATCTAAAGATTATCTGTATGTATGTACTAGTTTAACGGAAACTTGCTTTCATTATAAACTAGTAGTGAAGCTATAAGAGGTCAGGTAACTGCCACCTGCTTCCAGCTTCTTTGACAGGTCCTATTATCCACCTATTCCCTCAAAGGACACCTAGGATTGGGCAAGACCAAATCAACTATGAAAGAATGCTATGGATACCTGTTATAATACACAGACAATGCACAGTATTTCTATAACTTAGCTTTGCATGGAGTATGTATATGACATTTAGTTTACCATTCTTGCAGGTTTTCTGTGACAACCAAGTGATTTAAAAGACATGAAAATGATCTGAAAACTACAAGGCACCACAATCATATGCAAGATTATTACAACTATACTTTGAAAATGAAGAATGCTGGCCTTGATCTCCCTCCTCTTTCCTGTATATTACTTTTATCTATGTGACTGTTTTTGTAAGACCCTCATTCTGTTGCTTTTTAAACTACTTCCCATCAAAATACACTCACGCACACAGGTTTTATGCTTATTATTTATTAACCTAATAAGATAGTAAATAAGAATTAACAAAGATAGGAATGAGGAAGCATGGTGGTTTTGTGATCACCACTGGAGGTACTCTTTCTTATTAGATAGGTGAAGCTGGCCAATCTGACTTCCAGATATAGAAGGGTATTATTTTTAGGACTAGTCCTAGTCACTTAAGACTTTAAATTGATTTGACCTTAGAACTGAACAAAGTGTTCCAGATTAGCTCTCTCTATCCAAAGCCTCTGCCTATTCAACTAAAGTTTATTTTTTTAAAATAGAATATTAGAAGAGTTCCATCTTTATATCTATGACCAATCTGAAACTAACTGCCATCAATATAATGCCATCATAATGCATTTACTCAGTGCTGATGTAAACAAGTATTTACCATTGCCTATTTTCTCTTTTGTGCCATTATTAGACTTGGGGAAATGCCTTATTTCCACACTCCCTCAGAGACAGAAAGGCTAGAGAAGTTTAGGGCTGAACCTACTGTCAACAGGGAGCCCACGAGGATTTTAAAACAAGGAGTGTCACAAGTACTAGTCCCACATCCTACCACTATGTGAACTTACACTTCTATTCTTCAGTGACTGCTCTTCTAAGAGAATATGGTACAACCAACTCCAAGACTCCCCCAAGATCAACAACACCACCATGTATGTGTCTATAGGAATTCTATAGATTAGAATTTTTGACATCAGTGGTTCTTACTTATAAAAACCAGTATTTTTGCCTATCCTATACCTACCTCACAACCTACTTCTTAATCATGACTTTTGAAAGGTCAACTCTGTTGCTCTTGGCAAAATTAAAGAATGTACAGTTGACTCTTGAACAATGTGGGTTTGAAGTGCATGAGGGCCACTTATACACAGATATTTTTCAGTCGGCCTGCACAGTTCAAGCACACATTGCTCAGGAGTCACCTGTATTTGTAAAGCAAGAGTCTCAATTTTTTAAAACAAGTATTTTAAGTTGTACACTTAACTTGGTAAGTCATAGTACTTAAAAATGCTTTGAAAAAATTATTAACTTAGTTAATTACTTTGTTAACTTACTGAATATCTGAAAGATGAAAAACAATTTTCCTGTTAGATATATGAAGTCAAGAATAAAATCTCCAAGGATTTGCATGGATAACTTCCAGAAAAATAATCAAAATAATCAGTTGAATGAAAGGGGCTTATAAGAAGCTAGGCTGTTCCTTAAATAAAGGAAAAGTAAATAACAAGATGGTTATGAGCAAACTCCCATATTGGCCAGTTAGTTTCTCTGAGTAATGACTACAGATGTAACACACAATCTCAGCAATTTCAAAAGTAAGTCACACCTACCAGGGGTAAACCCATGCAAACATCTCACTGATACCATAATAGCACGCGTTCAGGAATTCACTGGCAGCTGGAATCATTCCAGTGGAAGGCTGTGGCACAATGAGGTAATGGAGGGAACACTGGACCAAACAGGGTCATGAAGTTGCTGATTCTAACCTCACCCTGAACACTCACTGCTGAATGCTCTTTGGCTACTCATTTTAGGCTCTCTGAGCTGATTGCCCTATCTATAAATTGTCTGATCTGATAAATTCCAATTACTGTTATGAATCAAATTATATGATGACACAAAAGTGGTTGGAAAACTGAAGCATGCTGCAAAACTCTACAGTGAGGAGAATCAACACTGGGTGGGGGATTAAGCTGCTGACTAGGGAAACAGCCTAAGCATACACACCTTTCTTGGTAATCTGTGCCAAACCAGGAGAGTCCCTGTCACATGAGGTCAGGCTGAGGTGCATTTCACTGGGGTTGTTCTGAACAAGGCAAGTAGAACAGAGACTAGAGACAGCAACAGCCTGGGTCGGAGAGGAAGACAATATAGAAAACTTGGTTATAAAAGCTGAATGCCTTAGAATAAAGTCCAAATTCCTCAATGCAGCATTTAAAACCCTTGCCACCTGGCCCCAGCCTCTTTTTCGGTCCCAGGTCTCTCTACTCCCAGCCATACACCCCACATTGAGTGACTCTAGACACCACACTGCTACCTCCCAATGGTTCTCTGCACATCTATGCCTGTGGGCTGGCTTCCCCCATGGTCCTCCAGCTCTAGTGGCTTCTGTCCAGTTTGTCACCCTGCCCCACCTTTATACCACTGTCCACCAAAATGTATATACATTGGTCCTTTGGTCCTTGATCAGGGTGCTCTATCTTTTATTTATTTATTTATTTATTTTTTTGTATTTTTCTGAAGTTGGAAACGGGGAGGCAGTCACACAGACTCCTACATGCACCCAACCAGAATCCACCCGGCATGCCCACCAGGGGGCGATGCTCTGCCCATCTGGGGCATCGCTGTTGCAACCAGGGCCATTCTAGCACCTGAGGCAGAGGCCACAGAGCCATCCTCAGTGCCCGGGCCAACTTTTGCTCCAATGGAGCCTTGGTTGCGGAAGGGGAAGAGAGAGACAGAGAGGAAGGAGAGGGGGAGGAGTGGAGAAGCAGATGGGCGCTTCTCCTGTGTGCCCTGGCCAGGAATCGAACCCGGGACTCCTACATGCCAGGCCGACACTCTACCACTGAGCCAACCGGCCAGGGCCAGGGTGCCCTATCTTTTAAATAGATTTCTCTTCTCACAGTTGTAAGTGACATGTCCATCCTGTTTCCTATAACTATTATCTTTATTTTCATAATAGGGCTTCTAAACGTTCAAGTTTTGCTTTGCTTACTAGGTTGTAAGGCAGGTTGTAAGGGGCCAACTCCTATCTTTGTAATAACTATCCACAGCAAGCGTAATTCCTTTGGCATAACATGTACTTTATACATGTTTATGGACTGAATATAAACAAGGTGATCTCAGTACTGGAAGATACTGAGCAATACTCCAAGCCCCACTTAATTATAAAGCAATCTCAGTATTTCCTAATGTAAAATCTGCATAAGTAGAAATCTTGATTCAGGACAGAGACAGAAAAACTGTTCCTCATAACCAATCAGTAAAAAGCTAAACAAACTTTAGGACAATGTGGCATCCTTACCCCCACCTCCACCCACAGCACCCTGCGCCTGCCACTTCCCATCCCACTAATGTTAGTGATACTTAACTTTAGTGATATCAAGACTATCTGCAGTTCTCCGACAGACCAAGTTCTCCCTGACACACTCTGGCTTTGGCTCTACTGTTCTATCTATATGAAGTACCCTCCCAGAGAAATGCCTTTTTATTCTCAAGTCTTAGCTCAAGAGGGAATTAATTTCCCTCTTGAACCTTCCCGCTGATTTAGGAACATCTTCCCAGAAGTACTCTCTTCCAACCCCACCCCACATCTACATTTTATCCATTATCACATTCCAAAAATTACTTCTTTAAATGCCTGGCCCAGATAAAAAGTATATGGGAGATAAGACTTTTTAAAAATTATTTTCCATATCCAATCCACAGGCACTCAACAGATACCACCTGACTGGATTAATGATGAGTAAAAGTACTGTCCAACCTACCAAGCAGGTAACCTCTCCATCTGGGCTCAGGGTGCAGTGCTTGCCTACCACTGTATTTGGAAAAGGCGAACAAGCTTGGAGTGCATACACAGCAGTTTTCACTGCACCTGAGCATTATTCCCATAGAAACAAGACCAGCTGGGAATGGGGTTACAGGCGGGCCCACCAAACCCTATACTACGTAAAGGATCTAAAATAGTTAAAACTGCTGGTGAGCTTAGGATTCTCAGAGCTGGATATTAGTAAAAGTTCTCCCGCATGTTTGGTAAACTTTCATGGTCTAGACTCAAATCTGCATGCTCTCTTTTAGTGTAAATATCCTTGGAGAAAGATATCCTAAGTTCCAGATCTCCACGGACTCCTCCCGGTAACAATCACACTCACACCTTAAATCAGAGGCCTCCTTTAAACAGCGCTGTCTTTGTAGCTTAGCCAAGACCTCTCTCATGTGTCAGTTGGGCTTTCCGTCTCCTTTCTTTTTCTCTGTTTCTACCTCTTCCATTGGTACGATCAGGAAAAATCAGTTTAATGTTAGTCCAAATAAAACATAAGAAACAAATCTGGGGGGGAACCAACATAGAACATTGACATTTATGCTCCAGTGTGATGAACCCTTCACTCTGCTGGGTTCTCCCTCCATTCTCCCTGGGCTCTTCCTCATGAGAACCAAGGGGCTGCCTGCCCCAGAACTTCTCTGCTCTGCTCCAAAGTGAATGGCAGCTGGACATAACCTCCCTCCCTGAGCACCCGTCTTCTCTAACTCCGACTTTTAAAAAGGGTCCTACCATCTGGTGGACCTTCTCCTAGACTCATTATCTCAGGTCCATCCTCATGACCAGGACCACCTGAGGATGACACCACCACACCCAGCTGACAAGGAGATGAGGGGAGCGCCAGAGGCCGAGGCCAGGCAGGTCCATGCTGGATTCAGGCAGACGGGAGAAAAACTGCAAAGTCAGGACGCTTTGGGCCATTCCATTTAATCCACAAACAGCAAAATGGCCCTCAAAGTGGCGGCAGGCAATCAACCATCTGCAATCCCCCTGAGTGCAAGCACCCACAGCTTTACACAGGCTGTACACATGTGGTGCTGCCAGGTGCTCAAGCACCAGTCAGGCAAAGTGCTTGCAGCTGGTAAACCAGCGAGCAAGCCTAACACAGCTGCCCCACATTCCACCCCTTTAGGGTTGCTTGTCCCATAATAGGTACATTACATACATTCCAAAAATGACAATTACAAAGATGCCCTTCACAATGTCTCCCTGAGCACTCTGCCCAGGGAGTTAAATGGAGCCCACCTCTAACTGCCCACCCCACAGTAGGTGGGAGGACCTGTATAGTCCAAGGCTGTGTCCTTTGGAAAAAGTGCCCTTGGTGCATTGCTGCAACTGGGCAAGAGCAGCTTCTTGGTGAAGGACTCCATAGATGGTGCAGCCCCCCGCCCCCATCAGGGTCTCTCAGAGTCGCAGTCCAAGATTAGTCCATGAGAGACAGCCCAGCTGTCTGTGCAAATCATCAAGGTAAAAGTCCATTACAGGCAACTAGGCATACAGCTCTTTATCAGCAGAACTCAGCATCCTTCCATAAGTGTTCTATCCATTGCCACAAGCCCCATCCAAAACCCTCAGCAAACTCACAGGGCCCGGTGGGGTCAAACACATTTGAGGCCCATGCCACCTTAACAGTTCTCTTAGCTGAACCGCAATGCCAGCATTTTCCTGGCAGATGCCAGGGCCACCCATTTCCCCCACTTTTTCAGCAGCTGGAACCTCTGTTCTGACTCAAGGTGCCACCAAAGCTCCAACAAGACCATCTAATTTCTCTCTATCTGCCCCGGCCACAATCAAATCTACCCACGTCTGTGTTCAGGTAACATTTACAGACCCATTTCTCTTGCTAGTTGGCGAGGGTGGGGTGGGGGGGTTGGAGCAGCCCTCACAGCCTTACAGTCCATCTCTGTTCCTGAGAGCATGATGCCAGCCACCCATATGTCCCACAGCCATAGCAAGCAGGCTGCCAGGGGCTCAGAGGGTTTCTGCCTGAATTTCACCCCCAATTCCATCAGCTCTGCCTGGGTGTAGGGCTGGACCACAGAGTGCTCTACTACCTGGGGAGGCTGTGACTGCCCCTGAGGGACTCTGGCTGCTCGGTTGTGACCCTCTAGGTGACCACTGGCCAGACTTTCAGTCTGCGGACAGCAGTTTTAGCCTGAGCCTCCCCCTCAGAAGAGAAGTCAGAAATGCCTGCTCCCACCTACTCAGAGCTGCTCCGCTGGCAGGAATGCAGCTCCTGTGGCTGCCAGCTCTTGGCCTGAAGCTGAGACTTGAGCTTCTAAATCTGAAGTTGTCTCTCCAACAGCTGCCAGTGCCAATGTTTCGCTTCCAGAGCAAACTGCAGCTCACAAAACCACAATTCCTTCTCCAGAGACTGTTCCAGTTCCAGGTGCCACTGGTGCTCAACCTGCATCTTACATAGCAGCTCTTGAACCTGGTCAGCCTCCTCTCCAGCACTCACTCCAGTTCACGCTGTCAATGCCACTTGATCTGCAGCTCACCCTGGAGCTCTCAACCTCACTTAACTTCTCGCACAGAGCTCCTGGTTTCTTCTTGCAGGGTTATAAAAAACACCCAACCCATGGTCCTCAACAGGAGAGCCACCAAAAACAGCCATTCCTCTATTCCACCCCTGAAGGGTGTCGGTGGCTCCATACCAATCTGCTCCGAATCCTGCCAACTATGCCAGATGTAATGCCGGTGACCAAGGCCAGGCAGGTCCATATTTGTTTCAGGCAGATGGTAGAAAAACTGCAGAGTCCAAAAGTGTCAGGCCATTCCGTTTATTGGAGGCTTGCAAAGACAGGTGAGTGAATAAACAACAAAAGGAAAATCTGCTATTCGCAGTAAGGGAGCAGGGAAAACTGCACCTCACAGTGGCAGGAGAGCAATCTGGGAGAATCACCACAGAGCGCAAGCACCTATAGCCTTACATAGACCATACACATGTGATGTAGCCATGTGCTCATGCATCAATCAGGCAAAGTATGATACTTGCAGCCGGTAAACAGTGAACAAGCCTAACACAGCAGCCCCACAATAAGCAAACTGAGTATCAAAGGGATTAAAGGATGTATCCACGGTCCCGACTGCTAAACGACAGATGGACTCCCTCTCCTGATGCAGAGCTCACTGCATGGCGGCGCAGTGGGTTCGGCTCAGCTCCCGCTTGTCTTCCTCACATGGCCCGTGGTCCAGCCGAACTGGCCAGCTGAATCTACTCAAACACTCCACAAATACATTTGCCTTTGCCTTCGTAAAAAATAATTTTTTTTTCTGATTATAAAATACATGATCATTACAGAAAATTTGAAAACATTAAAAAGATGAAAGCGTAAGATTAAGTCATTTGTAGTAATAAGAATGAACAATCTACAACTATAAACAATATGGATGAATCAGAGAAGCCTGAGTGTGAAAAATCAGACACCAAACAGCATGCTGTATGAGCCCATTTACATAGTTCCAGAACTATGGAATGTCATTAGAAGTCAGGAGCATAGGGGGCTGTGGGAATGCGGATAAGGTTGTACTTTCTTTTCTTTTTTTTGACACAGGGGTCAGGTGGACATCTCCACAACATTTATACTGTTTTGTGTTGTGTGCCCACTGTCCAAATTCAACTCATTTTCCACTGTATTTTTTAACCTAGGCACCTGTTGTATGAGTATGTTCAGTTTGTGAAAATTCAATGAAGTGTATAATGATGACAAGTATACACAAATAGCTGCATACAGGGTAGGGTAAAAGCAGGTTTACAGTTGTGAGTACACAAAACAATTGATTCTTATATTACCATTTATTATTGTATTATTTCCCATATGAACTACTGTAAACCTACTTTTGCCCCATCCTAATACACACACACACACGCACACATACACACAATATCATATATTTGACAATGTTTATATTTTGGTGTGTTTTCTTCCTGGTGCTTTTTTTCCTTTTGCTAGGCCTTTTTTGTTTGTTTATTTTGTTTTTTTAGTTGTGATCACACTGTATATTTAAGATTATGTTCTGATACTTCACCTAATGTAAAATAATGCATATAATGTAAATTCTTCATAAATACTTTTAATGGCTATATAACAGTTTATCTGGCACCTATAACATAATTTACTTAACCTGTGTACTGCTATAGTGAATACTTTTACCTTTTTAATCACTTAGCCACTCTCTCCTCATATTCTGCTTTATATATTTATAAAATTACATATTATAGCATATTCTGCTATATGTAATTACTTATACACTTAGCACATTTTCACTGCTCAATAAGCTTTCCAAAACCACAGACCATATGACCCCTCCTTGAATCCTCCACAGAACCGACTCCTAAACACAGTAGATATTATTCACTGTGTGTTGAAGTGTTTTCAGAAGCTAAGTAAAACCACCATTTATAGCAATATAGGTATCAGAATCACCTCAGTTGTCCATGCAATACAATGTTCTAGTCAGCTGTATTCCAAACTCTTTGTTTAGTCTGCAGAGCTAAAAGCTCAGAGGCAGTTTAGCATGGTTCCCGTTGCGGGTACAAATGTTAACCAGCATAGTGAATTCATTCCACAAAGAGCAATGCCACACCACAAGGGTCAAATGAGAATCAGACAAGTTCCTGTCATCAAAACCCAAAAGTAGTGGACAATTAAATATGAACATCGGTCCCCATGGTCTAGCAGGAAAGGCAACACGAGACAAATCCCGACTCCTTCACTTCTGAGCTTTCAAATCACAACTGTACAGATGGGAACAAATATCCACCCCAGAGCCAAACTCTGAAAACTGTCTGGTGGGTGCCAATGTCCCTTAGTCGGTGGCTGAATGTGTCTGCTGTATTTAAAATATGTTCTAGAGTAGTCTAAAAACATTATTAACCGCATCATATCTGATAATGCAAAAGTGCTAGTAAAAAAGAGACAAACAATTATGATACAAACAAAAGAAGAGCTTACACAAAGAGTTGAGAGTAGTGAAAAATATTTTTCTTTTCTTTTTTCCTTTGGCATATGGAGTAAAGATTGGGAAAAACTCTGAAGGGCAAAAGATGAATGGGGCTGATGGAGAAAAGGGCTATATATATTCTGACCTAGCAGTGATAATCTATACATATTCTGACCTAGCAGTGATAATCTATATCTATTCTGACCTAGCAGTGATAATCTATACATATTATGACCTAACAGTGATAATCTATACCTATTCTGACCTAGCAGTGATAATCTATACATTCTATGACCTAGCAGTAATAATCTATAAATATTATGACCTAGCAGTGATAATCTATACATATTAAGACCTAGCAGTGATAATCTATACATTCTATGACCTAGCAGTGATAATCTATACCTATTCTGACCTAGCAGTGATAATCTATTCCTATTATGACCTAGCAGTGATAATCTATATATATTATGACCTAGCAGTGATAATCTATACCTATTATGACCTAGCAGTGATAATCTATACCTATTATGACCTAGCAGTGATAATCTATACATATCATGACCTAGCAGTAATAATCGGCCAGAACAGAGAAGAGAGATCTTCAAAAGTTTTTCCATTTTGAATATACAACAGGATGCTCAGGGCCAAAGATGGAAAGGTGGCCCATGTTAGCATAGGAGGCCAGGAAATTGTTCTGGAACAGAAAGGCTGAGCACAGGCACAGCTGAGCCTGATGAGGCTTCTGCAATTCAAGAGGTAAGGAGTGAACTTGGACACCAAGGATTAAGGGGTTCTCCGGAGCTTCAAAGAGACCATGAAGGAGTCACCGGCATCAGGAGATGTTTTAATGCAGAAGAAGCTGTTCCACTTTAGAAGAAGATGCCCTACAGAGCATCCAGTAGCAAGGGCACACTGGTTATAAAGCTTCAAAGAACCAACTTATACTCCTTGAACTGCATCGGGGGACTGTGAGCTTCAAGTCCTCTTAGTCACTTTGAACTTGTGAACGACTGAGCTTATGAAGAGCCTCTCAGAAGCTCTTCTTTTGTCTGAAGTAGAGCGCTTCTGAAATTAAAATGCAAAAGGAGCAGGGAAATACTCATGCACATGGTACAGAGAGAAGGCAAGATGGACTCTATGGGAGTGAGCTCTCCTGCAGGAAGAGAGGATAGCTGGGCTGGGGTTCAGAGCTATAGAGTATCTTGGTAGGTAAGGGAGAGGTTGAATCATTTTTTTCGGTGTGACCAATAACAAGTTTAGATGTTTCAGCATCAATGCATGAAATAGGTCACTTAGTCTCTCTAAAGCCTGGTGCAGGAGGACAAATAAGGGGCGGGAGCAGGAGAGCAGCCAGGTTAACCAGCAAATGTTCTCCCACCCTTGGGTGATCTCCACTGACAGTGCTGTCTCAGACTCAGGGAGTCCTCAGACCATGGGCTGGGACAGACTGCAGAGGGGTTAGAACCTGTCCTCTCCAAAGAGCACTGCAGTCCGCCCAGACTCCCAGCTGACGGAACACACAGACAAAGCTCACTGGAGTTGGGTAACGGCGGAAGGCCCTAACCCTTCCCTGAGACACTTCATATATATCTCTATCCACATATGACACACATAAACATATCTTTATTCCAAAACAGCCCTGAGTGATGAATGAGTTTTAGTTGCTTTGCCTTTAGTTTGTGTTATCCAGCTATGAATGTCAGTTAACTGGTGCAATAAAAAGAGAAATAATAGGTAACTGAATTTTGACAAAAATGCAAAGAATAGTCTTTTTAACAAACAGTGCTAGAACAACTAGATGTTCATATGCAAAAAATGAACTATAATTCATAAATCATCCAATATAAAAAATTAACTCAGTGTTCCAAACACCTTACCAGAAACCTTGCCAAAAATGTCTGATAAAAAGCCCCATATCATGTGTCATCATGGAAAATCAAATTAAAACAACAAGATGCCACTACATTTGTTTAAAAATGGCCCAAATCCAAAACATTGACACCACCAAGTGCTGATAAGATGTGGAGCAACAAGAATGCTCATTCATTGCTAATGGGAATGCAAAATGGTACAGCCACTTTAGAAATTACAATTTGGCAGTCTCTTACAAACTAAACATACTCTTTCTTACTATACAATCCAGTCATTGTGCTCCTTGGTATTGACTCAAAGAAACTGAAAACTTAGGTCCACACAAAAACCTGCATATGGATGCTTACTGCACCTTTATTCATATCTGCCAAAATGTGGAAGCAACCAAGATGTCCTTTGGTGGGTGAATGGATAAATAAACGTGGTAATACAGACAATGGAATATTATTCAAAGCTAAAAACAAGCTATCAAGCCATGAAAAGACATGTAGGAAACAGAAGTACATATTACTAGGTGAAAGAGCCAATATGAAAAGGCTACACATTGTATGATTCCAATTATGTATATGGCATTCAGGAAAGGGCAAAACTATGGAAACAGTAAAAAGATTATGGTTATCAAGTGCTGGGGAGAGTGAGGGATGAACAGGCAGAGCACAGAGGATTTTAGGGCAGTGTAACCACTCTGTATGATGCTATAAGGTGAATATAAGTCATTATTACTTTTGTACAAAGAATGTACACCAAGAGTGAACCCTAATATAAAAATAGCCTCTGGGTAATCTGTATCAGTGTAGGTTCAACTGCAACAAATGTACCACTTTGGTGGGGAATGTTGGTAATGGAGGAGGCTGTGCATGTATGGGGCAGTGAGTACATGGGAAATCTGTACCTTCTACTCTGTTTGCTGTGAACCTAAAATTGCTCTAAAACACAAAGCCTCTTTTTTAAAAATCAACTTTATTCCTAGGTACTTTAGTTTTTGTTGTTGTTGCAATAGTGAGATTATTTCCTTCATTTCTCTTTCTGACAGTTCATTATTGGTGCATAAAAATGCCACTGAGCCTGACTGGTGGTGACACAATGAATAGAGCATCGGCCTGGGATGCTGAGGTTCCAGCTTCAAAACCCCAAGGCCACTGGCTTGAGCATGTAATCATCAACATGATTCCATGGTCACTGGCTTGAAGCCCCAGGTCACTGGCTTGAGCAAGGGGTCACTGGCTCAGGTGGAGCCCCCTGGGCAAGGCACATACGAGAAGCAATCAATGAACAAGTAAAGTGCTGCAGCAATGAGCTGACGCTTCTCATCTCTCTCCCTGTATGCCTCGCTCTCTCTAAAAAAAAGAAAAAAAAGCCACTAATTTCTGAATATTAATTTTATATCCTGCTACTTTGCTGAATTCATTTATCAGGTCAAGTAGTTTTTCGACGGGGACTTTAGGGTATTCTATGTACAGTATCATGTCATCAGCAAATAATGATAGTTTTACTTCTTCTTTTCCAATTTGGATGCCTTTTATTTCTTTTTCTTGTCTGATTGCTGTGGCTGGACTTCCAGAATTATGTTGAATAAGAGTGGTGAAAGGGGGCACCCCTGCCTTGTTCCTGATCTTAAGGGGATTTATTTTAATTCTTGCCCATTGAGTATGATGTTGGCTGTGGGTTTGTCATAGATGGCCTTTATCATGTTGAGGTATGTTCCCTGTATCTATTGATATTATCATGTGATTTTTATCCTTCATTTTGTGTATGTGATGAGTCATGTTTATTGACTTGTGAATATTGTACCCAACTTGCCTCCCTGGAATAAATCCCACTTGATCATGGTGTATAATTTTTTTTACTGTATTGCTGGATCTGTTTTGTTAATATTTTGTTGAGAATTTTAGCATCTAAGTTCATCAGGGATATTGGCCTATAGTTTTCTTTCTTTGCAGTGTCTGTAAATGGTTTTGGATTTAGGACAATCCTTGTCTCATAAAATGAGCTTGGAAGTCTTCCTTCCTCTTGAATTTTTTTGGAATAGTTTGAGGATAGCTGTTAGTTCTTCTTTGAATGTTTGATAAAATTCACCAGTGAAGCCATCCAGGCAAGAATTTTTGCGTGCTGGGAGTTTTTTGATTACTGTTTCAATTTCATTTGTAGTAAGGTCTGCTTCAGGTTTTCTGATTCTTCCCGATCAGTTTTGGATTTCTCACAGGTTGTCCAATTTTTTCACATTTGTTCTTCCTAGCATTTTCTTACAATTCTTTGTATTTATGTGATGTCAGTTATTACTTCTCCATTTTCATTTCTAATTTTATTTGGGTTTGCTCTTTTTTTCCTGATGAGTCTGGTTAAAGGTTAAAGAAAGAGCTCTTGGTTTCATTGATCTTTTGTATTGTATTTTTAGTCTCTACATCATTTATTTCTACTCTGATCTTTATTATTTCCTTCCTTATACTTTCTCTGGTCTTTGTTCTTTTTCTAGTTCTTTTGGGTGCAGGGTTATATTGTTTGATATTTTTCTTGTTTCTTAAGGCATGCCTGTAATACTATGAACTTCCCTCTCAGGACTGCTTTTACTGTGTCCCATAAATTCTGGGTTGTTGTAATTCAATTTCATTTGTTTCAAGGAAATTTTTTATTTCTTCCTTGATCTCATGGTTAACCCAATGATTATTTAATAACATGCTATTTAGCCTCCAAGTGTTTGAATGTTTTTCAGTTTTTCTATTGCAGTTGTTTTCTAGTTTTATGCCATTGTGGTTAGAGAAGATGCTTGATATGATTTAAACGTTCTTAAATTTACTGAGACTTGTTTTGTGTCCCAATGTATAATCTATCCTAGAAAATGTACCATGAGCACTTGAAAAGAATGTATATTCTGTTGCTCTGGAGTGAAATGTTCTGAAGATATCAATTAAATACAGCTGATCTAGTGTGTCATTTAAGGCTGTTGTTTCTTTGTTGAGTTTCTGGCTGAAGGATCTATCCACTGATATCAATGGGATGTTAAAATCCCCTACTATTGCTGTATTGCTGTTAAGCTCTCCCTTTATGTCCATCAAAATCTACTTTATAGCCTGACCAGGTGGCGCAGTGGATAGAGCGTCGGACTGGGATGCGGAGGACCCAGGTTCAAGACCCCAAGATTGCCAGCTTGAGTGCGGGCTCATCTGGCTTGAGCAAAAAGCTCACCAGCTTGGACCCAAGGTCGCTGGCTTGAGCAAGGGGTTACTCGGTCTGCTGAAGGCCCGCAGTCAAGGCACATATGAGAAAGCAATCAATGAACTAAGGTGTCGCAATGAAAAACTGATGATTGATGCTTCTCATCTTTCTCTGTTCCTATCTGTCTATTCTTGTCTATCCCTCTCTCTTACTCTCTCTCTGTCCCTGTAAAAAAAAAAAAATCTGCTTTATATATTTAGGTACTTCTATATTGGGTGCATAAATGTTTACAATTGTTATTTCCTTTTGTTGGACTACTCCCTTTATCGTTATACAATAGCCATTTTTGTCTCTTACTATAAAGCCTTTGTTTTAAAGACTACTTTGTCAGATATAAGTATTGTTACCTCAACTATTTTTTCATTTCCATCTGTATGAAATATTTTTTTCCATCCCTTCACTTTCAATCTGTGTGTATCTTTTGTATTGAGGTGGGTCTCTTGTAAAGAACATATATACAGGTCATATTTTCTTATCCATGCAGCTACCCTATGTCTTTTGATTGGAGCATTTAATCCATTTACATTTAAGGTTATTATTGAAATGTACTTATTTATTGCCATTTTATTCTTTAAACATATAACCCTCTTTCATCTCAATTTATTTTTTCCTGTCTTCTTATAGCAGGCTCTTTAACATTTCTTATAATACTGGTTTGGTGGTGATGAACTCCTTTAGCATTTTTTTTTTTGGTCTGGAAAGCTCTATTTCGCCTTCAATTTTAAATGTTATCTTTGCTGGATAGAGTAGTCTTGGCTGTAGGTTCTTGTTTTTCATCACTTTGAATATAGATGAGTGGATAAAAAAACTGTCGTACATTTACACAATGGAATATTATGCAGCCATTAAAAAGGAAATCTTACCTTTTACTACAGCATGGATGGACCTAGAGATTATTATGCTAAGTGAAATAAGACAAGCTGAAAAAGACAAATACTATATGATCTCACTTATATGTGGAATCTAATGTACATAGTGAACTGAGGAACAAAACAGAAACAGAGGCAGGGTCACGGAGCAGGACAGCTGTTAGAGGAAAGGGGGAAGAAGAGACTGGATCAAAGAAGGTAAAGGGATTATTAGCCAAACACACACACACACACACACACACACACACACACACACACACACACACTATATATATATATATATATAGAGAGAGAGAGAGAGAGAGAGAACAAGCTAGCAATAGCCAGAAGAAAATGGGGGGTTAGAGGTAGGGGGAAGAAGGCAAAAGTGGGGAAACAGGGGTGGAAAGAGCCTGGGCTTTCCATGGGGCATGGTGGGGCACAATGTGATGTGTAGAGGGTGTTATATTGATTGGGACACTTGAAACCACTGAAATCATGTCAACACAATAAATTAAAAAATTAAAATTAAAAAAGACAAAATAGTAAAAAAAAACCCACTTAAAATGGATCAGACTTAAATGTAAAACTCTAAAACTTCTAGAAAAAAAACATAAGAAATCTTTGTGGTCTTGTGTTAGGCAAAGAATTCCTTAAACAGAACACTAAAACACAATGTATTTATAAAGAAACTATTAAGCTGGACTTTATCAAAGTTAAAAACTTCTCAAAAGTCTCTGTGAAAAGAAAAGACAAAGCTATAAATGGAGAGAAAATCCTTATAAAACGTATTTGATAAAGGACTTGTCCAAAACATATAAAGAAGTCACAAAATTCAACAAGGAAATAATCAACCCAATAAAACATGGGTAAGGCCCTGGCCAGTTGGCTCAGTGGTATATCGTCGGCCTGGCGTGCAAGGGGTCCCGGGTTCGATTCCCGGCCAGGGCACACAGGAGAAGCGCCCATCTGCTTCTCCACCCCTCCCCCTCTCCTTCCTCTCTGTCTCTCTCTTCCCCTCCCGCAGCGAGGCTCCATTGGAGCAAAGATGGCCCAGGCGCTGGGGATGGCTCCTTGGCCTCTGCCCCAGGCGCTAGAGTGGCTCTGGTCGCAACAGAGCGACGCCCCGAGGGGCAGAGTATCGCCCCCTGGTGGGCAGAGCATTGCCCCCTGGTGGGCGTGCCGGGTGGATCCCGGTCGGGCGCATGCGGGAGTCTGTCTGACTGTCTCTCCCCGTTTCCAGCTTCGGAAAAATACAAAAAACAAAACAAAACAAAACATGGGTAAAAAACTTGTACAGACACTTCACCAAAGATACCAGATCGCATACATAAAAATACATTAAAAAAAAGCCTAACATCAATGGTCAATAGGAAATGCAAATTAAAATCACAATGAAATAGCACTAATAACTAAAATGAAAAAAGATTGATCATCCTGGGAAAAATGTGAAGAAACATGCATGCATAAATACTGCTAATAGGAAAGTTAAATGGTATAATCACTTTGGAAAACAGTTTGGCAGTTTCTGAAAAAACTAAACATACACTTACCATGATTTAGCCATTTCATTCCTAGGTATTTACCCAAGATGAATGAAAATATATGTCCACACAAAGACTGTATGCAGATGTAGCAGCTTTATCTGAAGGAGCCAAAAATTAGCAACAATCCAAATGTCCATCAATAGGTACATAGATAAATTGTTGTGCACCAATACAACAGAATAATATTCAGCAAGAAGAAATTAACTCCTTGTTACATACATCAATATGAATGAATCTCCAATTATTGAGTGAAAGAAGCCAGACCAAAAAAAGAAGACATACTACACATGATTGATTCCATTAAAATTCTAGAAAATGCAAAACTACTTTTTTGTGTGTGTTTTTTTATTTTTTGGTTTTTTTTGCATTTTTCTGAAGTTGGAAACAGGGAGGCAGACAGACTCCCGCATACTCCTGACCGGGATCCACTCGGCATGCCCACCAGGAGGTGATGCTCTGCCCATCTGGGACGGAGCTCTGTTGCAACCAGAGCCATTCTAGTGCTTGAGGCAGAGGCCACAGAGCCATCCTCAGCGCCCAGGCCAACCTTGCTCCAATGGAGCCCTGGCTGCAGGCTCCAGAGGAAGGAGAGGGGGAGGGGTGGAGAAGCAGATGGGCGCTTCTCCTGTGTGCCCTGGCTGGGAATCGAACCCAGGAATCGAACCCGGGACTCCTGCACGCCAGGCTGACACTCTACCACTGAGCCAACCGGGCCTTTTTTTTTTTTTTTGTATTTTTCTGAAGTTGGAAACGGAGAGGCAGTCAGACAGACTCCTGCATGCGCCCGACCAGGATCCACCCGGCATGCCCACAAGGGGGCGATGCTCTGCCCATCTGGGGCATTGCTCTGTTGCAACCAGAGCCATTCTAGCGCCTGAGGCAGAGGCCATAGAGCCACCACCAGAGCCCTGGGCCAACTTTGCTCCAATGGAGCCCTGGCTGTAGGGGGAAGAGAGAGACAGAGAGGAAGGGGAGGGGGTGGGGTGGAGAAGCAGATGGGCGCTTCTCCTGTGTGCCCTGGCCGGCAAAACTACTTCTATAGAGACAGAAAGCAAAGCTGTGATTTTGAGGAAGGGGATGATGGAAAGGAGGGGTTATAAAGGAAAATGGGGAAATTCAGGGAGAGTGTTAGATATGTTCATCTTGTGGTGATGATTTCATATTTATATACATCAGTCAGAGCTTCTCAAATTGTACACTTGAATGTGTTCAGTTGATTGCATACCAATAATATCTCAATAAAGCTATTTTTTTGTGACAGAGACAGAGAGAGGAACAGGTAGGGACAGAGAGACAGGAAGGGAGAGAGATGAGAAGCATCAATTCTTCTTTGTGGCCCTTTAGTTGCTCATTGACTGTTTTCTCGTATGTGCTTTAATGAGGGTTGGGGACTTCAGCAGACCGAGTGACCCCTTGCTTGAGCCAGTGACCTTGCACTCAAGCTGGTGAACCTTGCTCAAACCAGATAAGCCTGTGCTCAAGCTGGCGACCTCGGGGTTTCGAACCTGGGTCCTCCACATCCCAGTCCGACGCTCTATCCACTGCACTACCGCCTGGTCAGGCTCAATAAAGCTATTTTTAAAAAAGAACTATAAAGGGGAGAAGTCACCATATTAAAAAATAGAAGAAAAAGGGCAAATGTAGCACAAATAAGATACTTCAGGTTTCCTGACATGTAGTGGCATCGATATTCAAATTTGTTTTAGAAATGGCCAAATTTTACCATAAACATTGCAAAGCATTTCCAACCCATTTTCCGTTAGTGTTTCTACAATAGGGTTTCAGAGATTATAAATCTATTCAAATATTTTAAGCAAAAATAAGAGTAAGATCTTACTTTTCTATCCAATATCTATCCATTAAGAGAACACTTATTTTCTCAATGTATATATTTATACCTGTAAGAATAATTTAAGTGATTTTCCAATAAATTTCTAGAATTAAAGATAAACATGACTTAGCACTCAGAAGCCAGTAACAGTTAACCAGAGTGACAAGTTACATCACTCACATGAATAAAACCTGGTGCAAACTATCAAAAATCTTCTCATTACAACCTATATATTGGGTTGGGGAATAAGTTCGTAGCGTTTTTATATTTTCTTTTATTTTACAACGATTTGTTTGCTGTTTGGCAAAGGGTAAGTATTCATTCGATAAAACTCTTTCTGCTCTACAAAACTATGTTAATTGTATTTTTGAGTTATTTAATTTTTTATTAGTTTTGAGGCTCAGAAATAGAATACCCAGGAGGCAAAAATCAACATTTTCGACACCTGCTCTTCTTTGCTTTTCATCGAAGTCAAAAAGCTGCCGAAGCAGCCTGGGACATTTGCGACGTGTATGGAGAAGGTGTCATAGGCGAGTCTACAGCACGGAAATGGTTTGCAAAGTTCAAAAATGGCGACTTTGACGTTGATGACACGTGCCGCAGCGGAGGGCCTTCTGAATTCGATGAAGAACTGGGAAATGCTCGAAAAGAATGCCACGGTCAACAAGGAGCTCTACATTGCCCAGCTACACCGCGTGAATGAGGCTATTCGACTGAAAAGACCTGATCGACATGGTCAAACCATACTCCTTCACGACAACGCCAGGCCCCATGTTGCACAAGTCGTCAAAGCCGCACTCCAAGAGCTCGAATGGGAGGTCCTTCAGCATCCGCCATATTCTCTGGACCTTGCACCGACCGATTACCATCTTTTCCGCTCCCTGTCAAACCATATGCAGGGCGTTACCTTCGATAACAAAGAGGTCCTTAAAAACTGGCTCAACAACTTCTTTGACACCAGACCAGGCGATTTTTGGCGGAACGGCATCAACAAATTGGTCGAGAGGTGGGAAGAGGTTGTAAACAGCAACGGCAAATATATAATTGATTAACTTATTGATATAATTATTGTTTTTTGTTTAAATAAAAGTCTTCGGTAAAAATGCTACGAACTTATTCCCCAACCTAATATCTGATTTCATATAAAAGCAAAGAGTATAACATATGCTACTGAATAACAAATTTTCTTTCTTTTTCCTTTCTGGAGTAAGGAAAGGTTTACTAATCTAGAAGGCGCCAACCGAAGCTGGGCGCCCGGACTAGGAAGAGGTGTTCGGGCAGTAGGGAAGCAGCGGGAAGCGGGGCGCCCGGACTAGGAAGAGGTGTTCGGGCAGTAGGGAAACAGCGGAAAGCTGGGCGCCCGGACTAGGAAGAGGTGTTCGGGCAGTAGGGAAGCAGCGGGAAGCTGGGCGCCCGGACTAGGAAGAGGTGTTCGGGCAGTAGGGAAGCAGCGGGAAGCGGGGCGCCTGGACTAGGAAGAGGTGTTCGGGCAGTAGGGAAGCAGCGGGAAGCTGGGCGCCCGGACTAGGAAGAGGTGTTCGGGCAGTAGGGAAGCAGCGGGAAGCTGGGCGCCCGGACTAGGAAGAGGTGTTCGGGCAGTAGGGAAGCAGCGGGAAGCAGGGCGCCCGGACTAGGAAGAGGTGTTCGGGCAGTAGGGAAGCAGCGGGAAGCGGGGCGCCCGGACTAGGAAGAGGTGTTCGGGCAGTAGGGAAGCAGCGGGAAGCGGGGCGCCTGGACTAGGAAAAGGTGTTCGGGCAGTAGGGAAGCAGCGGGAAGCAGGGCGCCCGGACTAGGTAGTTTCCAGGCATCAGGGAAATAGCACACACAATGCTGGTGGGCAAGCTTTAAATGGAAGAACTTGGAGCTTGGTCACCCCGGGGTCTTCCTGGACAATGAACCCTCAGCTTCTGAAGGGGTTCTGGTGTTCCAGTTCTGGTTATGTCCTGGTCCTCTGGTTCTGTGTGTATGGTAGATGGGGTGGGGTGTGTGACTTTGGTTCTGGGTGCAGCTGGAGGTCAAATTTCTCCCACAAAATATTTTTCTAAATGCATAAAATTTAGACAGCACTGGAGTTAATCACAATAAGCTTTGTGAAATACCTGAATGTGGGAAAAAATAATTGCCAAAAATAAGTCTTCCAAATGCTATAGCAAGGCTGTGAAATAAATAGATAATCAGTATTATTGGTGCTAAAAGCTCCAGGCAACTTGTTCAAGGTCACCCAAGGTAACCACTAAGTATATACACATGAGGGAAAAAATAACAAGGGCTTCCAACCATAACTTTCTTCTCCTCCACAGTGGTGGCTACTCATGAGGCAAATGTCCTGGGGCCACAGAGGCCTACCACAGAGGCCAATCATACGGTGTGTCCTCTCTGGGCCCATTCCCAATATTTCTATACAAGTAAAACCAAGTCTAAACAAGCACCAAGGCAGAGTAGAGGGTCTGGCTGGAGACCTTGTCAATCTTGTCATGCTCTCCTGACTAGAAAATGAAGGGTGGGAAACGACAGGAACAATTTTCTTGCGTGAAGCAAATTTATGAAAAGCTTGGGGTTCCTTTTTATGGTTTTGACCAGGTGAACTACTCACACCTCTTTTGTGAGAACACTCTGCCCAGAGCTAGGCACATAGTAGGAGCTTAAAAATGCTGTTTTAATCCTCCCTGTTTTCCCAAACCAAGAGCATACAGTTTGTGGCTGGCAAAAACTCAGGGTTGAGACTACTCAGAAGTATAATTCTGGGGGGAAATCCAGAGATTGAGTGTAAAGAAATAAATTCTTAAAAAACTAGAATCGACTGCCAAATTCCCCCTATACTTAGTGACCTACAAGACACAAAACTAGAAAAGAAATGGAATTATCCTCGAAGGGTATACAGAAAATTCTAAAAACTGAAGTCCTAAAAAACAAGTCATAAGAAATGTGGATGATTATGTAAGAAGTAGAGACTAGAAACATTAATAATAGAGACATAAGTACTTCAGAGTTATAGTGCATCAAACTAATATTGTGCAAAGAGCAACCACATGACAAAAATATTCAAACAGAGCTTTAAACCTTCCTTGGCCTTGAAGAGTCATGAGACTCTTGGCTAAAACAAGGGAAGTGAGAAAGCAAAAAAGAACTTTCAGACCTCTAGGTGGCTCCCATTTTTAAACAAACTGCAATACTCCTCTAACTTAACTAAATGTCAATGAAATCTAGTTATTTATGCAAGTCACATCAGCAGCTGAGTGGTACTATAATTCTTAGAGCTGTACTCATTTTCCTACTACAGTTTTCCCAACCTTCCTTTGAAAGCTAGCATTGAGCAATCAATAGCTTCTGACTAACATGTTATCCATGACGTGTAAAACAATGACATGGTAAGATTTTTTTCTTTCAGTAATCCTGTGCTGATAAAAAAAAAAAAAAAAAGCATAATTACTTTAATGATATACTTAGAAAAAGGATTATCTACAAAAAAAAATCACAAGACTAACACTAATCAAAAGGTGTCTCAATTTATTACCATGAATTTTTCCACAGAGCCCAAAGGCATTAATTTTAGCTGATATCTGCAAAGGTTGTGTCTTATTATACATAAAACAAGCAAAGAGGGGACACAGGAGAGTACTGGTCTGAGTTTTCTGTTATAAAAAGCAGATTTAACAATGATAAGAAGGCAATCAAGAGATAGGCCCTGGCCAGTTGGCTCAGTGGTAGAGTGTTGGTCCAGTGTGTGGAAGTCCTGGGTTCGATTTTCAGCCAGGGCACACAGGAGAAGTGCCCATCTGCTTCTCCACCCCTTCCCCTCTCCTTTCTCTGTCTCTTTCTTCCCCTTCCGCAGCCAAGGCTCAACTGCAGCAAAGTTGGCCGCGGGCACTGGGGACTGCTCCAGCTCCATGGCCTCCGCCTCAGGCACTAGAACAGCTCCAGTTGCAACAGAGCAACTCCCTAGATGGGCAAGAACATCGCCCCCTGGTGGGCATGCAGGTGGATCTGGCGCATGCGGGAGTCTCTCTCTCTCTCTCTCTCTCTCTCTGCCTCCTCGCTTCTCACTTCAGAAAAATACAAAAAATAAAAGTTACAATATAAAACTGATTTAACTATTTTATTCATTATAACAATAACTATTTACTGAGCACCTACTACACACACACATATACCAAGCTCTGGGTACAGAATGGAGAATAAACCAGACATTATTCCTGCCCTCTAAGGCAAAAGAGAAACATTAAATAACTAAATAATATATAATCATAAATTGTGGAAAACATTAAGCAAAAAGATGATTGTGCTATGAGGAAAAAAATTAAAGGGTTCTAAGTTACATGATGCTAAGAATGGCCTTCAAAGAGAAGACTTCATAAAGGGATATTTGAACCAGCATCTATCACATGAAATAGCTCAATGAGATGGTCATAAAATAGACTAAGAGCACTAGCAACAGACCTCAGGTGAGTACACTGGACAATCGCCAATGTAGCCAACAAGAGATGAAGATGGTGGGCAGGCACCATCTCATGCAAGACCTTGTAGGTTTGTTGAGGATTTAATATTTTATCCCAAGTATAATATCTCAAAAATTTCCTGAGAGCTTTGAATACTTTTCACAGCAAGTGACTTTTTTTTCTTTTTAAGGGTGCATGGGAAAAGGGATTGGAATGGGTGTCAAGGGTACACAGGAGGCCTCTGCAGTGGGTGAAGATAATGGTGGTTTGAAATAGGATGACAGCATAATGGAGACCGAAAAAGCAGACAGGCTTGAGAGATCTTTTGCCTGAGAAGTGGGTAGGACTTTGTGACAAACTGGCTGGGTGAGGGGTGGGGAGTGACAGAACCAAAGAGAGAGTGAAGGATAATTTCAGCCTTCTGGCCTGAGCATTCTGGATGGGTGAGATGAAAAACAGCCGAAACTATTTGAAAGGATCAATAATCGAGAACTCAGTTCTGGAGATGTCCGAGATGCTGCCATTCACTGGCTAAGATGTACCAGACACTATATTTGGTGTTCCACTTGTCCCAGCTTCCCTTTTAGTAGCAGTGTCCCCATTTTACAGAAAGCAAACTGTAGGTCACATAGGCTGAAGTCGCACGGCCAAGCTCATTCAGCTCCGAGTGATGAAGTAACACCTGCCACCCAAGTCTGGCTGGCTGTGGGGTAAGCACACTTTGCATCACACAGAGTTCTTGGAAACTATCTCTACACTTAGAATTTTTGAAGACTTTATAGTTGGAGAAAGCTAGCACTCAAGGAAAGTAAATAGGTGATACATTATTTTTTAACCCTTTGAGTAGTATGAACATTCATGTACATCATCCTCGTGCCTCCTGACCATCCAGAGTATGATCGATTTATTTTAAAAATGTGTAAGGCAACATTAAAAAAAGGCAAATGTATGTTTTTCTTGTTTCCATAAATTGGTTATCAAACAAACATGATTTTAAGTTAATAAAACTGTAACTGGAACTAATTTTATTTTTTGAAAAAAAAACTCACTCCCGGGGGTCAGTGAACATAAAAAAACCTCAATACTCAAAGGGTTAAATCCAAATTCTTGGATTTAATGCACAATGTTTTCCTTTCCTACTTCCGTCCCTACTCCACTTCTACCTGCAAAGAGTTCTGCAATCTTTTGAATCCTAGCAAAACATCTAGGGCCTTACCATTTTACCATAAATACAAAGCCAAGATACCAGGAATCAGCCATAATGAGCAGCAAAGTATTTTTACTGCTGGATTTTACAATATCCAGCAGCAAACAGTATTTTTACTCTCAAGTCATTACATACATCAACATAAGATAGATCAATTAATGAGCAAGAACTAATCATTTCTTAAAATGACCAAGGCATTCAAGTCAAAACGCAAGCCACCCAGGACAGGCAACAAAAGCCAAGCATTGAGATTCACATAAAAACATGGAAACTTTTTAAAAAGTCAGGCGAAAGAAATGACATCACAACTGCATAGAATTTAAAATCTGCAATTCTCAGATATCTCAACCAAATGCCAAATTCAGTAAACATGCATCCTAAAAACCACTTAAACACTTCCTCTTCTTTCAGCTCAGCATACTGGCACTCTGGCAAACTGAAATGCCTTTCCTAGCTGTACAGTCCCAAGATTTGCTCTTTCACTCTCTCTGAGTTCTCTGATGTCCCCCTCAGCTACTGAAGTCCAAAAAGCAGGCTTGATCAATGAGCCTAGAAAGAAAGAAAATGCATTACTGCCAATTATGTGTTATTGAAAGTATCAGCTTGAGACTCTTAAAAGAAGAAAAAAATGAGGAAGGGGGAGATTTTTGAAAGGTTTCATCATCTACATTACAAATTACATTTTGTTGGGTATCATCCTCCAATAGAATCATCATCAAATTAGGTTGTTTTCTTCAAGTGAAGGTATGGTTACATGTAATTTTTACAACTTGGGCTGAGATGTCCATGGAGATAAGTAAAATTAAAAGTACTATTAATATTTCTGCTAAAAGATAAACATTCACAAACCACTCTCCTAAAGGATAGTTCCTGTGTTCTGTGTCCTAATTCTTGTGTCCACCCCTCCCTGCATTGGGCTAGCTAGCATTCACTACTGCCTCAACCACAAAAAGAACAGGATGCTGAAAATCCTTTAAGAAAGCTTCCCATTCTTTGTTCCTTCATAACATGATCGCTAACTCTTGGCAACCCAAAAATGAAACACACACATAGACACACACAGACAGACAGACAGACACACACACACACACACACACACACCTACCTGAGGTCTACCATAATGAATAGTTAATCCAACTGACAGAAAAACAGAGATCTATACATATTAAAAGGCACTTCCTGGGGATACAACAGATCTAATGAAGAACTGCTGAGCCACATTACACTGGAAAATCCATAAATGTTGGTCCTCGCTGTCACCAGGCTGGAGTAATTTTTTCTAATGCAATGCTTTGATGTATTGACAGAGCTAACCTGAGGGGTTTAGGTCAGCTATGAAACGTGCCCTGCATACCCATTTCCCTTCTAAATCCCTAAAGATCAGGGGCAATACTGATCCGCAATTATATTCGATGCGTGCACAGCTCAAGATGCCATTTGATGCTGAGAAAGGGCTGGTTTAGCAACACCAGGCGGCTCTATGATGCTAAAATAAACGCAACACTAGATTACAAACCAGGTACTCGGTTTGTAAGACTCAGTGCCGCACAAGGACTTACAGTCAAAGCTCACGTCCCTTCAGGTGGAATCTTAAGTTTTCTGCGATTTACCCTGTCAAAGTTTCTGGTGTGCAAAAAGGACTTACTTTGAAAGTCACCTCTCTGGACCCCTCCCTCCACGGCTTGGCAATCAGGAGGAAGAGGGACGGAAGAGGATTCATCGTTCAGACAAAATTTAAAAACCTATAATCCAACCATTGTTTCAGAGGAGAAAATAAGCGTTTCACCAAACCACCACCCGGCAAGCGAACGTCCGATTTCCATTTGGAGGAAAAAATATTAGAGAAACCAGACATGTTTCCCTGCCTAACAAAAGTGGCCTCTAAACTCCCCTGCCAAGGACACTGGGAGGAAACGGAGACGCGAGGAACAGGCTCGCACTTTTCGGGCAGACGCGTGTCTGCGGAGAGGCGAACGCGCAAAGGGGCACAACCGCGGGAAGGGGACCGGGAGAAAGCGGGGCGGCGAGGACCGGCGAGGAACCCAGGGTGCAGCGGGGGCACGTGGGCTCGGAGGCCCCGGGAGAGGAGGGAGGGGTCCCCGCCGCTGCTCAGAAATCGCGGCGGCGGAGTAAAGTTAATACTCACTCAGTTTCGCAACTGCGCCGCCCCCGCAGACCGCCCGGCGGGGCCCGGAGCCGGCGGCCGCCTCGCATCCGTCCCGCCGCGCAGCCCGCGCGTCTCCGTCCCCGGCGCTCCGCGGGCCGCGCGCCCCGCACCGGAGGGAGGCCCGGTGCCCTCTCTGCGCACCTCCCGGGCGGCCCGAGGTGAGCGAGGACGCCCTGGCGAGACCGCGGGAGCCTGCGTGCGCGCGGGCAGCGGCGCCCTCGGCGGAAGGCGTCCCCAGCGCCGCCGCTCCAGCAGGCGATCGAGCGACACCGGGCGGGCAGCCGGGCGGCGGGCGCGGGGCGGGGCGCCAGCGAGTGCGGGGAGCAGAGTCGGCGGCCGGTTTGCTCCCGCGGCCGGTGTCTCCGAGCTGGGGGCCGGGCCGGGGGTCGGGGGCCGGGCGGCTCCGCCCCTCCGCCGGGCCGCGGGCTGAGCGCGCGAGAGGAGCGGGGTGGGGCGCCCCCAGTGGCCGGGCGTCTGCGTTACAGCCGCCGCTCCCGGCGCTCCCGCTTCTGGCACTCCCGCTCCCCGGCACCCCCGCCCGCGCCTCGCCGGTGCGCCGGCGCCCGGAGAGACCTTGTAACGGAACCGGGACGCCAGCACTGCATTGTGGGAGCTTTTAAAGTGGCGGAGAGTGCGGCGGGGCCGCTCGGGACCATCGGCCATAGTAGCCCGGGACCCCGCCGCCGCTCGGCCCACCGCACTCCCCGCCACTGAGATCTGAGGGCCGGAGAGCCAGAATGATGAGATGACCCGTGCTTCTCCGACTCTCACGGGAGCAAAATCTTCCATAGCTTGAGGGGACGCTTGTACAACTACCCTCTACAGACACCCCGAAAGTAGGAAGCCTTTTAAGCAGATGCTTAAAAAAAAATAGCCCTTCCAACCCCCAAGGACTGGATTTGAATTGCTTTCGTCTGGAGTGCAGTGATTCAGCGACCCCATTCTCTGCAGCAGGCAATGACAGAGGCAGGAATCACGAAAAACAACGAATGAATCATCCGTGAGTAACCAAGTTTAGAGAGAGCTGAGGTCAGATTCAGGAGCCCCTCTTACCTCCCTTTCAATGTAGCAAATGGTCAAGGAATGAAAGCAGTGCTTTCATCTAGAAATGCAGATGTGCGTGTTGTTTTCACTATTTCACCCCCCCCCCCTTTCTTGGCTTGCAATTGCTCTAGCCACTGGACAAAATTAATTCAGCCTTTGGTCCAGCTTGTGCTCACACATGCTCACAACTGTGCAACAGCTATCACTTTGGATGGAGGCGGGGTGAAGATAATGGATGAAATGTAATAAAGCATTCCAATTATAAAATGCCCCTTTTAATTCTCCAGATACTTTTATATTAATCATCAAAACAAGGATATTAACTTTGAAGCACAACTTTTTACAGCTCATCTTACTCGGGGCCTGATCGGTTTTGTTTATGTTGGGTTTGGATTTGTAGGGCTTTTGTGTCTTCCCCTTGATTTTTGACCTTTAGTTACTGCACAGTTTATTCGTTCCTCTACCCCAGAGGTTAACCGAGGAGTGGGAAATGAATGGTAAGACTCAAATTTGGCTAATCAACATTTGGTGGGTTTGGGGAGAAGAAGAGTTCTCTTTGATTCAAATGTAAAAACCAAGGAGATTTTATTTAAAGAGGACTCTGGAGGACGTGGAACCTTTTCTCCGAGTTTTCTGCCCTTAATGTTGCCATTTCCTAGCCTCATTCCCTTGTCAGCCTTTCACTCCATCCACATCAGTCCCCTAACTGCCAAATCTAATGGAAAATTTTGATCCCCATTTAGTCATGCCTTTGTGGCATTTGCAAATGTTGACTTCTCTCCTTATTTCTTAGAACTTACCTCCTTTGTTTGCTGTGATAGTCATCTCTTCTTTGTAGTGATCATGAAACAGGGCTAAGAGATAGCAGGCAGAAGTGTGACTAGTGTTAAACCATAATTCTAGATCTTACCAAGTATATAGAAGAACCTTCCTATAATTTCAGTTGGTTGCCAGGAAGGCCCTAATATCATTTTATCATTCATCCAGAGGTGAACACGTTGACTAACTCATGACAGTGAACTTTCATGTGACCAGCATGTAAATCAGGATGGAATTTACTATGACTGAATAACCATGTTCACTGTTTAGGAGAAGCTCTTACAGGATTGAGGTACCTGGTGAGGTATCTCCACCTGTAAACCAAAATGTGCCTTACTGATGGCTATTGAAGTCAGTGAATTTATCCCTGTGTTGTCCTGGATAAATCCAGATAAATCTGTTCCCTCGCTCGGCCCCATGTGGTTAATGCAGTCTTTCTTCAGTGTACAATTTGTTTTAAGCTTTCTTAGCTATAATCACATCCTTGTTTAAGCCTTCCTGAGATCACACCAAATGTCCTTGATGGGAGTTGTAAACAACCCTTATTTCTGGTTCTAATTATATTCCCCAAAAGGAACTTAACTAGAAATCAGTGACTGTTCATGTACTTCAAGCCCTTAGACATAATCAGATTTGATTTTCTAGAAAACAGTCTGAGAGAATAGATTCAGAAAAGAGAATACCAGGGGAGAGAGGTTTATGTGGAAAGCAGTGGGAATGAGCAGTGGGGGAACCACCTAGAGGTATATAATTCTGTACAATTTAGTTTTCTCTAGATAACTATAAACAAGTTACCATGAACGTGGTGGCTAAAAACAAGAAGACTGTGGTATCTACAGTTTTGGAACTCAGAAATCCTAAAATTAAGGTGTAGGCTATGTTCTATCTGAAGACTCAAGAGGAGAATCCATTTCCTTGCCTTTTTCAGTGTCTAAATGCCATTCTGCACTTCTTGGCTTGTGGCTTCTTCACCTGTTTTCAAAGCCAATGACATAACATCTTCAAATCTCTCTTTGTGACCTCTGCTTCTTCTTGGTTAGGGGGCCTCTCTAAATCTAGATAGGCAAAAAAAAAAAAAAAAAAAAGAGAGACAGAGAGAAAAAAAAAAGAAAAGGAATTGGTGTAAATGCATTTCTGGCCCTATATGTTGTGACCTGAACTGAATTATTTGCAGGAGAAGATGACAATGTCTCTACTACTAGTCAAATCATCAACGGGATTTGAGTCATTGCTGCAGTGGTGACTCATGTTCAACTTAATCATGGGTCCCTCGGTGACTTATAGAACTGAAATCCAAGGTATTAACATACTAAGAAAATCAAGTTCACATCTGCAGTCCCTGGGTATTAATCCCTTTCTCTGGTAGTCTCTGGCAAGCCATATTGCCAAATTTGAGAAATCTAGGTCTAGACTAGCATTTCCCAAACTAGTCCACCAGCAACACCACCCTGTAAGACAGTTGTTCCATGCTGTCCATGGAACACAATAGTGACTACAGTTGAGGCCAGCCCAGAAGCTCATCAGAGGGTCAGAGCCAGCTGGGGCAAAGTGTTGGGAAATCCTTTTATGAGGAAGGGAGAGACAAACATTTTGTCACAGCAAATAGGTATGTGTGCTGGGAGGAATAAATTATGGACTTCTGCAAATGATATCAGTTTCTTTATCATGTCACCCCACCTATTGTTCTTCCTTTCCCCCTACTTCTCTTCCTGCTCTTGTTTCACCCAGACTACTCACAGCTTCCTTACCTCTCAAACGGTGGTTCCGGACCACTTCTCAGTTCTTGCACCACATTGCTCTGAGATTGCTTCTTTATGTGTGGGTGTGGAGCCCTCACTCTCCTCCCCCAACCTCACCCTTACCACTTCTTGAAGCCAGGGACTATGTTGTCCTTATCACTGTATCCCCCATGCCTGACACAAGGCCTGGCTCAGGCTGGGAACTCAATTACTATTAGTGGAAATAACAAATATTGAATGACAATATAAATGGAATAAACTAATGCCACCTACTTTTCTTTGATCTTCTTCCTCTACCCTATAACTAGCTAAGATTTCCATTTCCTTCTTTAATTAATAATCTCCCCCCCCCCCAAAAAAAATCCATAATAAGCTATATGATATTATTCTAGGTTCCAGGATTACAAAGATTAATTTGACATAATTTCAGCCTTCTGTGAGCTCACAGTTCATCTAAGGAAACATATCCTAAAAAAGAAAATGCGGCAGATACTGTTAGTTGTCTATCCCATTCCCTTGCCTCCTTTCTTAGGAACAAAAACCTGATTTTGTGCCCAGTGAAAAATGTTATTTCACAATCTTCCTTGCAGATAGGCATTACTGAGTGTAGGCCAGTGGTATGTGGATGGAAGGTTTTGTATAGGACTTCCAGGAAAACTCCTTATTTGTGTGTCTGGTGGTCAGGCACTGGCAGGGCTGATTGAAGCCCTATTGCCTATTCATGGATATGATAGATGGAGTTTTAGAAGTAATCTTGTGACATCAAGAGTATCTTGCCTGACCAGGCAGTGGTGCAGTGGATAGAGCATCGGACTGGGATGCGGAGGACCTAGATTCGAGACCCCAAGGTCGCCAGCTTGAGCACAGGCTTATCTGGTTTGAGCAAAGCTCACCAGCTTGGACCCAAGGTCGCTGGCCTGAGCAAGGGGTTACTCGATCTGCTGTAGCCCCATGGTCAAGGCACATATGAGAAAGCAATCAATGAATTCTTTCAACCCGACTGCCACTCACCAATCTGCCGACACTTCATCAACACCAACTAAGGAGCCGCAGCAAAAAACTGATGATTGATACTTCTCATCTCTCTTCGTTCCTGTCTGTTCCTATCTATCCCTCTATCTGACTCTCTCTCTGTCTCTGTAAAAAAAAAAAAAAAGTATCTTGAAGCCCAGTCATAGGCTAAAATGTGTACAAGTGGGCTCATTTAGGGTTAACAGCCTATTTTACCAACCCTTTATTTAGCCACTATTAGTGATGAGTTTGGAAGGAAAAGAAAAATGTCATCTCTCTCCTTTGGTATATATGTGTGTGGAAAGCAAGTAAATATTGTATTCTCTCCAATTCCTAATGAAAATCTCATATACATACAAAGATCTATAAATATTGTGATTTATTTGACCAATGTAAAGGGGCTTTTTAGAAACAACCAACAGTTCTCATCTCTAGAAAATTTTAATTTAATGATAGTTTTTTTCTTTTAAAAAGAAGTGTTTAGTTACCAAATTATAAAGAATCCCTTAAAAGACCCTCCAGTAATCTGATGGGAAAGGAGAGCAATGATCAATATATTTTGCTAAACAAAGCACAGTGCAGAAAGAAAATAAAGCAAAAACTATAAATGAAAATGACAACATGTTCTACCAAAAGGATGACAACCAAATATATCCAGAATAAGATTTAAAATGTTATTGGGTCTTTATTTAGGTAGAGTTTTTTGTTTATTTGTTTGTTTGTTTTTAAACAGGATAATCCCATAAAATGAAACAGTCTTGGTTTTTTTATTGTAGGCTAGAAGAATGGATTTAGTCAGCTGAAATTAACTATGGGGGGAATTCTTCAAGAGCTTATACTAGGATCAGTGTATAGGGGAAATCAATGAGTGTGGTTGGTACCTGATGTAATAAATACGTGGCGTAAAATCTGACCTTTCAACATTCTTTCAACCCGACTGCCATTCACCAATCTCCCCACACTTCACCAACGCTGTCATTGAGATTTATAACGATGGCCTTGATATGACTTCTAAGTCATAGCAGTTAAATTAAATTATCTTCTGCTTTGCCTTCATGTATTTAATTATATTTTTATTAACTGCAAACTAGTAATCTGATGTGTTTACTAACACTGCTAGACTAACCATAGCCTTCTTATCAGGGACTGAGCCATCCACAATAGCATATTTTACATTTCATGGAGGGCACTATATAACTGATTAAAACTGTGAGATTTATATGATCATAGCAAGAATGATTATTGCAAAATAATTTAGAACCAGCCAGGCACATTTAAAATTGTTTTAATTTTTTTAAATGGAGATATTCGGGTCACAATGGTTAATAAAATTATATAGGTTTCAGGTGTGTAATTCTTAATGTGTCATCTGTACATTGCACTGTGATCACCACCCTATTTATCCCCCCTTTATCAGCCACATTTTTAAGAATTGTAACAAAAGCATTGATTAATAGTAAATGCTATATAGTTAACTCAATAAATAAAATAATTCATATTTGTAGTTAAGAGAAGGATTACTTTAGACTATGAATAAATAAATCTTCATTTTGGATTTTTGGTAGAATAGATCTAGTAGTGTCATCAAGAGAGCAGATATTAGGCTTAGGCTCAGGAATATTATAAACTTTGGGTCATATGTTCAAATTTGGTTTCGGGTCCTGTGACTCGAATAAGCGTGTGTCTCAGGTCGAGTTCCCTGGACATGGAACCTGAGACAGGAATTCCTGTGCAAGTGACTTACTGAGGGTGTGCTTCAGGTGAAGGCAGTCTGGGAGGTTGCATAGAGCAAGGGGGATGAATCTAAGGAATGGTGTGGTCTCATCTGGAGATGAGCTTTGGACTGACCCCATGGGGAATTCAAGAGCAGGGAACACCACAGAATTAGTCCCCTGGGACAAGGAGGCTGGCTTTCTGCACCCCACTTTCAGTCTTTCATTGGCTGTGGGTTCATAGTAAGGCACCTCTGTTCCCTAGGCAAGACACTTCTGTTCCCCCAAGGGCAAAGGTAGTTCTCTGAGAGGGAGGCAGCTGCTAAAATTGGCAACCAACACTCACAGCAGCTAGGGATGTGCATACCAGCCTAAGAGAGGATCTGGGCAGGGCACTCTATCTGGTCCAAGTCATATTTGGGTTAGAGCAGCAGACCAACCCTTGATCCTGTAACAACTGAAACGTGCTATTAAAAGTACTGCGGTCGCCCTGGCCGGTTGGCTCAGCGGTAGAGTGTCGGCCTAGCGTGTGGAGGACCCGGGTTCGATTCCCGGCCAGGGCACACAGGAGAAGCGCCCATTTGCTTCTCCACCCCTCCGCTGCGCTTTCCTCTCTGTCTCTCTCTTCCCCTCCCACAGCCAAGGCTCCATTGGAGCAAAGATGGCCTGGGCGCTGGGGATGGCTCTGTGGCCTCTGCCTCAGGCGCTAGAGTGGCTCTGGTCGCGACATGGCGACCCCCAGGATGGGCAGAGCATCGCCCCCTGGTGGGCAGAGCGTTTCCCCTGGTGGGCGTGCCGGGTGGATCCTGGTCGGGCGCATGCAGGAGTCTGTCTGACTGTCTCTCCCTGTTACCAGCTTCAGAAAAATGAAAAAAAAAAAAAAAAAAAAAGTACTGCGGAGGCCAAACAGCATGTATAACCCTATTCAGAAAGGAAAATATTTGCAGAGTACAACTAGGGATGCAAGGAGATCCTCTCCTAGCATAGGCTTGGGAACTCCCTCTTCTCTCACCTACCCTCATGCCAAGGAGTGGCAGCTGGTGGTGGCTTCGGGGACTGAGGCATGTTGCTCACCAGGGAAGGAAAATTTGGGATAGTTCCAGAGAGTCTGGGATGGAACAAGGGACCCTTGGGTTAAGGCTTATGTCTGAGGTCCCCTTTCTATTCTGCCACTGGCCATAGAAATATACTTAGCTCTTTATCTTTCCTCTGCCAGTCTCATTCCTGCCCCCCAGGATTCTGTCTCCCCTGGCCTCCAGTGGAGCCATACTTAGAGTCTGTCTTCAAACAGTTTTTCTGCCCCTCTGTATATGACAAATACTCACCTTCAGTTTCTCTGACATTTTCTGATAGTTTGACAGCTACATATGATAGCTGTTGTGGGGAGAGGGACTAGGGTATAAATCCTTCCTGTGCTAATCTCCTTCCCAAATTTAGCCCAATGAGCCAAGCCCAGCATGGGTGCTCCTGGTGGGTCTTTGGGAAAAACAGAGGTCATGAAATTGATTCAGTTGAATTTCAGTGGAGCACCAGAAGCTGTCCTGGGAGGTTCTGGGTGGAGGTTCTGGGGTACAAGGTGGGAATGAAGGAGGTAGACAGTTCCAGAGATACAGGAATGGGCAGTTATGAATGACTGGTGCAGGAGCAGGGACACAGCAATGCACTGTGTTCCTCTAACAAAATCAGGGGTTTTCTTTCTCTTCCCTCTCTTGGCCTTCTAGCCCCAGACCATCTGCTGAAGACGTCATCTAGACAAATGGAAGAAAAGATGACAACTGGGAATGGGCGTAGGGCAAGAGTGGTGAGATAGTGGTTACTGTAGGCTTTGAAGGAAGGGAGAAAAATCATATTTTGTTTTCTAATCTGAGAAAGAGATGAAGGCTGTGGTAGAAGTAAATGATTGTAAGAACGATTGATACTGAAATTGTAAGTACTGCCACTTGGATACTGGACTCAAATTAGTATGTGGTTAGGGGTGGCCTCCAGCAGTGCAGCCAAGTGGGCAGGGGTGGACAGGTAAGACATGGACAGTGTTATTATCCCATGTCTGTTCCAGGAGAGACCATTCCCTTCCTGCTGCTCCCTTCAGCCTCTGGAGATCCCAGTCTTCCTGGCCTGTGTGGAAGGTAAGGCAACCCATTTTATTTATTTATTTATTTTTTATGTTTTTTTTTGTTTGTTTGTTTTTGTTTTTTTTCTTTCTGAAGCTGGAAACGGGGAGAGACAGTCAGACAGACTCCCGCATGCACCCGACTGGGATCCACCTGGCATGCCCACCAGGGGCGAAGCTCTGCCCACCAGGGGGCGATGCTCTGCCCCTCCGGGGCGTCGCTCTGCCGCGACCAGAGCCACTCTAGCGCCTGGGGCAGAGGCCAAGGAGCCATCCCCAGCGCCCGGGCCATCTTTGCTCCAATGGAGCCTTGGCTGCGGGAGGGGATGAGAGATATAGAGAGGGAGGAGGGGGTGGGGGGTGGAGAAGCAAATGGGCGCTTCTCCTATGTGCCCTGGCCGGGAATCGAACCCGGGTCCCCCGCACGCCAGGCCGACGCTCTACCGCTGAGCCAACCGGCCAGGGCAAGGCAACCCATTTTAATAAGATAACTTTAAAATAATTCTATGGCTCTTTTCTTAGAATGAAAAGACACTGAAATAGTCCTGGCTTAGTGGCTAGAGTATTGTCCTGATATGCCAAGATTGAGGGTTTGATTCCTGGTCAGGGCACATACAATGATCAACCAATGAGGCAGAAGTAGGTGGAACAACAAATCTATGTCTCTTTTCTCCCCCCCCCCTTTTTCTCTCTCTAAAATCAATAAATAAAATTTTTTTTGAAAGATACCAAGACAGATCTTGGTTTGTCCTGACTCTGCCTCTTACTACCTACTTATCTTTAAGGGAACTCCTGGTCTTCTGTCTCTTACCGGGTAAGGGACCATCCTAGGCAGTGAGCCATTGAGTGCTAGCTCTCCTGCTTACATGAATGACCATGGGTATGTTGTTCAAATTCTCTGACTTTAGTTTTCTTACCTGTAAAAATATAAAGGATGGGAGAAAAGAGGATATTAGATATTAGCGGCATATAAAGAATTACTGTGATTAACATAATGTGTGTAAAGCATTCGGTACAGTGCTTGGTACATAAAGTATTATCGTTAATATTATTTTCAGGCAGTTAGGTGAGAAGATACTTTCAGCAAAGCTAATAATTATAATTTTCTGTTTCAGTATACTCTGTGGCAGGCACTGTTCTAAATGCTTCTCATATGTTAAGAACAACCATATCAGGTAGATACTATTATTATATCCATTTTATAGATTAGGAAACCACGGCATAGACTACATAATCAATATTCCATCATTAGGATTATAGCAGAGCCTTCTTGGGATTCAAAGCCAAGAAGTCTGGCTTCAAAGTCTGCATTCTTTACCACTGCAATATGTAGTTTAAAAGTTAGGCAAAAATCAAAAATAGCTGAGAGAATGAAGCATAGAATTGGCAGAAGTCCAAGGTGAAAAGATAATGAAATTGCATGTTGTGATCTGATTGGGCAGGTTCCTTTCTCCCAGTGCCCAGTGTGTGCGAGGGCATGGTGGGGTGGGGAGTGAAGATGGGGCAGGCCCAGCAGCATCAACACCACCCCCCCATTAGGGGCTATATACCTAGCAAAATAAGTTAGCCTACTATTTTAGAATGATTGATAAGTTTCCAAGTTTTTTTTACAAGTAAATTGGGAAAGTATGCCACAAGTGACTGTGACTACAATAACTATGCAATAACTATGCATTCTCCCATCCTTTATATTGGGTTGGGGAATAAGTTCGTAGCGTTTTTATATTTTCTTTTATTTTACAATGATTTGTTTGCTGTTTGGGAAAGGGTAAGTATTCATTTGATAAAACTCTTTCTGCTCTACAAAACTATGTTAATTGTATTTTTGAGTTATTTAATTTTTTATTAGTTTTGAGGCTTAGAAATGGAATACCCAGGAGGCAAAAATCAACATTTTCGACACCTGCTCTTCTTTGCTTTTCATCGAGGTCAAAAAGCTGCCGAAGCAGCCTGGGACATTTGCGACGTGTATGGAGAAGGTGTCATAGGCGAGTCTACAGCACGGAAATGGTTTGCAAAGTTCAAAAATGGCGACTTTGACATCGATGACACGTCCCACAGTGGAAGGCCTTCTGAATTCGATGAAGAACTGGGAAATGCTCGAAAAGAATGCCACGGTCAACAAGGAGCTCTACATTGCCCAGCTACACCGCGTGAATGAGGCTATTCGACTGAAAAGACCTGATCGACATGGTCAAACCATACTCCTTCATGACAACGCCAGGCCCCATGTTGCACAAGTCGTCAAAGCCGCACTCCAAGAGCTCAAATGGGAGGTCCTTCAGCATCCGCCATATTCTCCGGACCTTGTACCGACCGATTACCATCTTTTCCGCTCCCTGTCAAACCATATGAAGGGCATTACCTTCGATAACAAAGAGGTCCTTAAAAACTGGCTCAACAACTTCTTTGACACCAGACCAGGCGATTTTTGGCGGAACGGCATCAACAAATTGGTCGAGAGGTGGGAAGAGGTTGTAAACAGCAACGGCAAATATATAATTGATTAACTTATTGATATAATTATTGTTTTTTGTTTAAATAAAAGTCTTCGGTAAAAATGCTATGAACTTATTCCCCAACCCAATATTTTTGCAGGTAAGAAAACTAAAGTCAGAGAATTTGAACAACATACCCATGGTCATTCATGTAAGCAGGAGAGCTAGCACTCAATGGCTGATATCTTCTGTTTCCTGATACTCTGTTTTTTATCAGGTAAGGGTGAAAAATCCTGCAAAGTGAGCCAGTGAGTGCTAGTTCTGCTTACATGAACTTGATGACCATGAGCAAGTCCCTTTGACTTCCTAGACCTCTCTAAAATGCAAGCATGGCCTGACACTGGTTCTTTGAACTCCAGCATTGACTGGTAGGTCTGGCTGCCTAATGGGAGCTCCCTTTCCTCTTCCACTGTCCCTGTGTATCCATGTGTGGTTATTCCAAAAGGACTGCACTTCTAGGTGTGGCTGTATTGTTCTTATGGCAAGGAACTTACAAAATGACCTGAGATGTCACATGTAGCTCTAACATTTGTAATGTGTGAAATAATAAATTAATTGGTACCAATGAAAGGGAAGAGACATGGCAGAATAGGCTTGTTCCAGCTTCTAGTAGTGGCCCAAACAGCAATTCAAAAATCAACTAAAAATCTAGAAAAATAAAATGTAGGTGAGAGCTTAAGATAGTTTTACAGTAGCCTAAGTCCAGTAGCTGTGGTCACTGTCACAGTCGCCTAGGCCATGCAGGTTTGCATTTGGTTCAGATTGATTGTAATGAAACAATGGAACCAAGAACTGGTGGGCCATCCTTTATTCTAGCTCGCAACTGGCGGGCAAGAAAATACACAAAGCAGGAAAACACTTCCCTTTCCATTCAGGGCTCCCAAAGCCACTGACTTTCTCCGGTTTTTCCTAAAATCAAAGGCTTCACAAGCCTTATTCACTTCTGTTCCCCCTCAGCTTCCCGCCATCTTGCTCCCTGCCTTCTCTGCAACCACATGGCCTCTCTTCCCTGCAACAATGTGGTCTCCTCTAAAATGGCCTCCTAGCTCCTCCTTTTAAAACTTTTCAGTGGGACAGCCCCTCCTCCAGCACACAGGAGCATAACCAAGCCCATTCTCAAGCAGGAAGGTAATCCGCCGCTCCATGTTAAACAATGGAGCAGCCATCTTTAACAATAAAAGTGAGCAAAACCAGAAAATACAGGTTTTACAAATTCATTTTCCCAACAACTAGGGAACATAATAAAGTGAGTATAATTCTATTATGTAGTTTTTATTTTATGACTTCACTTCTAATATTCATTTTACATATCAATTTCTGAACATTGATTTCAGACGAGATCGGGTGCATTCAGGGTAGTATGGCTGTAGATGAGCATTGGTTTAAAAAAAAGTCATTATGGCCCTGGCCGGTTGGCTCAGCAGTAGAGCGTCGGCCTGGCGTGCGGGGGACCCGGGTTCGATTCCCGGCCAGGGCACATAGAAGCGCCCATTTGCTTCTCCACCCCCCCTCCTTCCTCTCTGTCTCTCTCTTCCCCTCCCGCAGCCGGGGCTCCATTGGAGCAAGGATAGCCTGGGCGCTAGGGATGGCTCCTTGGCCTCTGCCCCAGGCGCTGGAGTGGCTCTGGTCGCAGCGGAGCGACGCCAGGGAGGGGCAGAGCGTCGCCCCCTGGTGGGCGGAGCGTCGCCCCTGGTGGGCGTGCCAGGTGGATCCTGGTCGGGTGCATGCGGGAGTCTGTCTGACTGTCTCTCCCCGTTTCCAGCTTCAGAAAAATACAAAAAAAAAAAAAAAAAAAAGATTTAAAGAAAAAAAAGTCATTATCCTATGAGCTCTATGACCCACTGGAGCTTTATAATAAATGAATAGAGTGGCTACCTTAAAACAACATAGTTTTGTGTTACTTGTTGCCCTCAAAACTGGGAAGTCCTGCCTGACTTGTGGTGTCACAGTGGGTAGGACATTTGACCTAGGATGCTAAGGTCACTGGTTTGCAACCCTTGGCTTGCCCAGTCAAGGCACATATGAGAAGCAACTACTATGAGTTGATGCTTCCTGCTTCTCTCCCCCCCCCCCCCATCTCCTCTCTCTAAAAAGAAATAAATTGGCTCTCCCTTCAGGGAGTACACCCATGCCTTTCCCTTCCCCCTTCTTCTTCTCCTTCTCCTTCTTGCAGGCATGTATTCCCTGCCCCTTGCTTAGAGCTTCTAAGCTAGGGGACCCCACAAGACTTGCAAACAGGGGAGCTGTGGGCAGTGGCAGCTTGTCCCAGACTAACCCCCTGAGCCTGTTTCCAAGGTACCCTTAACTCTAACTTTCTTGTATAGCCAATAAGTTCTTCCTTTACTTGTTAAAAAAAATCAATAAATATAATCTTTAAAAAACAATGGGGAAGTTCATGTACTATTAGGGGTCGTGACAGCATGTCAAACTGAAGAAAATACTGTATAATTCTCCAGTGATTCTAGATGAAAGTAGATAATGAAATCAACCCTGGGTGGTTTTATAGAGTAAACCAATAAAAGGGACTCTTTCTCTTCTCCTCAGGGCAAAGACATTCTTGTTCTTGTGTTTTAATTTTAGCACCTGTTGTTCCTTAGGGAAGTGTTGGTTTAAACAAAAACACTTTATTATTAATAGAATATGTGTTAGAAATTAATCAAAGATGGAGTGGCATGTCAGATTCCCTTCTTGGAGTAAATAAGTAATCATGATTATACTGTGGGGGTCCTGGTATATAAGGGCTCTAATTCTGTCTGATCATTTTATGCAGGAGAAAGTAAAGGAATATAAAGGAGTTATTAGAGAAACATTAAGTTACGTGAAAGCAAAATAAGCAAGACAAAATGAAATAGGGGGACCTAAAATTCTAGACCTTAACAATCCTCCCCCCCAAGCCTGGGCGCTGTGCGGAAGAGGGAAACCAATGGAGAGCCCCAGGCAGTGTTGGTCAAGGCAGGTGGCTTTAATTGTTACATCTCCAGTAGGCTGGAGTTGGAAAAGGGAAGAAGTGACTTGGATGAGAAACTACTTTGTACACAAATATTTTACTGTGAGAGCTCAAGGACATCCTTAGGACATATTTTAGAGAGAGTGCAGAATTCATATGAATGATTCAAATTTCTAAAATTGAGAGGAAATAGATAATAGATCACCTAATTTTTTCCTACAGGCAGAGGAGAAGATGCACTGGGAGGTAACATGGATGTGAAGGAGGTTTGAAAGACCTCAAGTACTGGGTGATGATCCTCCTCGGACATGGACAACATCTTGGAGTTCTTTTCTGTTTCTTCAAGTCTACTCTTCAGGAGTCAGCTCAGTAGTTACTATACATTTAAGAGTTGTTTGCGTGAGTCTTTTTTCTTAGATAAATGAAAAGCAAATTAATACACTTCCCAGAGCTCTCTTCAGAGACCTGAGCTTGAGTAAAGACAACTGTAAAAACGATTATTTGCAAATGAAACATTGAAGTCTTCTAATGCTGTTTGTAAGTTTTATTTTATTTTAGGAGAGAGAGACATAGACAGGAAGAAAGATGAGAAGAATCAACTCGTAGTTGCGGCACTTGGTTGTTCATTGATTGCTTCTCATAAGTGCCTTGACAGGGCGGGGGGTGGTGGTGGTGGCTCCAGCCCAACCAGTGTCCCCTTGCTCAAGCCAGTGACCATGGGGTCACGTCTATGATCTCATGCTCAAGCTGGTGAGTCCATGCGCAAGCCAGATTAGTCTGTGCTGAAGCCGGCGACCTCAGGGTTTTGAACCTGGGTTCTCAGCATTCCAGGTCAAGGCTCTATCCACAGCTCCACCATGTTTTTAACCCTTCTTCATTCTCCTGCTCCCACCCTTAAGGGGAAGAGAACAGAACACTCTGTAAATGGCTCCAGGCAAACTGTCAAGTGTATGGATTAGCATCTAGAGTAGAGATGGTGGTGCTGGCTTCCAGGCAATTTGATCAATTTCTGCATGTTTAAAAAGGGATGATGATAATGAGTATTTACCCAATACAGTGGTACCTTGAGATACTGAGTTTAATTCGTTCTGTAACCAAGCTCGTCAGTCAGTCAACTCATATATCAAACAATTTCTCCCATTTAAAATAACTGAAATAATAAAGCATCGACCTGGAATGCTGAGGTCGCCGGTTCAAAACCCTGGGCTTGCCTGGTCAAGGCACATATGGGAGTTGATGCTTCCTGCTCCTCCCTCCCCCTTCTCTCTCTCTCACTCTCTCTCCTAAAAATTAATTTTAAAAAAGTAAAAAAATAAATAAAATAACTGAAATAGATTTAATTTGTTCCAGCCCTGTGAAACATCCCCAAACCATCCTAAATTATGAAAAAAGACATTTTTAATTAAGAAACACACATGTATACTTTACCAATGCATAACAAAATATATGAAATAAAAGAAAAAAGTGTTATTTAGTACTGTATTCTTACCTTGGAGACAGATGAGTGCGGCTAACGGAGGTGAATGGCGGAGGAGGAGAGAGGGAGGAAGGGATGCAGGCACTGTAGACACGTAAACTAAAACTGCACTTTCTTAACACTAAATGTAAACTAAAACTGCATTTTCTTTAAACAAAACTAAAACTTTACTTTCTTTACTTAAAATGAAACCACAAAAACTTAATTGTAAAAAAATGCACTTTCTTAACTTTAAACTTAACCTAAGCTTAACATTACGTATTTTTCATTTAATCATCACCTGTTTTTGCCTTTTTGGCTGCACTTTCGGCACTTACACTTGCAGGACTTTTGAATAAAAATCTATCCAAAGAGGTTTACTTTTGCCTGCATTTTAAAATATTATGGAAATGTGACAAACAAGTGCCATTAAAAAGTGCTGAAGCACGACCAGTTGAAAGTTTTTCTGGGTGTTTCTTTTCAATGAAACTTGAAAGCTTCTCCCACATTGCCAGCATGTCTTTAATTTCACTTGTAGAAATCACTGCCTCCAATTCTACCTCCTCCTTACTACTAATCTCTTGCAGAAGCTCCATATGTTGCATCATCTGTAGCTCCTTCAACTCCTCTGAGAGTTCCTCCTCATGTTTCTCGATGAGCTCATTTACGTCACCCTCATCTACTTCCAGACCCATAGACTTTCTGAGGGACATAATCTCCTCCAACACTTCTACCTCGGTTTCAGTCTTTGGTTCGAATTCTTTGAAGTCTCTGTCTGCAACAACATCAGGCCATAACTTTTTCCATGCTGAGTTCAAGGTTCTTATAACCTCTTGCCATGCCAAGTCAATAATGCGTAAACATCATGATGTTGTAGTGATCTTTCCAAAACTCCCGAAGGGTTAGAATTATATTCTCAGTCACCTCAAAGCAGCGGCAGAACAAGTGCTTTGTGTAAAGTTTTTTAAAGTTGCAAATGACCTGTTGATCCATAGGTTGCAAGATTGAAGTCATGTTGGGTGGGAGGTAGAGGACTTTCATGAATTTGAACTCATTTAGAATGTCATCTTCAAGACCAGGTGGGTGGGCTGGAGCATTTTCAAGGATTAGTAATGCTTTCATCAGGAGTTTATTTTCTTGAAGATATTTCTTCACTGCAGGATCAAAGACAAGATTTACCCATTCAATAAAAAACTGCCATGTAACCCATGCCCTAGCATTGGCATGCCACATAACCTGCAGTTTTTCTTTAACAATCTTGTGAGTCTTAAAGGCTTGAGAATTTTCAGAATGATACACTAGCACTGGCTTTACTTTATAGTCACCGCTAGCATTTGCACAAAATGCAAGGGTCAGACGGTCCTTCATGGGTTTATGGCCTGGCAGCTTCTTCCCCTCTGTGGTGATGAAAGTCCTCTGGGGCATTTTTTTCCAAAACAATCCTGTTGCATCACAGTTGAACACTTGCTGGAGGATGTAGCCTTCCTATGCGATAAGCACAGCAAAACCTTGTGATGTACTCCTCAGCTGCCTTAACGTCAGCACTCGCAGCTTCACCATGCCTCACCACCGAGTGGATGCCAGATCTCTTCTTGAAATTTTCAAACCAGCCATGACTTGCCTTAAACGTATCTTCTGCTGCCTTTTGAGGTTGATGGTTCTTCCTTCTTCAAGTCGTCATAAATAATACGTGCCTTTTCGCATATTACAGTCTCTGTCACTGTATCTCCTGCCAGCTCTTTCTCTTTCACCTACACCAGCAGAAGCTTCTCCATTTCTTCATGGATATCTGTCCTTAATTAGGACAGAATTGTAGTTCCTTTCATTGGATTTGCACTTTTGATGGCATCCTTTTGTTTAAGGATGGTACAAACTGTAGATGTATTGCAGTCGTACAGCCTTGCCAGTCCACAATCACTCGTACACCATGCTCATGTTTTTCTATTATTTCTTGCTTTACTTCTATTGACATCATTCTCTTCTTCTCACCATTATCCTTTATACTCACTTTCTTTAGCTCCATAATAGCACAAAAAAAGTTAGTAAAAAATGCAAAAATGATACAAGAATGAGTACAGCGCACGAGATTCAACTTGATTCTGTGGGTAACATGTGAGAAAAAATGAGATGCTGGTGTTGTGCTGCCGATACTGGACCCATGTGCCAACGCGCCAACTAGCAGCAGCTTCTTGAATCATGACTCATCTCGGAATTTTGCTCGGATCTCAAACAAACATATGAACTGAGTTGCACCTCGTATCTTAAAAAATTCCTATGTTGGTCTGCGCATATCTCAAGGTACCAATGTACAGTGGTTGAAAATTAACTGTGTCTGACCTAGAGTAGGCCTCAGTTCAAATTAGCTATTACCTCAGTCTTACTACTAAAATGGGAAGTTTCAGGTTGGAGGCCTGATTTTTTAGTAAAATGTTTTCCCTTATATGGTGTCATATGGTGGGAAAAGGGCGGGGAGTGAGACCAGAACCCCCACCCCACCCCCAGTTAGCAGGGGAGAGAGGGCATTGGGTGCCCTGGGGATGGGTCAGAAGTGAGAACCAGCACCAGCTGCGGCTCTTAGCTCCTAGGTGGGTGAATATTAGTTTCTCTATGGACAGTTGTTTTGGTTTTGATCCATTCTGCTAATAAATATCCTAACTCAGAGGTTAATACTGCAAGTGAAAACTCTGGAAACAAGGCCTCTGAAATGTCAGTTATAAAAAAAAGCAGTGTTTTATTGAAAATCTGCCCCCAGGCTTGGCCTTACTGTTCTGAGTGAGAATCCCGTGTGGCAGGGCAGGGCCTGGGCAGGAGAAGGATACTGAAGGGTTTATTGGTGTTGACTTTGCCTGGTTGTCGCTTTGTAAAGGTGGCTTGCTGTAGTCAGGTTGTATAGGAAAACCTTTTTAAAAGTCACATGGCAGTTTCAAAAGCTCTTTAGAGCTGAACACAGAATTTCACTGGCCTCACCCCCACCCAAATGGCTCCTGACAGACGGAGCCAGAGCAGCCGGAGGAGCAGTGTTACATAGGCCTGAAGCAGTCCGCTCCACCTTCAAGTAATACAAGACCGAAGAACTTTCATGTCACAGTACAGTGAAGCTGAAAAAATCTGAATTATAGCCTATCAAGCTGGGGGAGGTCATCTCCTTCAATCCTTTCAGTTTCCAGTTGGGGAATCAGATCTGGAGATGTCGAGGGACCTGCTCAAGATAATGCAACTAATTAGGCTCAAAGTTAAGACTCAAGACAGAATACCAAAAAAAAAAAAAAAATTATGTTTCAACTTTACATCATTTTTATCCCTTGTCTTATCAACTTTGATCTCTCTGCAAAATAGTTAACACAGCAATTAGCTGGAATGAGAGAAATTTGAGAGCAAAATTATACTGACACGTCTGGGGTTGTATTAATATTCTCTGAAACCACAGAAAGCATTTATTAAATAGTTTGCAGCCAATTTGAGAATGTATGTTTAATTTCAAAGGGTGCTTTCATTTTCAGACTTAAAGCAATCTTTGTTCCATGATTCAGGCTTTAGAGGCTGGGCTCTTGAAACCCATGGCGATGGCTCATTGTTGCCGATGCCACCATTCGACCGAGTACTGTTTCAGAAGCAACTCGAGGCAATTTTAGAGGAGCTCAATGTCATATCTCTGTGATTATAGTACGTGCAGTTGTCAAGTGAGAGCAGCCAGTATTCCTTGGTGACTTCCACAATCAAGGGGCTGTGTGCAGTCAGCCTCACAGAGAACAGCCCTCCACTGTATTTAAGACACAGGACTCACCCCCAAATCAAGCTGCTCAAAATTGCTTTTTTACTCAAGATCAGGCGTGTTCAGAAGTCATGTTGTAAGCAGTAGGGGAACTATTAAGTTGTACTGAAATAGAACAGCCAAAAAGAAGAAAACAAATATGCACTTGAAAGATGCAAGGGGGCCCTGTTCCGATGTGTCTTTTCTGCCGTGGAGATTCTTCTAATTTGCATTTTGGTACGTTTCTATTTTCTTAATGTTCAACCATGAACTTTTCTTATGCCAATTCAAAAATATAAAAATAAATATATTAGTCACTCACTCCCTAAATTCCTCTCAGCTAGTGAACATTCTTTCTCTGCACCTGGTCACGTGCTGCCCCTCCTAATCTAAGATTCTCATTGCAGGCAGTAATCAAGTTCCTGGAGGTCAGACCAGGGTAAACCCAATCCCAATCTGTTCTCATTTTTTTCCCATAAAATATCATGCATATGTCAGTCTGGTTTCCCCCTGCTTATCTCTTCTTTACATATACTAGTAGAGTTGATCACATGAGATTTTTACTCCCTTTTTTTTCTGTCTCCTGTGGATGAAAAAAAGGGGTTCTATGGAGAGTAACCTCACAGAGCAATCTGATCATAGATTCCTAACTGAGCAGATTGTGGTGAGTAGTCACACCCCAGGCATACAACTTCTTTACAGAAAGGATTGCTTTGGCCTTAAGCAAGCCTTGTTCATTGTTTCTATGCATCTAGGATAATTCACCTTTGAAATGTGCCCTTTCGGACCCCTGCCCGTGATACCTGACCACCCTCTCAGACCCCTGCTTCTAAAGTGTGCAAGAGAGCACATAATCTTAACAGTCTGATTGCGTCTTGTCTTCTCCCACCTTTATGGACTTGTTTACATTCCCTCCTTAATCTCAAATGCGTAAAAGAAACTACAAACTGTTATTGTCTCTCTTTTAAAATTTTTATTGAATTTATCGGGTGACAATGGTTAATAAAATTATACAGGTTTCAGGTGCACAATTCTACAATGTATCATGTGTGCAAATTTATTCTAAAAAGCATTTATCTCAGTTTGTTGAGATCTTGCTTTCAGGTATATCCTTTGTTTGGCTCAAGTAAATTTATATAAAAATTCTTTACTGGTTTGGATGTTCTTCTGTGGACACTCCTCTTTTCTGGTTACTTTGTAGAATCCACTCCTCTTGCTTATTGTTGGTCAAATAAGTTTGTAAATATGATATATAGGTTTGCTCACTTATAGTTGCATTGAGTGTGGGGACAGGCTATAAGTAGGCCGGGTCATTATAGCCTAAGGCTTAGTTTTAAGACTAAACTTTTCCCACCCTTATGAGGAATCCCATTTATGCCTCAGATAAGTGACTTTGTTTCAGAGACTTCCTTGTTTGTATATTGGATTAAAGGTTTTGATTTCTACACTATAAAATGGGGCAGACAAGGAGCTTGCTCTTACTTGGTTCCTGAGATTAGCATTAGAGGAGAAAGCAGAGAAAGGAGAGCAGAGAAAGACCAGGTGGAGGAGAGGAGAAGCAGCCAAGATGGTGGAGTACTGAGAGAGAAGCCAGTTAGTGCAGAGTTTGTGCAGAGAGAAGGAGATGGGGAACAAAGAAGAATGAGGCTGGTGAGCTAGAAACTTTGATTCTAGGAAACTCAGATAAGTCAGTAGCTTTGTGAGCACTGAATGAGTGGGTTTTGGAGCCCAGTGTGTTTTAACTTGCCCGCCAGGTGCAAGCTAGGATAAAGATGATGGCCCACCAGTTCTCGGCTCCATTGTTTCATTACCGTCTGTCCAAATCAAATGTGATCCTGCATGGGCCAGGCGGCTGTGATGGTGGCTGTGGCTACTGGCTTTACACTTATTCATTATTTTCTCCTTCCCATTTTGTTCCAAAGAATCTACAAGTAATTCATGGCTGATAGGCATTTTAATTTTGCTTGTGAAGGAGGAAAAAGTCCACACATTTGATGTGTGTTCAAAGTAAAGACCACTGCCAGAAGACTTTTGAAAGTTGTCTTTGACTTTAAAGTATTCATTTGCTACTCCTCACCATGTTTTTTTTTATTAAACTTAATTTCCTTATTTAAAATATTTTTAAAAGTTATTTCTAGCCAACAGTTCCATTTTGAGCACTACAGTACAGTATTGTCTTCCATGATTCTTCATCGCAGATGGACCACAGGAGGTAAATGAGCCCTTTTGAAATAATTTTGGAACCTGGCCATTTTTAGAACATTGTTTCTATGAGAAAGTGAATTCCAGTGTTTAGAACATGATTTATTTTAAGTTGGGTATTTTCTTTGTATGTTTGGTAACAAAAATCTTTTTGATGTGGTGACATAAAATCAGAGATCTGCTTTGGTTTTTACCTTGTTGAATATTTTTATAATAGAAAAAAATAACCTGTTTTTTTTCTCTTATATTTTATGATGTTTGCATAACATTCTGAAGACCTCGCAACGCATATTTTTGGTCATGTATAATTTTCCACAATCAGAGAGTATATGGAGACTATAGTTGTCCACTGTTTCTGTCTTTCCCCTCCCAGGGCACAGGGAGAGACTGCAGTTTCCAGCCTCCCTTGTAGTTAGGTGTGGCTGTGTGACTGGATACTTGCCAGTGGAATATAAGGTCACGTGGTTTGAGGAACTTTTTTATCTGCTTACCCCTGGCCTGAGGCTCCCTCTCTTTCCCCTGTTTAGCCAGCTAGAATGGCGATGACCAGGGCAACCCCGCAAGCCAACTGTCAGTGGCAGAGCCGCCGCCAGCCTGGGTTTCCAATGACTGAGCAGAGTGCCCACCAAGCTGGAACGCTTATCGTGGACTGTTACCTAGGAGACAAATAAACTCATTGTTATTTGAGCCGCTGAATTGCGGGGCTTTTTTTCTTACAGCAGCTTAGCCTGTTCAATAACACTGCTACAAAAATTATTTTACATGGTTTCCTGTTGTGAAGTGTTTTATCTCAATATACTAAATAATCAAGCTATCTAAGCAAAAGATAATTTTCTTCAGAAAACTAGGTTCTTCGACTGTTTTTCCTTCAACTCTGAAAGTGAATTCCCTATACATTAAGACATTGATAAAGCTAATTTAATCTTCCATTCAAACATGAAAATCTGTTTACCAAAGAGTTGGTAGTTGAAAGAGGTAGTGTGTTTTGGCCTTCATTATATATATTAAAGAAAAATAAGTCAAAGAATACCCACCTCAGAAGCACATTTCTTTGATATAGTACCCTGTGATAATCCCATTTTAATTAGGGACAAATTCTGCTTACAATCAAATGTACTCTCGAGAAACAAGACTCTTCAGGGCTCACTCTTATTATAATACAGTAATTAAAGAAGCATAAAGCAAAGTTAACATCACTGAATTTTTTTTAAAAAAAGCATAATTTGAATTGAGGGTAGAATCACACACATACCTGTTCAAGGTTTGTTTGTTTTTATACCTACAATTGGTATCATACCTAATGATACCTCTTTGCTGAATATCTTGTTTTATTGGTTTGCTTTGTTTTCCTCACAGAGCAAAATAACACATAATTAAGTTTTCTTCTTTTGTAGTTTTTTCATCAGAATAGATGTTAAAATAAATAGTGCCAGATTAGCTTATGACTAAACAAACATGTAGGCTCAGAACCAATAAAGATGAATTCATTTCTCACAAATTCTAAAACTGAAGAGGTAGGAAAAATAATTAGAAAAGAATAGATGACCTTCAGAACCTCATAAAAGCAAGCGAATATTACAGTATTCTTAGAACTCTGAGTTCTGAGAAAATACAAGAGGATAAAATAGGCATTAGCTACAGGGAAAGAATCCATTCTCTCTTGACATATCTGAGTTATAGCAAGTGCAGCTCACTTAAAAAAAAAAAGCAATATGGGGCTTTAATTCTCTTTGTCAGTACCAAAATGATGATCTACTTGTTATCTAGATCTTCATTATGCACATAAAGATTTCTATTTCAATCTTGAAATGACATCTGTGAAACTTCGCCTTAGTAAGCCTTATTTCCCCTCTCCCACTCTTCTGGTGACCCGACTAAGCTAAGCAGAAGCATTATAACCAGACGAGGGGTGTGCAGTGTCATATGGATGATAGATCTAAAAAGAACCTTGATAAGGTTTCTGTGTCAAAAGATATGAACCACATATTATTGGCAATTAACTGCTGTATGACAATTCATCTGGAGTCTTGTTCCAAAAAATCCAGAGAACTCGAGGTCTAATGCTGGCTCTGGTGGTACTTAACTCTGACAAATCCAGCTGGGCCTCAACTTCCTCATCTGAAAATGGGAATATTGTATTGATAACGTTTCCCCCCAGCCCACTCTAAAGGAAGTCTGTCCCTTCTGGAAATGACAGGGCACACAACTCTACTTGAAAAGAAAAATAAAGACAGTCTTAAAGAGGAAATCATCACAATGGGGAGGGAGGAGTAAGGGCTGAGAATCCTGTAACTCTGAAACAGGGGTCAGCAAACTGTACCCAGAGGGCCAGACCCAGCCTGCTGCCTGCTTTGTTTATTTGCTTTGTTTTGTTTTTGTTTTTGTCTTATGAGCTAAGAATGACTTTTTAATTTTTAGGGTTTTTTTAGTTCAAAGAAGAATAATATTTTGCAATACATGAAAAGTACATAAAATTCAAATATCAGTGCCCATCCATAAAAAGTTTTATTGAAACACAGCCATGCTCATTTATTTACTCATTGTAGCTGCTTTCCCACTGCAACAGCTGAGTTTAGGAGTCCTAACAGAGACCATATGGCCTGTAAAGCCTAAAATATTGACTATCTGTTCTTTATAGAAATAGTTTTACCACATTTTCTCTGGAATGTTCAAGGGCAGTTGGAATTTAGATTTTGGAAGGATCCACAAGAAGCAATAGTTGGAAAGTGCAAGTTGATGAAGTCAAGAAAGAAAAAGATTAGAGCAAAGAGGTCTGGAGAAAGCATCTGGTGGAAGATCACTTTTGACAATAGGGGGAGGAAGACTCCCTGAAGGAAGTGAGGAAGGCACCATGAGAGCATGGTATGTTTCCCAAAAGTGAAGCAAGGAGTCAGTTCAAGATGAGTTGGTAAGAGCAGACATATCAGAGACCAGGTTAACTGAATATGAATAATAAGACAGGGCATTGGATTGGTGACTAGAGGTTATTGGTGGCCTCTGAGAAAACTAGTTCTATGAAACAGTGTGGTGTTAGTTTTCAAGAGGTCCAGCAGCAGACAGATTTACCCTGGGAAGGAAACTAAGAAGATAATAATCTGAAGAGGTTGCAAAACTCAGAGAACTTAGTTTTTGCTTGCTTGCTTGTTTGTTGTCATTTATTTTTGTTTGTTTAGTGTAAAATTTTTATATTTAGAATTAACCAGCTAGACTCAATTTACATGACCCCAATTTTGTTGGCAATATCCAAAGCATCCTAGTCAGGAGACAGTTGAACATAAGCCTTCTTCTCTCCATTAAGCTTGATCAGGGTGTTGACCTTGGCCACATCAATGTCAAAGAGCTTCCTCACAGCCTGTTTAACTTGGTGCTTGTTGGCCTTGACATCCACAATGAACACAAATGTATTGTTGTCTTCTACTTCTTCATGGCTGATTTGGTAGTCAGGGGGAATTTGATGGTGGCATAGTAGTCAAGCTTGTTTCTCCTCAGGGCGCTCTTCTGAGGACACTTAAGTTGCCTTAAGAGTTGCTGTGTCTTTGGCCATCAGAAAATAGGAGACCTACAGATCTTTTTTTGTGTGTGTGTATGTAGCTGTCAATGCCTTTCAGCACTTCTTTCTTTTCTTTCAAAGCCTTTGCTTTGGCTTTGGCTTTGGAAGGGGCATGGGCTTCCTTCTTTGCTTTTGGCACCATCTTTGTGAAAAAGTGTTTGTTATTTTTTAGGCGAGTTCTGGGAGTGCTTGTAGGCCTAATGAAAGTATAGGAGATGAGAAGGTGAGGAGATAGAGACGGAGCTGAGCAGATGCCAGGGAAAGGAATAGAGGTTGAAGAAATGACTTAAGTTGAATGTGGAAGTGGAAAAAAGTATTTGATATGGTTTTGTAATCTTTCTTAAAAGTTTTGTTACCTGAGGTGCGGGAAAGAAAGTGGAGATGATCAGGGACTGAGATTACTGTGGAAGACTCAAGTAAAGTTAAGGGGCTCGGTAAAGGAAGAGACACTAGAAGAAACTTGATCAGCTAGGATTAAAAAAAGCTTGATGTGAAAGAGACCAAAAGCCATTTCCACAAGATGAAGGGAGTACAAAAATTAGAACCCAATGAAGATAAGATTGAAAAAAAGGACCCCTATCATCACCACCAAATTTAAGATCTTAAAGTATTGAAAATGAGGTACAGTGCCTGGCCATTGTAGGTACTATGGGATCTCACAAGAAATCTGTAAATGAAACTTTAGGAATATATGCTGTACCCTGGAAGGCCTTCATTTCTCAGGAAGGTTTTCTGTTCCATGGATGCCTCCCAGGATCCTGTAGGTGAAGGCTATCAGAAAGCAGACAAGTGATGTCTGAGCTGTTGCTAGTGGGACTAGATCACAAAGAATATCCTTAGCCGGTGAATCTTAACTTCAGCCTATGGTTGAAACTGAGTAGTCCTTTGGAATGGGGTTGAACTGTGCAGGAAATGACAGCCGATGGAGGATAGGACACTCAGACAACTTAATAGAGGAAGAAGAATTTATTAGCAGCCAGCGGTGCACATGAGACTAGTAGCACCAAAGCATGAACTCCCCAAAGTTAGCTTTCTTACAGCTTATATACCTTTTACAGTGTCCATGCAAGGGGTGTGTGATTCCTGTGTCTGAGGTCCTACATGCGCCTCATGACTCAATGTGGGGTGGGGTAGTTTCAGTGGGGCAGCAAAGGGCGTGGGGTTTCCGGGCCCCTGGTCCTATTGATTTACAAATCTTATTTTTCTCATGAGAATTGTAAGAGTCTCCAGGAGATCATTTAGAGATCTATAGGATATAGATAATCATTAACTGGCTGAGCCAATCATTTCTGCAGGTCCCTTGTCCTGCATTCTTATGGTTTCTTCCCTCTCATCCCCACCCCTTTGAGACTCTAGAAATTCCTTTTTTTTTATGCTGGAGTCTCACATTCTTCATCTAACTCTAATGGGATTTCCTGATAGTGTGGGTAAGGTATATATGGGCTGTAGTTTGTTGCTGTGCTGTGGCTTCTGTTATGCTCTTTACACTGTTTATGAACAATGGCAACAAACAGGGACCAAACAGGCAGATTCCTAGGAGTAGTAAAACTACTCCTATTAAAGTTTTAAACCCACCAAGGGTGGAGAACCGCCCCCCCCAAAAGGCTATTGGGGTTCCATCTGTGCCAAACTTGCATGGGCACATGTATGAGTCTTGTCATCTTTTTGACAATGTCCTCAGTTGCCTGGCCCTTGTCATCTATCTGCAGGCAACAACTGGTGAGATTGAATTTCCCACATACTCTCCTTCTGCTGCTAACAGATAGTCTAGCACCAACCTGTTTTGGTAGATGGCATTTCTCATCTGAGTCTGTTTATAAGTACAGGTCCCTTTCTGAGTTCCCTGGCATTCATAGAAGCTACAGAAAAGCAAGGTGGTAGAGACTGTTTGATCTTCCTTGGTGATTGGATACATAGTTCACAGTCCTCCGCCCTAGTTCACCTCACTTCCCAGAGTCAAATTATGAGGAGCCCCATGGCGAGGTTCCTTAGGCTTCAGTAATACGTGGACCAGCCAGCTTCCAGTTTGTGGCTGGAGCAGGGCACATTATCTTTCTCGGGGTCAACTGAAAAGGGTTGGTGGGATCTGTTTGCACCATCCATGAAGGGATCTCTGCAGAAGCCACTAGCTTCAGGCAACTGTGGTGAATGCAGGCAGGTATTGTCTCTATTGGCAGCCAGTGGAGTGGTCAGGATCACAGTATAGGGTCCTCTTTACTTGGAAGGGAGGGGTGCTGGATTCCACTCTTTGATCCACACCTGGTTACCTGGGGGAAAAGAATTAATAGGAGCAAGCAGACTAATCGGAGTCCTATCCAACACCCACTTAAAGCCTCTAGTTGTCTGTGTAGTTCTGTTTCTCCTAGTTCTCACGGCGTCCCTGGAAAACTACGTAATATTTTTTTATACCTGTTGTATAATATCTTGTAAGGTGAGTGCACAATGTTCTTGGATGGGGTACACCAAATTTTGAACAGTGAATCTTGCACCCATTTAAAATTGGTCTCCTGACATAACTTGCTAAGCCCTAACTTTAGAGTCCTATTCATGTGTCCCACCTTCCCAAACTCTGTGGTCTGTATGCCGCATGACATTCCCAGGTGATGCCTAAGGCTTGTGCTGTTTCTTGTACCACCTTAGCCACAAAAGCAGGGCCATTGTTGGAGCCTATCCAACGTGGCAGTTCAAACCTTGGAATGACTTCTCTGAGCAGTGCCTTTGTCACTTCTCTGGCCTTTTAAGTTTGGGTGAGATAGGCTTCTACCCATCCTGAGTAGGTGCACACTAACACTAACAAGTACTGGCAGCCTTGGTTTTGGGGCATTTTGGTGAAGTCTACTTGTACATCCTCAAAGGGGGCTTCCCATAGTATAGGACACCTGGTGGCATTGAGAGTCCTAGTTTGGCATTGTTCTGGTGGCACATTGGGCAGCACAGGCTGACTGCTTCAGCTAAAGTTGCTAGGAGAAGAATGTAAAAATACCTTCCTAGAAGTTCTGTTTTTTTCTTGACCCAGATGAGTGGCAATGTGTAAAGCCTGGACTACCCCCAGTCCTAACAGGTGGGGGATGACAACTCTACTGTCTGGCAGTTGCATCCAGCCACCCTTTAATTCTTATACCCCTTGTTTTTCCATCCACCTTTTCTCTCCCTCAGAATCTTTGGGTGCAAAATCTGGGGCCCATGGGATGAGAGGGGTTATAGTAGCCTTGTGGTAGGGCAGGGTAGAAGCCCGCTTTGCCTCTGCATCTGCTCTGGCATTTCCCTGGGCTTCTACTGTTCCTCCCTTCTGGTGTCCTCAGCAGTGGATTACTGCTATTTGTTTTAGCTTCCAGACTGCTTTCAGAATTTCTCCTGGATATTTAAGGTCCTTGCCCCTGGCTGTCAGGAGCCCTCTTTCCTTCACTGAGCTCTAGGGTCCGAGACAGAGCAATCAGTTCTGCCCACTGAGCAGAAGTGCCTTAGAGCAGAGACCATGCCTCCACAGTCTCTGTTAGAGTCACTACTGCATACTCTGCTTGCCTTTCCCCTCATGAGTTCACAGAGCTGCTTCCATCTACAGACAGCTCCCAATCTGGGTCTCTTGTGGGCTGGTCTAACAGGTCTGGCTGGCTGGAGTACATGGAGTCAAGCACTTCTAAGCAGGTGTGCTGCTGTTTTCCCTCCTTCACTGGGAGCAGTGTTGCTGGGATTAAAGTGGTACACACCTCTATTGCCAGCCTTGGGTTTTCACAGAGTAAACTCTGGTATTTGGTAAGATGGGCATTTGTGAGCCAATGATGCCCTTTTGCATTCATCAGAGTTACTACTGCATGAGGTACCCGCACCTTCAAGTTTTGTCCCAAAGTCAATTTGTCCGCCTCTTGTACCATTGCTGTGGCTGCTAAGGCTCTCAGGCACAGTGACTAGCCCTCAGCGACTCCATCCAATTGTTTGGAGAGGTAAGCTACTGGTCTAGGCCGTGACCCCAGGTCCTGGGTTAAAACACCCACTGCTGTCTTTCTCCTCTCTGATACATACAGCACAAAAGGTTTTGCTAGGTTAGGAAGACCCAGCACTGGGGCAACTTGTAATTCCTTTTTAAGAGTTTGAAAAGCACAGTCCTATTCCAACCCCCACTCTATGGACTTATTTTTCCTCCCTTTGTGACTTCATAGAAGGGTTTGGCCAGCACTACCAAATTGGGGAACCAGAAATGACAGAATCCTACTGTACCCAAGGAACTCTCTAACATGTGTCCCCATGGTGGGGACCAGTATATCTGAATAACCTGTTTCCATTCCAACCCTAGCCTCCTCTTCTTTTGCTGGAGAATGAATCCCAAGTATTTTACTTGTGTTTAGCAGATCTGGGCCTTCTTCTTTGAGACCTTGTATCTATTCTTTGCTAGATGATGTAGAAATTCGTCTGTTCCTTGAGCACATCCTTGGAGAGTCTCATGATCTAGCAACAGGTCATCCATGTATTGGAGGAGGACACATTTAATGTCCTGTGCAGAAAACCACTGGAGATCACAAGTAAGGGCCTCCCCAAAGATGATAGGGAAGTTCTTGAACCCTGTGGGAGCCCAGTCCATGTGTACTGCATCTTTGTCCTTGTAACCGGGTCCTCCCACTGGAAGGCAAACAGCTCCTGACTTTCAGGGGCCTCTTATACTAAAGAAGGCATCTTTCAAGTCTAAGCAAGTAAACTGGGAGACTTGGGCAGGGAGGAGGCTTAAGAGAGTGTAGAGGTTTGGTACTGTCGGGTGCAGAGTCACTGCTGCCTCATTTACTACTCTGAAGTCCTGTACTGGCTGATAATCATTGGTTCCTGGTTTTCTGATGGGGAGCAAAGGAGTATCCCAGGGTAACTGGCACAGGATAATAATGCCATGTTCCTTAAGCCTCTGTAAATGCACCTGGATTCCTTCCAAGGCTTCTCTAGGAATTGGGTATTTTCTTTGGCTAATATGCAGTGCCCCATGCTTTAACTCTATCTGCACTGGCACCTGATTTATTGCCAGCCCGGGAGAATTGTCCTCAGCCCATACTCCAGGCCAGTGTTTTTCAACCAGTGTGCCATGAGACATGGTCAGGTGTGCCATGGGGAAATTAAATATGGGTCCCCCCAAACTACCGCTCGCGTGCAGAATACAGCCTGCGGAGGCTATTTATCCGGCCAGCCGCCTCCATCCGAACATAAACATTCCCCTCACAATCCCTCCAGTTATCAGCGACAGGAAGAGTGGAGGCATAGGGAATTCTCACTGACCAATCACCTTCTAGGATTCATCCTGACCACTAGCGATGAACCAATAGTAGGCCGCCTCTCATCCACACCCAGGAAGGTCCCTGCTCGGGCTGCTGCACACTTGTCATTGTGTGGCCGCAGCGAGTAGTTGAAGCTGCTACTCCTCCCCATGGTCAGGACTGGAGGTAAATGTTGCCACCACTAGATGAAACCTCAGCCTCAGCTGGTTATGTCTATCCTGATGGTGTATATAGATATTTGACCTTTTTCTTTTTAAAAGAGGCCCCTACAGAGGGTGATATACAATGCATCACAATGTTATCTAACTTTAAAGCTAAAGTTTGCTGATCTTCCTTTGGACAGTTTTTGGTTATCTGTTGCCAAGGAGTTCCCCATTCTGGCCAACAAAGCTATTTTGACATTGCTCCCATTTTCAACCACATATCTATGTGAGCTGAGCTTCTCAAGCTTGAGATAAAAACTAAAAACAGAGAGAGACTGAGAACTGTTGAGGAAGAGCTTCGTGTGTATCTTTCTACCATTCCTGCCAGGATATCCCTTTTGTGTTCATCGAAACAGGATCAGGTTTTATACTAAGTATAAATACATTTAGAAACTATATTATTAACTATATGTATAATATGTACTGTGTTAGAGTGTCATTTTAGTAGGTGGTGTGCCCCAGGATTTTGTAAATGTAAAAAATGTGCTGCAGCCCAAAAAAAGTTGAAAATCACTGCTCCAGGCCATTTCTGGGTTAGCCTCTGACTGGGTGGCTTCTCAGGCTGGGTAGCAAAAATCCTCCACTCTTCCTCTCTGGGGTTGATTAGAGTTAGAACAAGCCTCGGCTTTTGTACCTGCAACTCTAGCTGGCCATTGTCAGCAAAAGATATAGTGGCCCTTAGTTTACTTAGCAGATTGTGCCCCAGCAGGGGCACTGGACAGTCAGGCATGTACAAAACTGATGCATAACCTCATGACCTCCTATAGGACATTTACAGGGCAGGCAGAATGCCTGTTCTTCCTGTCTTCCTGTGGCTCCTACAATATCCACCCTACAGGTAGAGAGTGGTGTTACTGGCCAAGTCACTACTGAATGTTCAGCCCTTGTATTAATCAGGAAATCCATCTGCTGGCCCCTTACCACCATGTGGACCATAGACTCATCAGGGACCCCTTAGTTCAGTTGCCATCAGTCCAAGAGCGATTCGCCAGCTACAACATTGAACAGTGTGTCTTCCCGTTTGGATGCAGCCAGCAAACCTGCCTCCCCCTTCTCCCAACTGGGACATTCATTTTTCCAATGACCAATTCCCCGGATGATGGCACACTGATCACACCACAAGGGGGTTCCTGCCTGACTGTCCTTTCTTTCCCTGTCTGTCTTCTTCCTATTTCCAAACAGGGGAGGCTTTCCTTTGCCCTTGTGCTGAAGGGCAGCAGCTATGAGCTCAGCCTTCTTCTTCATTCAGTGCTCATCCTCCTGCCTGCTTGCAACCTCTCCGTTGACATAGACCTTGTTGGCTACTTCCAGGAGTTGAAAAAAGTTCATCCCTGTGAATCCTTTTAATTTCTGGAGCTTCCTTTTGGTTCACTAGACATAGAAATTTCTGGTACCGGCAGTGACAATTGTTTCTTGGGTCGTGTGGAATGCTTCCCTGCCTTTACTACCAGTACAGGGGATGCCTGAGCCCTGAGCCCTGAGCCAAGGGGGAAGGTGCAAAAGTAGTATGAACCAAGTGACTCTGTAGGGAAACTGGTCGGGGTGGCCTGTATCTCCAGTGACTACCTGCCATACTTTCTGCACAATGGACCTATCTAAGCTCCCTTCTGCTGGCTACCCAACCCCAAACATGGGCCATTCCAGTTCATACAAGGTTCTCAATCCCCCTAGGGACACGGTGACTCTGTAATCCCCTGAGAACCCTTTACACAAAGTCCAGACCCTATCTGGCTGCACAGCAGTTGCCCGGACTGGGCAACACCACTCAGCCACACCCAGTTGCCTCCCCCGCCCAGCACACCCACACAGCTGCCGCCCCTGCAGGAGGCCAGCCCCAAGGCACCCACACATCACCACTGGGTGGCTCCAGAGAGCCCCAGTCCTCTGGGGATATCCCCACAAGCTGGCTCTGTGCTTCCATCCGGGGTGCTACCCCAACTCTAAGCTTTTGGGGGCCTGCAGGGCACCCAGACTGTCCCTGCATCTGGTGGGCACTGAGCCCAGTCTACCCACACCACCTCTCCAGGAGGAGTTCTCTGCCTACCATGCTCCCAGGCCCCACCACCATGAAGACCACCCCCCTGTGGATGCCCCTAGACTCCTTTCCTGAACTGTAGGCATGCCAATCACCGGTTGAAACCCCACCCCTAAAGCCTGGACCTCATTCTCCTTGGCCTCTAAACCTGAGGCTCTGCGCTGCCTGTTCCAGCTCCGAGGTCTCACTCTTCTCTGTTCCACTTCTCGCCCGAGTTCTGGGACTGTGCCCCATGTGGCATGAGACCCCTTTCTTAAAATTAAAGTACTTGATCATCCTGGTCAAAGGAGTGGGTTTTCCTTGTGAACCCCCCATACCTCCCATGACAAGCACCAGTCACACTATGAGAAGGAATTGGGTAATGGGAAGGGAAACTTGGAGGGGACGCCACTTGCTTCGGCCCTGGGGGAGAAAGTTGGAACCTTCTCCTGTTGCCATCTCATTCACTCTACTCAGACTTTCACACAACCTCCCACAACTCATGGAGGATGATGAGTCACCAATCCCAACTTGTCCTGCAGACAGTGATCAGTCACCATTCCTAAACTGTGGAGGGTGATCAGTCACTAATCTGCAGTGTGATCAGGCTTCCCTTCTGCCCAGTGGGGCGGGACCTCAGCTGGCTATCCTGTGCCCAGTATGCCCTACTGTGATTCTGACATGCTCCCATTGTCCCATTCCACTGTTGTCTGATCCTTGCTGAGACCAGCAGAAGGAACCCCCTCCTTCAGTCCTACAGAGGCTTCCACATGGGGAAATTCACTCAGCAGGCACATCTACAGGGTGGCTCGGGAGCCCCCCAATGAGGTGGCTGAAGTCCGCCAATTGTGGACATCATTCCTCCTCATTTCTCGGCCAACACACCAGAAATCTGTTGCAGGAAATGACAACCAAACAAGAATGATAGACACTCATACAACTTAACAGAGGAAGGAGGATTTATTAGTAGCCAGCGGAGCATGTGGGTAGTAGCACCAAAGCATGAACTCCCTGAAGTTAGATTTCTTACAGCTTATATACCCTTTACAGAGTCCATGCAAGGGGTGCATGATTCCTTTGTCTGAGGTCCTACATGTGCCTCATGACTCAAGGTGGGGTGCGGGAGTTTCAGGAACACAGCAAGGCAGAAGGGGTTTCCAGACCTCTGGTCTTGTCTATTTACAAATCCTGTTTTTCTTGTGAGTATTGTAAGAGTCTCCAGGAGATCAGTTAGAGATCTATAGGATGTGGATAATCTTTAACTGCCTGAGTCAGTCATTCCTGCAGGCCCCTTCTCCTGCAGTCTTCTGCTTTCTCCCCTCTCAGAACAATGACTTAACTCATTGACTTTAGCTCACTGGGCTCCCTTTCCTTTTCTTCCAGGGAAACAGACTGAATGAACAAAAGCTGTGAAATACCTCCCTTGAGAACAAGACTCCTGTACACTAATAAATACTAAATACTTTCATTACAATTTAAGTGAATGACTTGCTTTTACCTGCTCCCCCAAATACCTCATAATGAGCACAAGAATGACATTTTTCCAAAATGTTACACATTGATACTAATTTGTTATAAAATCATGAATGTCTACCAGTTTTGTTGATTAAAATTAATTTACATAAACATTTGAAAAATGATGGAAGGGAAATAAATAGATATCTGAACCATTCAATTATTTGAAGTTCCTAGGCATTAGGTAACATTTACTAAAGGATAATTTTTAAGGCATATTTAACAAATTACATAGTGATTTTTGGGGTCATTTGAAATAATATATATGTATATATATATATATATACACACATATATATACATATATATATATATTTGGTATTTTTCCAAAGTTAGAAGTGGGGATGCTGTCAGACAGACCCCCACATGTGCCGGACCAGGATCCACCCAGCATACCCACCAGTGGGTGATGCTCTGCCCATCTGGGGCATTGCTCCACTGTGACTGGAGCCATTCTAGTGCCTCAGGTGGAGGCCACAGAGCCATCCTCAGTGCCCGGGCCATCTTTGCTCCAATGGAACCTTGGCTGTGGGAGGGGAAGAGAGAGATAGAGAGAAAGTATGGGGGAGGGGTGGAGAAGCAGATGGGCACTTCTCCTGTGTGCCTGACCAGGAATTGAACCCTGGACTTCTATACACCAGGCCAATGCTCTACTGCTGAGCCAACCAGCCAAGGCCAAAAGATCTTTTTTTTCAGCTCCCATTTTATTTCTTCTCCCTTTGCCTCTGGCCAAACCCCTCCCCCATTCCTGCTGCTCCTGAATATTCCTTTGGAGATTCAGCAAAAAAGAGGAAGGAAAAGATTCACATATACCGGAAAGCAGATAATTTCCTGGTCTCCATGACATAAAAATACTAGTGCTCCCACAGAGAAACAGATTGGATGACAATTTTAGGATAATTGAATTGCTTGATACTTTTCAAATAGTTGAGAAACCAGTGCTGTGAAAGCCATTTTTTTTTTCAGTCCTACCTGTAGTTTCCTGGGATAGGAAAGTTTCTGTTTACTCATTAAAAGCAAAACACGAAGCCAAGTCTTGCAGATTTCTGAGTGTGTTTGTTACACAATGACTGGGAAAATAAACCCCTTGGTAAATTAAATTAAACTGAGTTGCCTGAATTTTCAATAAATCAGATAATAATAATTAGTAGTGGACAAAAAATTATTTTGTCCACTACTAATTTCATACAGATGAAATGTATGAAAGAGATTTGTAGATCCTAATTTTAAATAATTTAAGGGTTTCCCTTTCGGATGGAGATTGAGGCTTTCAGGTATGAAACAATTGATAATAATATGAAAAGAAGTGACTGGTAATCACAAAAGAGTCTAAAGCACAATCAGAGAAGTACCTGAGCAGACAAACCATAGAATTGAACTGAAACAAAATGATTTGACTTCTGGTTCTTAAACTTGACTATGTCCCCAGAATCACCTTGATATCTTGTCAAAACACCACTTGCTGGATTCCACTCCCAGTTTCTGATTCAGTAGGGGTGGCGTTACTGAGAGTTTCCATTTCCAACAAATTCTCAGAGCTGCTGATGCTGCTGGTGCTGGCACCATGCACTTTAAGAACTAGATTTAGGCTTGACCAGGTGGTGGCGCAGTGGATAGAGCATTGGACTGGGACATACAAGACCCAGGTTCAAAACCTTGAGTCACCAGCTTGAGCTCGGGCTCACCAGCTTGAACCCGGGAGTCCTTGGCTTGAGCATGGGATCATAGACACAACCCCATGGTTTCTAGCTTCAGCCCAAAGGTCACTGGCTTGAGCTCAAGGTTGCTGGTTTGAGCAAGGGGTCACTCACTCTGCTGTAGTCCCGCTCTCCCCCCCCCCCCCATCAAGGCACATATGAGAAATAATCAATAAACAACTAAGGTGTTGCAACAAAGAATTGATGCTTCTCATCTCTCTCCCTTCCTGTCTCTCAGTCCCTATCTGTCTCTCTCTCTGTCTCTGTCACACACACACACAAAATAATCTGATTTAGGTTAATTTGGGGCAATATCTAGAGACAGATAGGTTTCATAAGAAAGTGGGTTGAAGACAACGAGGAGAGACAGAAGATAATTTATTGGAGGAAGTTAAAGGAAAGAAGGAATTAAGACAATAGGGTGCTGACTAAATTAAAATGAAAATAACAACAAGGGAAGTTAAGCTTTAATTGAAAGCAAAACCTTGTCTGCATTATACTCTTTGCATTCACAGTCCTGAATGTTATCTGTTGGTCAAATAAATTTGTAAAAATATGATTTTTATGTTTGCTTGCTTATATAAATAGTTTGCATTGGGGGCTGGGCAGCGCCAGGCATATGTGTTCTGTGAAATTGCAGATTACCATTCTGCTTGGGAAGGACCATTGTTTTGCTAATGTTTGCTAGAGGAGAGGTTTTCATGCCAGAAAGTTTTGAAGAGAGCAGAAGAAGAGGAAGAAAGACACCATGTTTAGAGAGTGAGAGAAGAGAGAGAATGCAGAGTGCTGAAAAAGAAGCCGTGTTGGCAGAGAGAGAGAAGGTGTGCAGATGAGGAACCAGAGCTGAGGGGCTTTGTGAGCTCTGCTGAAACTGGTGAGGACTTTGATTCTAGGAGAGACCAGAGAAGATTCTCCTGGTTGTGGAACCGGAGAATACGTCAGGGTTTTGGGAACCCTGAATGCCCTGTGTGTTTGCTTGTTGGCCGGTGTGAGACTTTAATAAAGGAATGGCCCACTATTTTTTGGCTCCACTGTTTCTTTGCTGTTTGTCCAAATTCAATGAGAACCTGCATGTGAATGGCCAATGGCCGTGACTACTAGCCATACGTTATCTAACATGAAAACATCCAGGAGAAGAACCAGCAGATGCTCAAAACCTTGACAAATATAAGTGATAATAATGACTGCAGTGAAATAACTTTTCAAAGACAACACAGTTAAAAAGTGAGCCTGGGTTCTAAGCCACTTAAGAGGTGGACAAGGAAGAGGGTAGATGGACACCAGAATACCATTCCTATTACTGACTAAGGCTGGGAGGGATAACGTGGCTTAGGAGTGCAGCAACCGTGGGCTTTCTAATACTGCAGCTCAGAAATAGGCAGACTTATCTATCAGTCCAGGCCAGTCGAGCATGTGTGTTCTCCTGTGGGGGCCCCCCTTACAAAGCTTAGAATGGAAGAGAAGACATGAATATTTGAATTACTGTAGTCATTCCTCAAGGACGGAAAACACAGCAAGGGTCAAGTTCCGGTAGGCCTGCTTACTCTTCTTAAATTTACAGATCAAATCATTTTCTACTCATTTTCTGAGGCAGAGTGATAAAAGAGTGAAGAGGCCAGGAATGTTACACTGGCCAAGGTCTCTCTCCATACAAGAAAATAGCAGGAGCCAGGCATAAATAACCTCTCCTCACAGGTGGGAGAAATCCAGGCTACATGCAGATTGTTTGACTCTAAAACCTGCATAATTCTGTTGTTTCTAGAGTGAAACACACCAAAGATTGGGGGAAAAGGAATGGTATTTTAAAAGCTAGAATTCTTTGAAATCTTACCCCTTTCCTAAGTGAAATAAGTCAGTTAGAGAAAGACAAATGCCATATGATTTCACTTACATGTGGAATCTTAAGAACAATATAAATGAATAAACAGAACAGAAACAGGCTCAGGGATACAGAGAGCAGACTGGAGCTTGCCAGAGGAGAGGGGGTTTGGAGGACTGGCTGACAAAGGTGAAGGGGTGGAGAAGTGCACATTGGTGGTCACAAAATAGTCACAGAGATGTAAAGTACAGCATAGGAAATACAGTCAATAACATTGTAATAACTATATGGTGCCATGTGTGTACTTGAAATACTGGGGTTGGGGGAAGACACTTTGTAAGGTATATAATTGTGTAACCACTTGTATGGCCAGTGGCTGTGGCCATGCAGATTCGCATTGAATTCGGGCAGACGGTAAAGGAACAGTAGAGCTTGAGGATGGTGGGCCATTCTACTTTATAGGAGACTCACAATGACAGGCAAGCCAAAAGAAGAACAAAAAAGGAAAAACTACAAAGGGAAAGGAAAACCTGCTTTGGAAGTGGAGGGCTAGGCATCAGGAAATCAACTGCACCTCAGTGTTGGTCTGATCTCTCATTGCCCCTGAGGGGAAGAAGCACTCATCTTTACAATACTGCTGTCATTGCTCCTGCACTAATTGCACCAAGTGCTTGTAGCCGGTAAACCTGTGAGCAAGCCTGACACAGCCATTTTCCCTACCCCACTGTGCTATACTATACTCCTGAAACTAATACAAAATAATATTGAATGTAAATATAGTTGTAAAAAAATAATGTTAAAAAGCTAGGATTCTTACTAAGTAATCCTAGGAAGATTCAAGATGATGGAACTGCATACTGTATTTCAGAAGCACAGTAACTTGAATGGCTGGAGCTCAACAAATGTTCATTGCCTGCATAATTCAGTGTTGGAATTGGGCCTGGCTAGTGGCTGAGTCACTATCCCAAGCAGAGGCTGGTTGAAATAAATTTTGTACATGACTTCCGAGTCTGTTCCTCTCTGATTATGACCACTCTGTAGTCAGAGGACATAATGGCTAGTTTTCATTTTTAATATACTGAAGCCTGTTAGTTTGTTTCTTAGGAAAATGGCTCAAATTGGCATTCAGACACATTCAGAAAGAAAAGAGAAACTCAAAAGCAAGATCATTTTTCTCAAACAAAATGTGTTGTCAGGTTAATATCAATATTTCTAGTTGTCCAACCTGCTACAAGGGAGTCCCAGTTCACCCCGTCATCAAAGGTTTTCTCTCCATTCTCTGCACAGCTCCAGAGGCTCTTCTGTTCTCCCTCGGCCTCTTCACAACAGGGTCATGTTGCTCTCCAATGAGTTTCATCAGTGGTGCACTTCTTTATGTGCAAAGCTGAAGGAGAGAGTGTCTCAGGGGGAGCTCTCCCCACTTGATTGTTCCATGGACTTGGGCTCAGTAGAGCAGCTCCTTGGCACAATGAAAGTACCTGAAATGGGGCTCTGTTGAAATGCCCTGGAGGCACAATTTGAAGCTGACATTTTCATTATATACGATTACTGCTGCTTTTATGTGTTTAAATTGAGTGTCTTATATTTAGTTCTGAGGCCTAAGGAATTTTATCACAAGAGGTGAAGTTTTACGTATGCAGTGAATTTTTTCTGTTGCTGTTTAAGAAAAAATGTTTGAATTCTAAGATTTTTTGCTAGGAACACAGAAGAGGCACCAGAAGATGCCCAGGAAGTCAATAAATATGAGTGGGTGAAGATAAACACAGGAAAGGCAGCAGGAAAACACTATCAGAACTGACTAAAGTACAGAAGCCCTAGAACCTTCACACATTGTTTTAGAATTACTATAGGAATACTAATCTTATTTGGCAAGCTGGATGGTTTAAATTAGTATATTATCTTGCAGTTGGGATGAACAGAAAGCTTAAACCTGAACTCAAACCTATAGTTGGTCAAAACTTTTAGCTGAAAACAGAAGAGAAATAAACTAACTCTTAATATATCTTCTAGAAGTTCTGAATACATATACTTTGGTGCTCTTAGCACTTTGAAAAATCTGTAAATTTTCAAGTATTAATGACCATAGCTGTGTCTTCCTGGTTACTTTCTTAATATTAGTAAAATGCTTTCAAAATTTCCTTCTCCTAAATATCACTGAGATGAGTGTTCAGTCTTATTTATAAATGCTAATTTATAAATGCAGAGATAAGAAGAAAATGAAGAGATCAAGCTTCTTTCTAGTCTACATTCTGCCATAAGCCAGTAGTATGATTTTGGGCAAGCTAGTTTTCCACAACTGGCGCCTCAAACAGGGACTCAGCTGGCACTCAAAGGATGGGTGAGTGACCCTCTGCAATGGGAAACCTTCTCCCTTACTCCCGAGCCCCACAAGCTCGAGCCCTCTATGCCAGGGGTCCCCAAACTATGGCCCGCAGGCCACATGCGGCCCCCTGAGGCCATTTATCCAGCCCCCACTGCATATAAAATAACTGTAGCATAGCATTCAGAGATATATTATAAAGAAAAAATGAGATCATGTACACACTGAAAAAAATTTAAAATATTACATGAATTTTAAGTAATATCATTTTAATGAATGAATAACATAAACTGAAGAGATGTTTAGCTTAGAGAGGGTAAGGCAGAAGTGGTAAATCAATAGTTGTAAGGTTGGTGAATAATGGGGGAACTTTGGCTGGGACTGCCCACAACCAAGTATGCCAAAAGAAACTTCCCAAGAGCCCTTCGGAAAAGAGTGACCGTCCGCCAGCCAGTGAGATTTCACTACATCATATTAGCTCACCCACCCTAGGGACCCTTTAAATATCCCTCACGGGGTTTAATCCTTGCCACTCCTCTGGTCTCTGTCCCCCGGGACCAGAGGACCTCGTCAGGCACGATGCGCTCTGTACTCAATAAAGCCTTTTATTATTCCGCACTTCGTGGCTCTGGCCCCTTCCTTCTTTCTCAGCAGGGAAAAATACCTTACACTAGTGTCTTCTGATATTTGAAGGTTTGCTCAGTTGATTTGGAAGACAGACTTTAAAAGCTGGTGGAAACTACAGTCCAGAAGTTTTCAGTATAATAACAAAAAATAACTATCTTTAACAGTGGAGCAGAAGCCCTTGTTAAAGAGTGATTCAACCGTTCCTCATGGGGTGTGAGCTGAGTTCCCAAACTGATTATTAGAGATGCTGTTTTTAATATTAGCAGTGCTAATTTATTATTGAACCAAAAGAGCTCTAAAATCCTTTCCAACTTTCAAACACTTTGTTCCATGTTCATCTAAATAAGACAGCCAGTGAATTTTGTGGCAACTGATTTCATCATGGACTATGTTTTTAAGACATGATATAATCAAGTGGAAAAATATATTCACTGAGATGTACCTTAAAGAGCATAACGTGTTCTCCAGAGAACACTGGCTTTTCTAGAGCACGAAAGGGTTGTATGCCTAGTAGATGCTCTTTAACCCTCCTAGGATTGTCTTCACTGAGCAATACGTTAGTGTCATATTCTTGACCATAGACTATCATTTAATATTAGCAATAAAAATATAATTGAAGATAGTATATACCATATTACTTTATATATTATTCCTTTCTTCACATGAGAAATAATTTTCAAAGTTAAATTCAAGGAAAGCCTTTCCTTTTCTGAGGAACTAGATTTCCTTCTTCTAACAACAAAACATTATAGGTAGAGTGCAGAGGACATTCCTTGGAGCTGTGGCTGATGCAATGCTGTGAGAACACTCCAGCAAGGTTAAACCCTCCTAGGCACACCCAGGAAGGAGCTCACCCACTGTAGGGAAATGACTTAGTGCCAACCACGCAGCTTGCTGATCTCCATTGGCTGTGAAGGACACGCTGTAATACCCTATAGGCTGAACCTGTGTATATAAGCTAGCTTACTTCCTGAATAAATCAGATCTGCATCACTGAACCTGGTCTCCGAAGTCGGGTCTTTGTGTCTCCATCATCCTCACCCCGGCAGGCCTTGTCCACACTGGCGCCTCAAACAGGGACCCAGCTGGCACTCAAAGGATGAGTGAGTGACCCTCTGCAATGGGAAACCTTCTCCCTTACTCCCGATCCCCACAAGCTCGAGCCCTCTATGCCCTATGACTACGTATTGCAGAGTAGGCAAGTTAAAGTTAGCGAAAAGGTTCTCTGTACCTACTGGAAAATCCTCTCAGGTTTCAACCCTTGGCTCCAGGATGCGCCTCTTTGGGACCCCAGTACTTGGGCCTGAGCTTTTCTGTGTGCCATTCAGCCGAAGTACATAAAGGACAAACCTTCCCTCTCGGCCTCGTTCCTGCCCTGCTAGCGATACATGCCTGCCTGACCAGTGCTCCTGCTGAGGACCCTCTGCAGGTCCCTAAGGTCCTACAGGCTACTCTTCTTTCAGAGGAACCCCTACCTCCATATTTGCCTCCCCCTGTAGAGGAAGAAAAAGGTTGGGCCACCGAGTTTGATGGACTTGCAGCCGAGCATGCAGAAACGAAACTAGATAGATTAGAAACCGCGCCATCAGCTCCGCCACAGAAGAAGCGGAAGTCGCTACTTCCGCATTCCCTGCCGGGGCTCAATGCCCCACCCCAGCCTCTCAGACACCATTTTCTACCCCAGCTTTAACAACATGTGTTCCTGCTGTAGACCCATGGGCCAGCCTATATGCCCCCATGTGTCTTTTTTCTTTTCCCCCCTCGTTTGTTTGGCTGTCTGTCTTGTCTATTTTTCTGTATCTCTCGCTCTCTCTCCCCCCCCACCCCTCTCTCTGAAATGATGCTGGAGGGACCCAGCCACAGCACAGTGGTGGGGATCACACCCTCTTCTAACACAAGGGAGAGGTTATGCTTGCATTTTTCAGCCAATTTGGATCCCAGGAACCCCCCAACCTGCTTGAAAGGGTTTCTTGGGCACCCACTAAGTGGTTCAGTCTTCACCTGTCCAAAGCCACAGCCCTGGTCTCCTCCACACCGACTACGCCTGAGGGGAGGAGGTCCTCTACGCTCCAGGAAAAGACCTCGCAACCAACGTGCACATAACATCACCTGGGGAGGGTCACCTCTCTGTCCATTTCTGTGTGAAGAACACCTGAGGGCACTCCCAAGGGAGGGAATTCCCTGGAGAGACTGCTGGCTTGCATCTAGGGTTTGGCATTGGAGGCTAAGAGATGGGATGCAACCTTATGCAGTACGCAGCCCATGGCAAGCCATCTGTTCCATGTTTGGATGCTGGGACCTTTGTGGGAAGAGGGCATGCATGGACCTATGTCTGTTTTTCATGACCAAAAATGGGACTGTGTTTAATGGTACTTGGAGGGTTTCTATTGGACGGTGGGAGGGTAATATCTCTGTGCACATCAATGTATTCTGTCCCCTGAGAGGACAAACATTGAAAAGCTTGCCTCCCTATTTAACCCAGCCAGTCTGCTAGCATATGTTGTTATAGGTATTATCGGTACAACAACTGCAAGCTATAATTCATAAAGTCCAACTGGCCCTAATTAAAAGAGAAGGGGGAAATGTAGGTAGAGTGCAGAGCCCACTCCTAGCAGCTGTGCCTGATGCAATGCTGTAAGAACAGTCCAGCACCTGAAACCCTCCTAGGCACACCTAGGAGGGAGCTTGCCCGCTGTAAGGAAGTGACTCAGTGCTAACCAGGCAGCTCCCTGACCTTTTCAGCCATTGGCTTTGAAGAAAATACTCTAACACCCTATAGGCTGAACCTGTGTATATAAGCTAGGTTGCTTCCTGAATTAATGTGGATCTGCATCACTGAACCTGGTCCCCGGAGTCGGGTCTCTGCGTCTCCATTGTCTTCACCCCTGGTGGGTTCTATTAGCATATAGTGTAATAGGTATTATAGTTGTTTTAGTTGTACTAGGGTTCTGTTGCATAATGCGTAGCATTCAGAAGCTACAACAACAGCAAGCTGTCATTCATCAAGTCCAGTTGGCCTTAATTAAAAGAGAAGGGGTAGATGTGGGTGGAGCGCAGGGCGCATTCCTTGCAGCTGTGGCTGATGCAATGCTGTGAGAACACTCCAGCAAGGTTAAACCCTCCTAGGCACACCCAGGAGGGAGCTCGCCTGCTGTAGGGAAGTGACTTAGTGCCAACCAGGCAGCTCACTGATCTTTTAAGCCAGTGGTCCCCAAACTACAGCCCGCAGGCCGCATGCAGCCCCCTGAGGCCATTTATCCAGCCCCCACCGCACTTCCGGAAGGGGCACCTCTTTCATTGGTGGTCGCTGAGAGGAGCATAGTTCCCAATGAAATACTGGTCAGTTTGTTGATTTAAATTTACTTGTTCTTTATTTTAAATATTGTATTTGTTCCCATTTTGTTTTTTTACTTTAAAATAAGATATATGCAGTGTGCATAGGGATTTATTCATAGTTTTTTTTATAGTCTGGCCCTCCAACGGTCTGAGGGACAGTGAACTGGTCCCCTGTGTAAAAAGTTTGGGGACCCCTGTTTTAAGCCATTGGCTGTGAAGGACACGCTGTAACACCCTATTGGCTGAACCTGTGTATATAAGCTAGCTTACTTCCTGAATAAATCAGATCTGCATCACTGAACCTGGTCTCAGAGTCAGGTCTTTGCATCTCTGTCATCCTCACCCCTGGCAGGACTTGTCCATAAAACATTATACTGTAATTTTGTGTGCCCACTGTCTTGGTTGCCAGGAGCTCAACACAGAATTAAAAGGATTGTGGCAACTCTGACATTGCTCCAGGTCAACATGTTGGCATGGTCTCCTTTTACTTTTGTTGAATTTTCTTTCTCTTTTATGTTTTAAACTGTTAAGATTTTTTTTAAAAAATTGTCATATTTTAAAAATAGTCACTGTAGATACCTTCAATTGATTTTGCTAAAAAGACTTTCATGTGGTTCTTTCCTTAGCCAACATTTCTACTTTACACACACACACACACACACACACACACACACACACACACACACACACTATAGTCTTTTTTTTAATGTATGAAGAAAATAAGTTTTAAAGAACACAGTAAATTATTTGCTGCTGTGAAGGGTTTGATAATCAAATAAATCTGATGACTGTGTACTTTTTGTGGATGACTCCATGTTTACCAAAAGATCAGGACACTGCCTCATTATTTGGTCCTCTAGGGGTTATTTATTTCTAAAGTGAAATACATTACTTTACGGTCTTCACAAAGTGCTTTAGCGAGGCCTAGAGGTTTTGGACAGTGAAAGCTTTGAAATTGTTCTGATGCTGATGATTAATGTTAATTTGAAATTCAAAGATTCATAGTCTCTGCCAGATTTTCTTGCCATTTTCTTGATTCAAATGCATTCCTACCTGCATACCTTATGATAGCATTTAGCCCTTTCACAAAAAAGCTTCCTTTTGTCTTTTTAAGCTCCCTTGGAATCACCTGCTATTTGTTTGACTTTCAATTCCATGAACATTCTTGTGCTTTTTCCAAAAGCTCTGGAAAGTAAGCACTGTCTTCTCATCCAAAGCTGCCATGAATCTAACGGAACATTTTTGTATTCCATTTTGAATAATAGATTCTATATGCCCTCTGTTGTAAGAAACTCAAATCTTCTGAAAAGAGATCACCTTAAAACAATTAAACAAACAGACAATTTAAGAAATAAATCCACAGATCCTCTTGTGTTCAATTACAAAGCTACAGGCACTTTATTGAATTTTAAATTTGGGGGCTACAGTTACTATTTGTTATTTGATTTAAATTGTTCTGACTCTGATGTGTGTGTAATTAATGGTATTGTTTGTTTATTTGTTTTAATATGGAAGTTATTTAGCTGGTCAATAAACTCAGGTTTTCTGCTGCTGAGCCTACTTAAGAATAGAATATCTAATTTTATAGATGATTTCCTATTTTTGCCCAATCCTTATAAAATGTTTTACCTTTATGATATATTATAGTTTTTAAAATTACATAAAGTATTTGAAGAAGTGTCAGTGCAAGTTTTACAAATATTTTTTAATACTACTTAAAATTATACAATTTTAAGGTATGACAATAAGTGTACCAATTAATATGACAGTGTAAGTAGCTTCCTATATTCTTCTTTCTTGTTTGTTTTCTGATTATATTTACGAATTAGTTTTGTAAATGATGTTTTTAATTGTACCCACTACTATCACGTACTTGGGATATGTAGGCTTTTTGCCTCTTATGTCCTATAAAGATCTCATAAAAGGAATTCAGATGATTCTAATGGTGATTCACAAACTGAACTTGTCTAAGTTGATGAAGTTAATTTCTTTTCATCAAATTTGGGAGGGGGAATTAGAATCTTTTCATTGATATTTAAAAACACAAAGGCAGCAAGATTGCATAATTAATTCTGAGTTTATTTTGTTGGTTTTTCTTTTTTTTTTTTTAATTTTTTATTATTTTTTTATTTATTCATTTTAGAGAGGAGAGGGAGAGAGAGAGAGAGAGGAGAGACAGAGAGAGAGAAGGGGAGAGGAGCAGGAAGAATCAACTCCCATATGTGCCTTGACCAGGCAAGCCCAGGGTTTCAAACCAGCGACCTCAGCATTTCCAGGTCGATGCTTTATCCACTGCGCCACCACAGGTCAGGCTTGTTGGTTTTTCTTAATTGTGAAGTTTATGAATTACTCTTTTAAAACTGAAAAAATTTTCCCTTTGTAGTTAACATATGGGGAAGTACTTTAAAACCAGGTAAATAATCCTGCTTTTCATAAAACTTTTACCTACTCGTTTTAGTATTCATTGTTAGTTTTATATTTCTATCATTTTTCAATATTTACTAGTTGGCATTCTACTATAAAGAAGCCTTTTCTTTCCTCCTTCCTTCCTTGTTTTTTCTTTTCTTCTTTCCTTCCTTCTATCCTCCCTCCCTCCCTCCCTCCCTCCCTTCCTTCCTTCCTTTCTTCCTTCCCTTTCTTTCTTTCTTTATCTCTCTCTCTCCTCTCTCTCTCTCCTCTTTCTCTCTCTATTTCTTTCTGACTATGGACTCATGAATTCTTATATTATTCAATAATTGGTTACTATCTTCCTTTATTTTGATGCTCAAACTATCCTAGATTTGGCTAGTGGGAATCTCAGTGGTTTGTCTGTGTCATTTGATATACCTCATCGTCTTTTGAGCAATCTTTTACTTTCTTGTGAAATAAGATTTTCCAGGTTCATTCTACACTTTTCTTTACTCTAGACCTGAAATCAGCCATTTGTCTAAGCAGCTACATTTTCGTTCATTTTGTGTGTGTGTGACAGAGACAGAGATAGAGAGACAGAGAGAGGGACATATAGGGACAGACAGAAAGAGAGAGAGAGATGAGAAGCATCAATTCTTTGTTGTGACACCTTAGTTATTCATTGATTGCTTTCTCATGTGTGCCTTGCCTGGGGGGCTACAGCAGCATGAGTGACCGCTTGCTTAAGCCAGTGACCTTGGGCTTCAAGCCAGTGACTTTTGGGCTCAAGCCAGCGACCATGGGGTCATGTCTTTGATCCCATGCTCTAGCCAGCGACCCTGAGCTCAAGCTGGTTAGCCTGCTCTCAAGATGGTGACCTTGGGTTTTGAACCTGGGTCCTCTGTGTCCCAGTCCAACGCTATATCCACTGTGCTACCACCTGGTCAGACAGCTACATTTTCTTTTAATGAACAATGGTACCAGATTTGGATTCCAGTTGTGCTCATTATTACTGGCATATCATTGGTTCCAGGCCCTTTCAGAGAAAGATAGATAGATAGAGAGATAGATAGATAATGTTGGAATATGACAGCTCTAATTTCAGTCCACACCACAAGCTACATTACAGTCCAGCAGTGTCCAATGGATAGAAATATGAGCCACATATGCAATTATTAACATTCTAGTTGCAATATTTAAAAAGTAAAAATAAATAATTGAAATTGGTTTTAACTAAATATATTTAGTTAACTCAATATATCAAAAATTTTATCATTTTAAAATATAATCATATGAAAATATTAAGACTTTTTAAAACTATTTTTGTACCAAGTCTTCTTAATCTAGTGTGTATTTGATACTTATGACACATCCTCAATTTGGGCTAGCCTCATTTCAAGGGTTCAAAAGCCACATGTGGCTAATAGTTATCATATTGGACAGCAGTTTTTGTCTTCCCTTCTCCATTTGTTACCCCATTCCTCAACAGTGAGAAACCTGATTACCATTACTTACAAAAGCTTAGAATTTTGCTCTAGCTTAGAATACAGAGGAAACAGCCTCAGAGTAGCTAACTTACACTTTTGAAAAAAAGAGCAAACCTACTAATGAAAGTGTAATGGTTGTCTCCATTTAAATAAAAAACCTACAGTGAAAGCCACAAATGTTAGGAGAAATTGCATGAATTTTAATCAGTGCATATAGCTGTGTAATCCACAGCTCTATCATGTTCATCACCCCAGAAATTTCCCTCAATGCTTCTTCCTACTCAGTCTCCTGACCTTCCAGAGCAAACAATTTACCTGACTTTTTTCATACTCGAGTAGATTTTCCTTTTCTAGAACTACACTTATTTGTAAGCATTGTATTTTCTATTGTGTGTGTCTAAAGTCTTTCCATCAGTATGTTTGTGAGAGTCATCCATTTTGTTACATACATCAATAGTTTTTTTGTGTGTTTTTTTTTACCATTGAAGAGTATAAGTACAAAGAATTGTATAAGTACAATTTCTTTATTCATTTCACTGTTCTTGTTTTTTTCTTTTTTTATTCAGTGAGAGGAAGGGAAGCAGAAAGACAGACTGCTGCAAGCACCCTGACCGGGATCCACCGGACAAGTCCCCAGCCAGGCAATGATCTGCCCATCTGGGGCATTGCTCCTTTGCTCTGCAGGAGAGAGAGAGAGAGAGAGAGAGAGAGAGAGAGAGAGAGAGAGAGAGAGAGAGAGAAGTGAGAGTGGGAAGGGTGGAGAAGCAGATGGTCACTTCTCCTGTGAGCCCTGACAGGGAATCAAACCTGGGACATCCACAGGCAGGGCTGATGTTCTACCACTGAGCTAACTGGCCAGGGCTTAGTTTCACTGTTAATAGACATTTGAGTTGTTTCCAGTTTTGGCTAATATGCTAATATGTATAAAGCTGCTAAGAACATCTTTATTCTAGTTTCTGTGTGGATATATGTTTTCATTTATCTTGGGTAAATACTCAGGAGTGCAATTATTATGTCAGAGGGTGTATATAATAATTTTCTTTTATATGATTAAATAACGTTAATATTTAATATTATTATATGTGGAAATCATTGACAATACTTTTGTTTGCAGTTTGGCTTTCAAAGCTAATTAATGGCATTTATATTATTATGGCAAATTTTTATTCTGGGTCAAGTAATGTGCCAGGATAACATTTTCTACTTTCCAAGTCCGTCGTCATTTATTCTTTCTTCCTTTTGCACTCCCTCTCTCCCCACTTTTCCCCTTGGACTGACTGCTTTCTACTTACCCTCAGGTCTCACCTCAGACTCTCCTCCTCCTAGAAGCCCACCCTGACCTTCCCAGTCTGGGAGAGATGATTTTGTAAGAGCTCCTTTATTTCCTCTGAGCATCATCTGTGTCACCCAGCATGTAAACATTGCTGGACATGTCCATCTCCTGTTTTCCATTGTAAGCTCCTTAAGAACAAGAATTGTTTCTGATTTTTTTTTTTTTGCTTCCTATTGCCTAAGCATGTTTGGCATATTTGCCCTCAGCAACTGTTAGTTGAATGAATAATTAAAAATGAGGTAATTTACTCAAGGTCTATAGTGAGTTAAAAGAAGAACAAGAATTTGAATTAAGTTTTGTTTTGAAATTCATTATTTTTCTCTTAATTTTCTGGGTTAAGTATTTTGGTTAAATTAAAACAAAAGTAACAGATTTTTTTTTATACTTGGTTTAGATAAAGAGAGAAACTGGGAAATCCCAAAAGGTTAGATGTGAGTTTCTCAGAGGCCAATGGGGCCAGAAGTGGTGTCACTGGATTCCTGTGTCAGTACACAGTAGAACCTGTGGGCCCAGGACCTCAGGAGAGCCTCGGGAGCGGAGGCAGGAAAGAGGTGAGAGCAGAACCCATGGGGGCGGGATGTCTAGGGAGGCTGGGCCTCTGCCCTGGGGCTGATCCTCCTAAAGCAGAAGACAGAGTATTGTTATCAGTTACAGCAACACATATAATTTTACCCATGATCTACATTTGAGGTCCCTTGGGCAGATTTTTCAGTATCCATGGTGATGAGTTCATCAACTAATTTCATGCCTGGATTATACTCAAGGGGAAAGAGCTGCAAGATGTATAACAGTATTTATAGACCGACATGGGTGGACAATAATATTGTCAGTCGCTGTCAAACAGAACCAACTTTATTGTTGCTTTCCATCCATAGCCATTGTTCTAAGGGATATTTCAGGCTTTTAAAAACTGAGACAGTACAGTGCTCAGTATTCTTTAGTTCCTGTTGAGATTAAAATGTAATTATAGCTGTTCATAGTTGTAGAATGAGAACAAAAAACAAATAAAACAAAACTCCCAAAAGGCTGAACATGACATCAAAGTTCCTAATCAATTCATATTCCATCATATAAGTTCTGTTTATCACATTTTTTAATCAGTAGGGTTGACTGAATCATGTTACTAAGAACCTTACTATTAGTAAACCCCAATATTCCTGGGATCCACCCAGAGTGTCTTTATTTTTCCTTGGAGCTTTAGCAAGTCCAGAGTGTGGACAGATGGACAGGAAGGGAAGATTTTTAAAAGTTCACTCTCTCTACCATGTTGATAATAAATAGCCACAAGTTTTGATTACAAGACTGATTTTTATCCTTCCTAAGTGTTAAAACCTCAACCTCTAGCCTTCCATTTGGTATTTTATCTCCTTCTGCTTTGCTTTTTTTTCCTTTTTTTTTTTTTGTTCAGTAAAGTTTCTGAAGTCATGTAGATTATAATATCAAATATGATTTTATCTCTTAGATACACTTTGTGATTATAAAACATTTTAAAATTCAATAACTAAACATTTTTCACATAATACCATCAATCCTCTATCAATTACAGATATCAGATAGAGTCACAGTGTTAATCCAAAAAAGCAAATTATGTACTTTAATTTTTTTCATTTCTTTTTCTTCTTAAATTGATTATAATTTATTGTGTTAACATAGATTCTAGTGTCACCCCAAATGCATCCCCCCTCCCCCGTGTTCCTCTCAACATCCCCCTTACCCTTCTACCCCCAACACCCTCTTCTTTCCTTTTAGAATTTGCTTTTCTGCTCTCTATAATGCTGTGTTATGTGTATATAATTTCACCAATCTCTTTCCCATCTCTGATCCCATCCTCTCATCCCCTTTTCCTCTGTCTGCTTTCCCTCTGGTCCCCTTGATCCCGCCTCTGCCTCTATTCCGTTCCTCAGTTCACATTGTTCATTGGATTTCTCAAATGAGTGAGGTCATATGATATTTTTCTTTCTCTGCCTGGCTTATTTCACTTAACATAATAGTTTCCAGGTCCATCCATGTTGTCACAAAAGGTAAGATTTGCTTCTATTTTATGGCCCCAACGTATTCCATTGTATATATGTACCACAGCTTTTTAATCCACTCATCCACTGAAGGACACTTGGGCTGTTTTCAGATCTTTGCTATTGTGAACAATGCTGCCATGAACATGGGGGTGCATTTTCTCTTTTGAGTCAGTGATGTGGTGTTCTTGGGATATGTTCCTAAGAGTGGGATGGATGGGTCAAAAGACAATTCCATTTTTAAGTTTTTGAAGAATTTCCATACTGTTTGTCACAGTGGCTGCACCAGTCTGCATTCCCACCAGCAGTGCAGGAGGGTTCCCTTTTCTCCACATCCTGGCCAGCACTTATTCTGTGTTGTTTTGTTAATGATGGCTATTCTGACTGCTGTGAGGTGATATCTCATTGTGGTTTTAATTTGTATTTCTTTAATGACTAGTGATGTTGAACATTTTTCATCAGCCTATTGGCCATCTGTATGTCCTCTTGGAGAAGTGTCTATTCATTTCTTTTGCCATGTTTTGATTGGATTGTTTATCTTCCTGGTGTTGAGTTTTATAACTTCTTTATAAATTTTGGTTATTAAACTCTTATCAAACATATTGTTGAATATATTATCCCATTGTGTGGTTTGTCTTTTAATTTTGTTCATATTGTCTTTAGCTGAGCAAAAAGCTTGTTCATCCTGTCCTTTATTTCACTTGCCTGTGGAGATAAATCAGAAAATATATTGCTGTGAGAGATGTTGGAGAGCTTACTGCCTATGTTTTCTTCTAAGATGGTTATGGTTTCACAACTTACATTTAAGTCTTTTATCCATTTTGAGTTTATTTTTGTGAATGGTGTAAGTTGGTGGTCTAGTTTCATTTTTTTGCAGATAGCTGTCCATTTTCCCCAACACCATTTGTAAAAGAGACTATCTTTACTCCATTATATGCTCTTACCTCCTTTGTCAAATATCAATTGTCCATAAAGGTGTGGTTTTATTTCTGGGTTCTCTGTTCTGTTCCATTGATCTATATGTCTGTTCTTATGCCAGTACCAAGCTGTTTGGAGTACAATGGCGTTGTAGTATAACTTGATATCAGAAAGTGTGATACCACCCACTTTATTCTTCTTTTTCAAGATTGCTGAGACTATTCATGTTCTTTTTTGGTTCCATATACATTTTTGAAATATGTGTTCTATATCTTTGAAATATGTCATTGGTATTTTAATAGGAATTGCATTGAATTTATAGATTGCTTTGGTAATATAGACATTTTAATGATGTTTATTCTTCCTATCCATGAATATGGTATATGCTTCCACTTGTACATATCTTCCTTGATTTCTTTTATTAATGTTTTATAATTTTCTGAGTACAAGTCTTTAGTCTCCTTGGTTAAATTTACTTCTAGGTACTTTATTTTCTTTGATGTAATAGTGAAGGGGATTGTTTTCTTAATTTTTCTTTCAGACAGTTCATTGTTGGTGTTTATAAATGCCTCTGATTTCTGAATATTAATTTTATATTGTACCACCTTGCTGAATTCATTTATCAGGTCCAGTAATTTTTTGACTGAGATTTTAGAGTTTTCTATGTACAGTATCATATCATCAGCAAATAATGATAGTTTTACTTCTTCTTTTTCAATTTGGATGACTTTTATTTTTTTATTCTTGCCTGCTTGCTGTGGCTAGGACTTCTAGAATGATGTTGAGTATGAGTGGTGAAAGGAGGCACCCCTGCCTTGTTCCTGATCTTAAAGGGATTGCTTTTAATTTTTGCCCATTGAATATGATGTTGCCTGTGGGTTTGTCATAAATGGCCTTTATCATGTTGAGATATGTTCCCTGTATTTCTACTTTGCTGAGGGTTTTGATCATAAATGGGTGCTGGATTTTATCAAATGCTTTTTCTGCATCTATTGATATTATCATGTAATTTTTCTTCTTTCTTTTGTTTATGTGATGAATCACATTGATTGATTTGCAAATATTGTACCATCCTTCCTCTCCAGAATAAATTTCACTTGATCATGATGTATGATTTTTTTTATGTATTGCTGATCTGGTTTGCTAATATTTTGTTGAGAATTTTAGCATCTAAATTTATCAGGGATATGGGCTTATTTTCTTCTTTTTTTGTATTGTCTTAGCCTGATTTTGGAATTAGAATTATGCTTGCCTCATAAAAGGAGCTTGGAAGTTTTCCCTCCTCTTGGATTTTTTGAAATAACTTGAGAAGGATAGGAATTAGTTCTTCTTTGAATATTTGCTAGAATTTGCTTATGAAGCCAACTGGCTTTTGTTTGTTGGGAGTTTTTAAATAACTTTCTTAATGCCATTTGTTGTAATCAGTCTGTTTAGGTTTTCTGACTTATCCAGATTGATTTTTGAAAGATTATATGTTTCAAGGAATTTTCCATTTCGCCTAGGTTGTCTAATTTTTTGGCGTACAGTTCTTCACAGTATTTTCTTACAAGTATTTCTGCTGTGTCAGTTGTTACTTCTCCACTTTTATTTCTAATTTTATTTATTTAAGTCCTCTCTCTTTTTTTTCTTGGTAAGTTTAGTTAAAGGTTCATCAATCTTGTTTACCTTTTCAAAGCTCTTGGTTTCATTGATCCTCTATTGTTTTTTTAGCCTCTATGTCATTTATTTCTGCTCTGATCTTTATTATTTTCTTCCTTCTTCCTCTGGGCTTTACTTGCTGCTCTTTTTTTAGTTCTTTTAAATGCAGGGTTAAATTGTTTATTTAAGCTTTATCTACCTTCTTAAGGTATGCTTGTAATGCTATGAACTTCTCTCCCAGGACTGCTTTGCTGTGTCCCATAAATTTTCAGTTGTTGTATGTTAATTTTTATTTGTTTCAAGGAAGTTTCTGATTTCTTCCTTGATCTCATTGTTAACCCATTTGTTAATTAATAACATGCTATTATTTTCCAAGTGTTTGAGTGTTTTTCAGTCTTTCTATTGTAATTGATTTCTAGTTTCATGCCATTGTGATCCAAGAAGATGCTTGATATGATTTCAATCATCTTAAATTTGTTGAGACTCGTTTTGTGACCTAGCATGTGGTCTATCCTAGAGAATGTACCATGATCACTTGAAAAGAATGTATATTCTGCTGCTTTAGGGTGAAGGATTCTGAAGATATCTGTTAAATCCAGTCGATCTGGTATGTTTTTTAAGTCTGCTGTTTCTTTGTTAGTTTTCTTTCATGAGGATCTATCCTGTGCTACTATTATAGTATTGCTGTTGTTCTTGTCCTTTATGTTTATCAAAATCTGCTTTATATATTTAGGTACTTCTACATTAGGTGGATAGGTATTTATAATGGTTATATCTTTCTGTTGGATTGCTCCTTTTATCATTATGTAGTGACCTTCTTTATCTTTACTATAGCCTTTGTTTTAAAGTCTATTTTGTCAGATATAAGTATTGCTACCCCAGCTTTTTTTAAATTTCCATTTTCATGATATATACATTTTCACCCCTTTACTTTCAGTTTATGTGTATTTCTTGTTTTGAAGTGGGTCTCTTGTAGACAGCATATGTATGAGTCCTGTTTTTTTTTATCCATGCAGCTACCCTATCTCTTTTGATTGGAACATTTAATCCATTTACATCTAAGGTTCTTATTGATATGTAGTTGTTTATTGTCATTTTATTCTTTAATTTTATAGTTCTCATTTACTAAACTTTTTCTGTTTACAACAGGTCCCTTAATATTTCTTGCAGGCTTGGTTTGATTTTAATAAATTTCTTGAGGTTTTTTTTTTTTTGTCTGGGAAGCTTTTTATTTCTTCTTCACTTTTAAATGATAGTCTTGCTGGATAAAGAAGTCTTGGTTGTAGACTCTTGTTCTGCATTACTTTGAATATTTCTTGCCATTCCCTTCTGGCCTCAACTGTTTTTGTTGAGAAGTCAGATGTGATCCTTATGGGGGCTCTTTTGTAGGTGATTTACTGCTTTTTTCTTGTAGCTTTTAGTATTCTTTCTTTATCGCTTAGCTTTGGTATTTTAATTATGATGTATCTTGGTGTAGGTCTCTTTGAGTTTCATTTCAAGAGGATTATCTTTGTTTCTTGAACTAGTGTGACTTTTTCCTGCATCAATTTAGGGAAGTTTTCAGCTATGATTTCTTCAATCAGGTTCTCTATCCTTTGTTCTTTCTCTTCTCCTTCAGGAACCCCTATTATGTGGATGTTCTTTCTCTTCATGTTGTCACAGAGCTCTCTTAGAGTCCTCAAACTTTTTCATCCTCTTTTTTTTTTTTTTTTTTTTTTTTTACTACTCTGCCTCTGGGCTTTTGATTATCTTGTCCTCTAAATCACTGATTCGATCCTAGGCTTTGTCCAGCCTGCTTCTAATTTCTTTTACTGTACTCTTCATTTCTTATATTGTGTTTGTCATTTCTGTCTGATTCTTTTTTATGATTTTGATGTCCTTTTTAATGCCAGCTATCTCTTTATTTAGGTGCTTATTTTGTCCATCTGTTGTTGCTCTAAGATTCCTGAGCATCTTAACAGTCATTATTCTAAACTCTGCATCTGGTATCTTGTTTATTTTCATTTCATTCAATTCTTTTTCTGGGGATTTCTCTGTTGATTCATTTGATTTGCACTTTTCTGTTTTCCCATTTTGTTGCTGTATAAACTAGATACAGCACTCTAACTATGGTTGTTATGTCCTGAGCTGATGCTCTTTATATTTGGCCACTGAATGTACCAGCCCCGGACCTCCGTGGCTGGAACCTGGTTCAGACCAGTGGGGGTCACTGCTTTTGATTGGCTCTTAGCAACCTTCTTGGAGCTACAGGTGATCCAGAATTTGTGTCTGCCTCTGCTGGGCCCTGATGCCATTGTAACTATCAGCTGCACTCCTAGGCTGGTTTTTATTTACTGTTGGCTAGTGTTTGTGGCCTCTCTATTCCTGATGTGAGGTCTTTCTGCTGGCCTTCCTCTACATTCGCCTCCTCACTCAAGCACTAGTGCAGGCTTGCAGTCTGCAGCTTGGGCTCCTCCGCAGTTGTGGGGTAGTCCTTGCCTCTCTGGGCTCTGCCCCCTGTTGGTGCATGTGCTGCCTTTCTGGGCTCTGCCCTTCACAAGTGTACAGGCTGCCTTTCTGGGTTCTGCCTTCCCATGGGTACATGGCACCCCTTGCCCAGCTCCACCTTTCACGAGCTTGTGGGTTGCCTCACCCCACTCGGGTCCACCCTGTGCCGGCACAGGGGATGTCTCACCCCGCAGGGTTCTGCCCTTGTAGGCATGTGGGAGGCCTCGCCAGGCTCCACCCTGCCGCCGTTGTGCAATCTACCTCACTGGGCTCCACCCCAAACCGCCACGGGGGCCAAGTGCCATGGCTGCCGCCACAGCTGGGTCCTCCCTTCCTTTGGAGGGTACTCAGCAGGTTGGAGGGTCTGTGTAGCCCAGATCTCAGCACTGAAATTCTGTGTCCCTGATGTGCCCCCTGCTTCTAAGTGTCTCTCTGCACTGACAGGAACAGGAGAGCCTCTGGTGGGTGAGGCAATTTCTTCCCTTTGCTGGCTTGTTTCTCCCAGAAAGCATGGGCACTTTACGTTTGGGGAGTGACCCAGTACAGGGGTCAGGCTGGCCGTCCCCCACAGTCTCTCCCTGTGCTCTCAAGACTACACTCTCTTCTCACAATTCCAGTCCTCTTGGTGCACCCTTCTCCCGGTGCCCTGGGTAAGTGGCTGTGAATGAGGTTTTCTGAGCGGTCCCTTTAAGACAGAGCTTGGGTTTGAGACTTCTGTCTTCCTTTTGCAAACAGTAACCGGCTTTTCTTTTAGCTAACTACTGTCCGTACGCCTCCTCTAGTCTCTGGGGCTCGAGGGTGGGGCTCTAGTCCTAGGGCTGAAGGTCCACAACTCTCCTGGAAACCCATCCCACCGAGAGACCCTCTAGGCCACCACTCACTCCTGGGAGCAGGGCAGCCCTTTCCACATCTTCACCTTTTTTACCAGCTCAGTGTGGTTTCTTCGGTGATGCTTGGTTATAGATTCCTCTTAGTTTAGTCCAAAGTTGATTTTTCAAGATGATTGTTCCTAAGTGAAGTTGTAATCCACTTTGGTTCTGGGAGGTGGGAGTTACAACATCCACCTACTCCATTGCCATACCCCCCTGGCACTTTAATTTTTAAGAAGAAAATGATTTTTCATCTCCCAAAATGACAAATAACATAAAATTACAGTAAAATTGATTGGTCATATTCAAAAACATAACAAATTAAATTTTTGACTTTATTTCATTTAATTTTTTAAAATCTACCTATCTATTATTTAATTGTATTTATTGAGGTGACATTGGTTAATAAAATTATATAGGTTTCCGGTGTACAATTCTATAATACATCATCTGTATATTGCATTGTGTGTTCAGAAGAGGTCAAGTCTCCTTCTATTACCATTTATTCCTCTGTTACTGTCTTCTACCTCCCTCAACCTTCCATTCCCTCTGGTAATCATCATACTGTATCTATGACTTGGGTTTTTTGTTTATTTGTTTGTTTTTGCTTAATCTCTTTACCCTTTTTACCCAAACCTCAAATATCCCTCACCTCTGACAGCTGTCAGTCTGTTCTCTGTCTCTATGAGTGTGTTTCTATTTTGTTTGTTAATGCATTTTTTTCATTAGATTCCACATAAAACATATGGTACTTGTCTTTTTTTAACTGGCTTGCTTCACTACAGATAATACTCTCCAGGTTCATCCATGCTGTTGCAAAGGGTAAAGTTTTCTTCTTTTGTATGACCAAGTAGTATTCCATTGTGTAAATGTGCACACCATTTTTATCCACTTATCTACTAATGGGCACTTGGGCTGGTTCCAAATCTTGGCTATTGTAAATAATGTTGCAATCAACTCAGGGGTGCATATATTCTTTCAATTTAGTGGTTTGGGTTTATCTGAATATATTCCCAGAAGTGGAATTGTTGGGTGATAAGACAGTTACATTTTTAATTTTTTGAGATAACTCCACAATGCTTTCAATAGTAGCTGCACTGATCTGCATTCCCACCAACAAGGCATGAAAGTTCTATTTTCTCTGCATCCTTGCCAAAACTTGTTTGTTGATTTATCGATTATAGCCATTCTGACAGATGTGAGATGACATCTCATTGTGATTTTAATTTGCATTTCTCTAATGATAAGTGACTGAGCATATTTTTATATGTCTATTGACCATCTGTATGTCCTCTTTGGAGATATATATTTTTCAGGTCTTTTGCCCATTTTTAATTGGATTTTTTTGTGTGTGTTGAGTCATATAATTTCTTTATAAATTTTGTATATTAACCCCTTATCAGATGTATCATTAGCAAATATATTCTCCCATCCAGTGAGTTGTCTTTTCATTTTGTTGATGGTTCCTTTGCTGTACAGAAATATTTTGGTTTGTTGTAGTTTTATTTGTTTATTTTTTCTTTTGTTTTTCTTGCCTAAGGAGATATATCAAAAAAAATATTGTTATGAGAAATGTCCAAGATTTTACTAACTATGTTTTCTTCTAGGACTTATGTGGTTTTAAGTATTACATTTAAGTCTTTAGTCTATTTTGACTTTATTCTTGTGTAGGGTGTAAGAAGTTAGTCTAATTTCTTTTTATTTTTATTTTGTAGGTATCTGTTCAATTTCCCAACACAATTTATTTATTTATTTATTTATTTATTTATTTATTTATGGCAGAGACAGAGAGTCAGAGAGAGGATGATGTTAGCTTCATAAAATGAGGTTGGGAATCTTAACTCATCTTGAACTTTCTGGAATAGTTTGCAAAGGATCAGTGTTAGCTTCTCTTTGAATGTCTGGTAATATTCACCTTTGTAGCCATTTGGTCCTGGACTTCTGTTTTTTGGGAATTTTTTATTACTGCTTTAATTTTATTAGTTATCTGTTTATTCTTAGTCTTTGATTCTTCCTGACTCAGTTTTGGAAGATTGCATGTTTCTTAGGAATCTATCCATTTCATCCAGATTGTTCAATTTGTTGGTATATAGTTGTTTATATATATATATATACACACACACACACACACACACACACACACACACACACATTTTTTGTATTTCTTTGGTGTCAGTTGTTAGTTTGTAACTTTCATTTATTATTTTATTTATTTGGGTTCTTTCTCTTTTTTTCTTGATGAGGCTGGTTAAAGGTTTGTCAATCTTGTTTATCTTTTCAAAGAACTAACTTTTGGTTTTATTAATCTCTTGTCATTATTTTAGACACTATTTGAATTATTTCTACTTTGATCCATATTATAGTTTTCCTTCTACTCATTTTGGGTTTTGCTTATTGTTCTCCTTCTATTAACTTTAAAAGTTAGATTGTTTATTTGAGATTTTTCTTGTTTCTTGAGGTATGCCTGTAATGCTATGAATTTTTTGCTCAGGACTGCTTTCTGTGTGTCCCATAGATTTTGAGTTGTGTTCTCCTTTTTATTTGTTCCAAGGTATATTTTGATTTATTTTATGATCTCATTGTTAACCCATTCATTGTTTAATAGTATGTTATTTAGCCTCCATGTATTTGTGTGCATTTCAGTTTTTTCTTGTGATTGATTTCTACTTTCATATCATTATGGTCAGAGAAGATGCTTGATGTGAGTTAATCTTAAATTAATGGAGACTTGTTTTGTGTACTAACATGTGGTTTATCCTAGGAAATGTTTTGTGCATACTTGAAAGGAACATATTTTCTACTGCTGGGGAGTGAAATGTTCTGAAAATATCAATAAATGCAGCTGATCTAATGTCTCATTTAAGTCCACTGTTTTCTTGTTGATTTTCTGTCTGGAAAAATCTATCCATTGATGTCAATGGGGTGTTAAATCTCCTCCCTGACTGTATAACTGTTGATATCTCCCTTTATGTCCATCAAGATTTGCTTTATATATTTAGGTGCTCCAATGCTGGGTGCATAAATGTTTATAAGGGTCACATTTTCTTATTGGATTGTTCCCTTTATCATTGTGTAGTGTCCTTCTTTGTCTCTTACTATAGCTTTTGTTTTAAAATCTATTTTCTCAGATATAAGTATTACTTCCTCAGCTTTTTTTAAAAATTTCAATTTGCATGAAATATTTTTCTATCCTTTTACTTTCGGTCTGTGATTGTTGATCTTTTGTTCTGAATGGGTCTCTTCTTGTAGACAGCATATATATGAGTTTGTTTTCTTATTCACTTAGCCACCTTATGTCCTTCTTTTTACCCTATGTCTTTTTATTGGAGCATTTAAGCCACTTACATTTAAAGTAATTATTGGTAGGTATGTACTTAAAAATTTTCTGATTTTAAAAATCAGTTATGCCTGGCCTGTGGTGGCACAGTGTATAAAGTGTTGACCTGGAATGCTGGTGAGGTCACTGGTTCAAAACCTCTGGCTTGCTTCGTCAGGGCACATATGGGAGTTGATGCTTCCTGTTCCTACCCCCTTTCCTCTCTTTCTCTATCTATCTCCCCTCTCAAAAATAAATAAATTTAAAAAAATTTAAATCAAGTACTAGTAAAGTATTGATGAAAATACTTAGATACATTAAATTTTTCAGACCTGAACTATGATAGTTTAAACACTATAAAAAAGTTAGTGCTATAGTTATATTATAAATATACTGTATTAAAAATAGACTTTAGCCCTAGCCAGATAGCTTGGTTAGTTAGAGCATTGTCCTAAAGCACAGAGGTTGCCTGTTCAATCCCCATCAGGGCACACACAGGAACCAGTTGATGTTCCTGTCTCTCTCTCTATCCCTCTCTCACTAAAATCAATAAATAAAATATTTTAAAAATATATGCTTTAATTTTACAAATGAGAAGGATCTTTTGCTTTCTGAGTAGAGAGAGACAAAACTCAGTTCAGAAGTTAGGTAACTTTTTTATTTGTATGTGTAGATACAACTCAATTTATTATTCAGAACTGTTCTATTTTTTTTCTTCTTTCTGACCATCTTAGAAGGAGAATTATGAGTTAGGAAACACAGAGGGAGCCAATTTACAATATTCCCTAACTTTGCCTATAATTAAATTAAGTGACATCTTCTACTTTTATTGTTGGTGATTTGCTACAGATGCCATAAGGAGGATATATTTTATAAAGGCTTGCTTTCATGAAGATCAGTTTTGACTTTTCTCAAATTATGAGAAGTGTTTTTGAATTGATTTGTTTGTGCATCATTATATGAGATTTTAGTCTGAAGTATTTATATGTAGAGGATATAGATATGAGACTCCCTATGTCTGAGCTGTGATTCTACATATATGGATATATTAACAAATTCTATCACATACTCTTCATTTGAGTATGAAATGAAAAGTTTTTAATTGAAAAGTCTTTCAATTAAAAGAATTCTTTTCCAGTGCCATGAAGAGCAGTCCCAATAACTTCTGGCTATAAGAGCAAAGGTTTGAGAAAGATGTTTTAAAAACTATCAGGGGGTTGAAGAAAAATTCAATTGTGGAGAAATACTAGCTTGCAGACCAAATAGAAGAAGAATAAATATTTTCTAAATAATACAGAAGTAGAAATATTGGAATTACTTGGGGTTAGTACTAGAATTAGGTTTATTTAATGAATAAAATCTTCAAATTCAAAATGATATAATATTTCTTCCAAATGAAAAGATGCCCACTAATCTTGGAAAATCTGAGGCAGAGGCTGAGTTAATAGACAAGAAAGTGACAGATAAGCTTTTTTCTGACAAACATAGGTTATTATGCATTTATGTAAAAAGTTAAGCTATATTTTAAAAATGATGAGTTTCAGCATTCAGTCACACTGAAAAAGTTTCAAGAGTAATGATAGACTATTACTATTTTCCTGTTTTTAAAAGAAAAATTCAATAAATATAAAAGGAAAGAAAGGGAGAGAAATGTTCTATGTTCTTGTGAAAATACTTGAATGTCATTTGAATTGTTCCTCAGGTTCTAATCAATATCACCAGGCATTATAAATTGCCTAGAAATGACAATAGTGTCACTTTATACTAAAAATTCCATTTAATTACAGAAATAAGGAGTCATCATTTTGAGAAATCCAGCAAAGATTTTGAGTAGATGGCAGTCATGAGGCACAGGTTGTAATTTGTAATTAAATCTGTGAGTATAGTCATATATTTCTTCTTCCTGATTTCAGTCAGCATGAGCTAATTATGTGTTCCAGACTGGAGTGTATTCAAAGTTCTTTTTTTAAAAGTTTATGCAGATTTACCACTCTGCTGGAAGAAAAATCTGCCCTAATGCTATACTTCCCTCTGGCATGCCATAAATGGACTCCCAGGGTATCAGAATAGCTAATAAGTAGAACAACTTAAGAATAGCTTCTCACAAACCAAACTGGAATAAAGGTGAGATCCACCTAGCAGCACTCAAGCAAATGTGCCCCCAAATCATATACTGCATACTTAAGCTCTGCATGTATCTTATTAGTAAACTTAGATTTGATCCTCTCTGTGGGTTCTCATAATGCAGTTTAAGAAATGAATATGGCTTTACAGGTTCCAGAAAGCTAAGTAGATTTTTTGAGAGAGAGAGAGAGAGAGAGAGAGAGAGAGAACGTGTGTGTGAGAGAGAAACAAACAGGAGGGGACAGACAGGAGGGGAGAGAGATGAGAAAATCAACTTATAGTTGCATCACCTTAGTTGTTCATTGATTGCTTTCTTGTATGTACCTTGACTGGGGGGGGGGGGCTCCAGCCGAGCCAGTGACCCCTTGTTCAAGCCAGCAACTTTGGTCTGGAGACAGGAACCTTGGGCTCAAGCCAGTGACCTTGGGCTTCAAGCCAGCAACCTTTGGGTTCAAGCCAGCAACTTGGGGTTATGTCTATGATCCCACGCTCAAGCTGGTGACCTTGGGGTTTTGAATCTGGGTCCTCATTGTCCCAGGCCAACACTCTATCCATTGTGTCACCTTCTGCTCAGGCCAAAGTAGAATATTAAATAAAGAATATTTAACCCACATTTCCCGCATGGAGTATGCTAGCCATATTTTTTTCTTTGACTGTGATCTCATCCACCTCAATGCAACATTTAGGTAAGTGTAACAATCCTTTCTATATTTTCTTTCAACTCTTTTTTTTAAGCAGCCTGTACATTTATAAGGTTATGAAAAAATATATACTTAAAAATTACTGTCATGGCTGCTTCGTCAGATAAATCCATGCTTAGGTCAGCAGTAAGAACAGCAAGTGTTCATAGGGTTGGGTGGGCACAAGGAGATTGAATCATAAAAGCAATTACAGGTAATAAAATTCTTCTTTTTCTCTATGCAGAATTCTGAGGGGATCACTATTCAGTTGCCCTACCCTTTACTTCAAATCCCTTCACCTTCCTGTACTGAAGAAGTCTGTGTTTCATTTAGTTCAGGAAAGTTCTTAAGAAATGAGTCTGAATGGTTTTGTTCTCATAGGAAACAGAGACTGAGTTCATTAAGTATAAGTGCACAGAAGGTCCGTAGGTATACACTACATGTTTCTTACTCCAATGGTTTAAATCAGGTAATCTCTGAAGAATCTTAGATTTGGTCCTTCACAATACATGTAAAAACTCTTTGATACACCTGACCAGTGGTGGCACAGTGGATGGATGTCGACCTCGACCTGGGATACTGAAGACCCAGGTTTGAAACGCCAAGGTCACTGGCTTGAGCGTGGGATCACAGATATGACTCAATGGTTGCTGGCTTGAGCCCAGAGGTAATGGACCTGAAGCCCAACATTGCTGGCTTGGAGGTCGCTGGCTTGAGCAAGGCGTCACTGGCTTGGCTACAGTCCGTCATCAAGGCACATATGAGAACACAATCAATGAACAGCTAAGGTGCTGCAGCTAGGACTTAATGCTTCTCATCTCTCCCTTTCTTGTCTTTGACTCTGTCTCTGTCTCTCTCTCATGCAAAAAAAAAAAAAAAATCTTTGATACTGATTGAGTGGCTTTATTCTAGGAAGAGAGATCATCCATCTTTATGAAGTAAGTGGCTCATATTTCTGACTTCGCTCCTTATCGCTCATACTCAATTGTGTGTGATGAAATTGCTTGGGAGAGAACATCAAGCTGGTACTGTTGGGGATAAGCATCTTTGATTAGATAAATGTGCCCAAGGCTTGGAGTGACAACTGCATGTGAGTCCTAGCTCACGTATGTGCGCTGAAGAAGTTCTCTGAACCAATCTACCTCTCTTCGTTTGGAAATAGTAGTAAGAACAACACTAATCTACTCATCTGGTAGTCTTCCGTCATGAAGATCGAAAGGATTGTGTTTACAAATGCTTTGTGCCCTGGCTGGATAGCTCAGCTGGTTAGAGTGTCACACTGAAGTGAAGAGGTTGCTGGCTAGATCCATGGCCACGGCACACGCAGGAACAGATCTACATATGTTCCTGTCACTCTCTCTTCCTTCTTCTCTCTATAAAATCAATAAAATAAAAAAAAAATTAAAAAAAGAAAACACTTTGTAATCTGCAAAGCACCCTAATAATGCTCATTATTGTGTTTCTTGTATTTGATACCGATGCTCATGTCATTGTTAGTTTCCCAGCCAGTTTTCAGCTAGCCTCAGGGTGGATTCTGAATTGTTTGAAGTGAACAATGAGGACAATGACTGACATTTTATCATCCCCCTCTGCTTTCTATGCACGTCTAGTCTAGAAGTACGCCCTGCAAGTGGACACTCTTGGCAGGTGTTCATCATTGTTTCAAGAACTGGAGCAGAGTTTCTCTCTTGCATCTTATAGCACTAATCTAAATAGGTTTCCCCTGGACTCTACAGTCTGCCCTCAATTATATCACTTAGGATATGCAGAAGTGGTTAAGTATTTGAGTATTTATTTATCTGGATTTTGCTTGATCTTCAGAACTATTTGTAGACTGAGTTTTTGTACAGAGATTTGCATGCAAAAAGTTAAATGAAAAGAGTTCTCAGGAACACCTATTAGGGAGTGAGAGGAAAGAGAAGAATCAGTATTCATTTAAAGGAGACAGACGAAAAGTTGAGCTGTGATATAGTTGCCTCAGCAGAGCCTTTGCAGAGCTCTAGAGCTGAAATGGCTCATCCTGAATTGAGGCAAGGGTGCAGGGCCTTCACCTCAAGTCGTCACTGGATGCAGGTGGCCCTAAGAGAGCCAGGCAGCTCCCTTGGATGAATACAGTTCCTGGGGAGGGAGTCAGCTGTGAGTCTCAGCAGGCGACTCTCCCAGCAGCAGAGGGACTGAGAGGCTCAGCCTATAGAGAGATGTGGGCAGTGCACCATGCATCTACTGTAGACTCTCAGAGTCACGCTGAAATGTCAGGCACTGAAGGTAGTATTTTAAGAGAAGATCCCTTTGTTTCTCAGCCTTGGAAAGGCAGATAATATTATGGAGAATGACATGTATATGTGGTTGGGGTGGTGAGCAGGAATGAGGGAGAGAATGTTCACTTGCTCATTCCCCTTTACATATCCTACTTGTTCATTCTGTGGCTGGATTATTAAAGCTCTTGCAAAAAGATAAGGTGGACTCAGACTGGTCAGCTTTTAAACTTTTTTTAATAAAACTATTTTAGTGAGAGAAAAAGGGAAAGAGAGAGAGAGAGAGAGAGAGAGAGAGAGAGAGAGGAACATCAATCCGTTCCTGTGTGTGCCCTGACCAGGGTTTAAACCCCTGGTTCAACTCTGTGTTTTGGGACAATGCTCTAACCAACTGAGCTTTCCAGCCAGGGCTGGTCAGCTTCTTGAGGAGGATATGATGGATGGACAATCTGCCTCTTTCCCTCTCCCTTGAAGAATAATTCTTGCCCATCCTCTGGGAAATTAAAGTAATATGTCCCTCTGAATGGAAGCTGACTTGATGTAAATCTGTGGTTCAGGTAAGTTTTAAACTATACCTTAAATGGTGAAATGATGAAGTAACAAAAGTATGTTTCTATACACCTCCTCTTTCTCAACAACATAGAATTATTGCCTCATTCTCTCTCCTTCCCACTCCCCCCACCCCTGTGTGTGTTTGTATTTCAGGGTAAACATGGAGATTTGTTATATTTATAGCAATAGTTATCATGTATTGAAACCCCCCTATATGCCAGATACTTTAAGTATATTATTGCTAAATATCTCAGTAACCCTGCACAGTTGGTATCAGTCATGCTGTTTTACATAATCAGAAATTGTTGCTCAAAGATTTAATGAGAATTGCTTACAATCCACAGCCAGTGAGGGATAGAGCAACGATGCAAAGCTCTCTGTGCAGACCCTGAAGCCACATGATGCTTTGTGAAAAGGGGGTTGAAATTCTTCTCCCATCATTGGGATGTCTTGGAGTAGATGTTAGCCTTAAAAGGCAGGAAAATGCATTCAGATGTGGCTTAAGCCCCTGCCCACACTTCAGCTACCATCCACTTTATGTGTCCTGTGTGTGATGGCAGGAGCTAGTTGCTTACACATCCCCAGTAACACACACACTCTTCATTTAGTCAGAAAACTTTAACAACTGGTTTTTGCCTTGCTAGAAACAGCCTCTAATCTTCCTGCTAGAAAGTGGTGAACTTTCCTTTTATAGCTGGCATGGGCTTCAATTGCAATGGAATAGTTAACTTTTCATTTGTTGTAAGATCTTGAATAGAAATAGTCAGTGTTCAATCACAGAATGTCATAGTCCAAACTAAAAAAAAATGTGTCTTTAAGAGTTTATAAGATTTTTCCATCATACCTAATATTGAGGCTGGTAGATTACCCAGAAACTTAAGACCCTTCTGGCTGGTGTTTCTGGAGCCACCGGAAGAGAATGCTGTTACATAACTGGTTGTTCCTCATGGTGAAAATGTTCAGGGTTAGTGCCTTGCAATCAGAGAAGGACCCTAATCTTTGCCACAAGCTTCCACATTGGGAGCAAAAACAAAGTAGATGTAAGAGCATCAGTCCTTACTGTGGAGCAGGAGTATGTGAAGATCTGTCCTCTCCCGTCTCCCAAGTCTTTCTAAACACCTTTCTTCCTCAGGTTATATAGGTTTGGTCTCTGATGAACCCAGCTTATACCTGTGATATAACTTTTAAACACCACTGGGTTTTAGAAAGTGAAGTCAGGTCATCAAAATTAAAACAGGGTAAGGGTGTGTGTGCAGGCAGAGGCCTTTATTTAAGGCATTGAGTTACTAAAAGATTAGCCTTGTGTGGAAACACTAAATGGCTGTAGAAGAAATCTGAGAAACAGCATTTAATAATGTTAAAGACTTGAAGAGACAGGAACTGACTCGTGAGAAAAAAAGTATTGAGAGAAATGGATCAGGCAACTGAAGGGTTAGAGACATGTTAGGATCTGTACCGGAGAGAAAAGGGGGAAATAAAAATGCGTTAGTTTTTACTGTAGTCAGTTTTTTCTTTCATTCTCTTACACCAGCGGTACACAGATGGTTAACTATTGCATACAGGTAACTTAAGTAACTGATTCGTCAGTGTAGCTTTCTGGACTGTGACCATAGGAAGATGAGCGTATCCATCTCAGTTATTATTTAGTGAAAGATGACAACAAAACCTGTAGTGACAGCATGATACAAGAGAACACAACAGGATAAATGCGCAGTGAGGCACACTGACTGAGGAAGGAAGCCATAGGCAGTTGCCTGTACATAGAGAGGACTCAGTAAGACACCATGAAGAGTGATTTGTTCAGCACAAATGCCATAGGCATTAGCTGACCAGTTAGGACGTGAAGACCCAGGACTGGAAACAGTAATCCCATATAATTGTTATTCTTATGAAAACCTTATAAAAAAAAAGAGGTCATTGCTGTACAATAATAGAACTCCCACGCGACTGACAGTTTTGCAGAGAGTTCAGCCAACAATCCCCAAGCATGCTATAAATGTAGTATTTTTGAAATGTGAAAAGCTTTGGAACAGAGAAGCTGGCTGTCTCACTTGCGTGCTCACACAGAATGACTCCAGCCAGCACTGGTCCTTAGTATCCTGAACTTAACGATTTTTAACTTCCTTTCTGAACCATTGCCCATCATTTTCCTCTCGGTATGAAGAGAAGTGGTTTAACCCTTCCCTCATCCTTCTCTGTTTCTCCACGTATAATGGAAGTCTAATCACCTTCTTCATCACTACATCCCACATCTCACCTCGGCCGTCTTTTATAACCACCAGGCTTGTTGCCTATACTTTTTAGTGCACTTGAAAAATATCATACATTGCCTTAAAGTTCATTTTCATTTTTAAGATATATCTGTTTTTTTTCAATAGCAGAAATAGGTATTTAGTTATACTCTAAAACTATGTTCATAGTTTTTCTGTTTTTACCCAAACTTATAATGCTGAACTCAAAACAGGCATTCAGAAAATACACGGTAGTGGATGAATGAATGAATGAAATAGTATGTTTACTGGGAATTGCTAAAATATTAGTAACAACTACCTGATAACAGTGACTTAAAAAAGATAGGAGTTTATTTTCTTTCCTGTGTGTGTGTGTGGGGGGGGGGGGAAGTCTGCAAGCAGGTGGCTCAGGGCTATGTTGTAATTATGCGGTATTTTCCATGCCCCCGGGCTCCTTCTAAGTTTCCCTTCCACTGTCCTTAGCATGCAGAGACTTTTTAAAAAGATTTCTTTATGGTTGTAAAATTTCTGACATATGAAGCTCCAGCTGTCATATGTCAGCTAAAGACAAGAAGAGGAAAGAAAGAAAAAAGGCCCAAAGGAGCACACTAGGTGCGTCAACTCCCTTTGAAGAGCTTTCTGGGGCACCATATGCAGATAATTACCGCATGTATCGCATTGGTTACCTCTATTTGTAAGACTGAAAAATGTAATCTTTGGCTATGTGTATTGTTATGCTAATTAAAATTAAATTCTATTAATAAAGAAGGATGTGAAGGAGGCAATGACCAATCTCTGACATAAGCAATGGTCAAAGTTACCTCCTGCTTGAGATTCTGTCTCCCAATATACCTGTAAGATTAGATGTTATTCCAATATAACTCATCTGTGTGTGGGGGTGGGGGTGGGGGGGTGAGATGGGGAATAAATGTTTTGGAATTTAAATGAGAAAATACAAAAAGAAGTTATATTGATGGAATTGATGGGCCAAGTATCTGGAGATGTCAAGGCAAGAGCTATTAGGATTCTAGAAATAAAATGAGACAAAAGGAATTGGAGCTCTTGATGATGTTGAAAAGCAGGGACCATGGTAAAAGCATGAAAAAGCTAGGAAGATAGGCAGCTGTGGTCTAAGGATGGAATATGGGATTTAACATACCAGTGGCTTAGTTGTTCCAGAGAGTGGGTGACAAACTTCAGGTTTTCAATGTAGAGTGGAGCTGAAGGTCATTAGAGTTGAAAAATTTCATAAGCTCCCAAGGCATAGATAGCATCATATCTATTGGATGAGCTTTACATAATCTTTAGTTGTGCCAAACACAAATGTGTTTTCTTTTTGTTGTAAAAACAATACAACTGCATTTTGGAGAAGTAAGAGGGAGAATCCTCACATTCCAACTATCTACACAGCTCCTGTCTGAATTGGTGTATTGCCTTCCACATGATGTACATAATTATAACTTACTTACAATTGTCTATACTTTTAATTTAACATGACCATTTATCATTATAATTGATGAGTTATCAATAAGTGTTTCAAACTACAATTTTAGGATACTCCAGATCACATATCCAGACCATGTTCCTAAATACTAATTCACACAGAACTTACCATCAAAAGCACAAGCTCAAGATTTTGAGTATGTGTTTCAATTTTTTTTTTCAAATTTTATTGCATCTTTAATTCCAATTTGAACAATGAAATTTATTCTTCATATGTCTTTGGATCCATTTTTGCGAAAGAAAACTTGAAGGGTTTCAATAATAAAGTAAAATAAATTCTCACTCCACTAAGTCATCTAGTCTTCCAGCAAACTTAAATCTTTTTCAATGCAGAAAGAAATCAGAGATGCCCTTTGGCTCCAGGTAGAGAAATGAGAACCAATGAAAGTTTATAACTTTCTTGTGTTGTATCTAGGGTGAGAGTAAATAGAGTATATCTTTTTAGTATGCTTCTAAAGGGAAGCTCTGGGTCTGGAGTGGAGAAAGAGCCATGTAATGTAATTCTTGCATTTACTAGATACTGACCTTGATTTGTATGCTGAACAAATTTGTGTTAATATCTTTAACTTCAAATGGTTGAGTAATGCAGCTGGCAGAAGAGAAGAGTAATGTTTTGCAACATCAAGATAGGAGCAATAGGAATATTATGGGTCTCTAACAGTGAAACAAAAATGAGTCATGTCCTTCTTTATTTCTGATAATTTGGTTGAAGTTTCACAATCCTCTTGTTTGTTTGGTTTCACAGAAGTGGGGATCTTGATCTTGGATCTGGAATACCCTCAAATTGTAATTTAAAACACTTATTAGAGCCATTGCTTAATTATAAAAGCTAGGCTACCACATGAAAATGGCTAACATTAGAAGGTTAGATTAAAATAAAAGGGTAGATGATTATATGTGAGATATGGATGTAATTATGTTCATCTGATGTAAGGTAATAACACTGATTCAGAGACAAGTTGTATAGGCAGTGGCAATGTGAAGCTTCTCCCTCTTTCTTCTTCAAAATGCAGTTAGTTATATTGTTTTTACAACAAATGATTTGTATCCTCAAATTTCTTGACATTGTTTCTTCCTGAATTCTATGCCAACTCCCCCCCGCCCCATGGTTCAATTCACCCATCATTTTGGGTCCACTAACATTGTTATATAAACTCATATAGCCCTATGGATAGAACCCCTACAAAAGTAAGTTTCCCACTCTAGACCAGGCTCAATAATCTTTATACTTTTCCCTGGAATTTTCTCCCTCTCAGTGGCTTGTCCAAACACTTTCCATTTCTTCTGTTACCCCTTATATGTGCATTCTCCAGGGTTCTGTCCTCCGTCCCTTCTCTCTGCATTCATTCTCTTAACTACCATTTGTGGAATATTTACCTCCAAATTCTACTCATTCCCTGACTCCACATACGTGAATTGCGCTGGGTACTTGGGTAATCTGTGCTCTTGGATGGCACACAGGCATCTCGGAATTAAATTTATTGTATTTCATAAACTTTAGAATTTTCTTATTTTACATTTCAATTCATTCTAATGCCATCTATCCAGCCACCAATTTAGAAATCTGTTCCCTTTCTTTCCTCTCCTCCCATTCACATAACCATATTCTGTTCTCTTCATGTCTACCCTTGCTACATTAGTCACTCCCCATCATAAATGACAGTAGTCTCATAACTGGCCTTCCTTACTCCCGAGTTGCTTCCTCCAACCACTCTCTTCTCTTTTACCAGCTTATAAAACACAGTTTTCCAAGTATTGCCTTTTCTTCTTGAAGCTCTTCAGTCAGCTCCCTTGTCACTTAGTAGAAAAAGTTCAAATCTTTAATGTGGCCGACATAGCCCTTGTGATGTGAACTCAGTCTTCCCTTTCTAGCATCATTGCCTGCCTCTATGGATCTCCTGCACTCAGCACATTCATTTCATCAAGTGTGCCTGCTTTTACACTCCTCCATGCTGTTCCACAGCTGTTTCAGTTTCTGATCATCTCTTGATCTTCTGACCTTTTGCTAATTCATCTACTTCTTTGACCTCTAGGCAAAGTCAGGGGCTTTCTCCTCCTTCTTCCCACAGTTCTTTGATACTGCTGCTCCCACTCGCTTCACACTTTACTGTAGCTATTGTACTTCTGTCCCCTGCACTAGGTATGAATCCTCTGAAAGCAGGGGCCAGATCTCAACCATTTTCATCACCCTAGTGTATTAGCTGTCTAGAAAAAGGTTTTCAATACGATGTCCCTCTGACACTGTGACCCCTTTAGCATTCATTATTGTGCTCATTTTCTTTCGACCATACTGAACAAATTCTCAGCACCCTGTAGCTCCTCTCCTTTCCTTCCCAGTGGCCTTTCCAGCTCCAGTTAACAGGATTCCCACCCTCTCCACTTCCAAGAGGCACTCCTGGAAAGGTCCACAATGACTCCCATTTGCCAAACACCATAGACACTTTCCAACACTGGAATTATCTAAAATATCCCATGCCTTTGACACCGGGGACTGCACTTTTCATTGTGAATCTCTCTCTCTCTCTCTCTCTCTCTCTCTCTGACTGGGAATGACTCCTCCCTCTCTAAAGGTTTGCCCTCCTTTTTGAATTCTCCTTGCTTGCTCCTCCACAAGGTTTGGTCCTTAGTCCTCTACTTTTCTGATTTTCTACACTCAATGTAGAAATCTTCCACAATGTCATTTTATCCCGATGGTTTTAACTATCACTTACATTTTAATTCACTATTATGCTAATACACTTACATTAACCCTTTGGGTAGTGAATTTTTTTCATGCTCGCTGATTGCTGGGAGTGAGTTTTTTTTTCAAAAAATGAAATTAGTTCATTACAGTTTTATTAACTTAAAATCATGTTTGTTTGATAACCAATATATGGAAACAAGATAAACATACATTTGCCTTTTTTAAATGTTGCCTTACATATGTATGATTGTATTCTGGATGGTTAGGAAGCATGAGGACGTACACGAACATCTGTACTACTCAAAGGGTTAAATAAGTCTCCAAACTACATCCAGCCCTCACCTCTCATGTGTACCTCAGATTTAAATATACCACTGCCCACTAGACATATAAACTTACATATTTCATAATCTCCTTAAATACAACTGTAAACCTGAATTAACCATCCACTCTCTGGTCTTTCCTCCTCACAGTCAGCCCTACCATCTGCATTTCCTGTGTGAATGAGCAGTACCAAAGACCTGTTAGCTACCAGCATCTCAGCTTCTCTCTCCTTCTCGTTCTTCCATGACGAATGCATGTGTCTTCAGCATGGCACTGCATTTACAGCCCTCCACTAAGCACAGAGAGCTTCAGAAGCAGAAATTCCACCTTGTATTTCCTCACCTTAAACCCTTGCATGGCTTTCTGTCCTCTGAGATAAAGCCAACACTGTTTAGCATAACATTGCAGGCTCACCTGGCCCCTCCCTCTGTCCCTTTCACCTATTGCCACTCTCCACTCAGTACTCTTATGGTCTAGTAACCTTGAACTACTTGTGGTTCCACCTCATATTTTTGTTTTGTCTGTGCTCTGCCTAGACTGCTCTTTAACCCTCATTCACCTTGATAACCTCAATCATCACCAAGAACTGCTCTCAGTGTCACTGCCTTCAGGATGTTTTCAGCAGCTCTCCAAGCTGGTGGTTAAGAGCTTAGTTCTGGAGTCATTCTGCTCAGATTCAAACACTGCCTCAAGTCTTTTTTTTTTTTTTCATTTACAGTATTTGAGAGAGAGAGAGAGAGATAGAGAGATAGAGAGAGAGAGAGAGAGAGAGAGAGAGGAGCATCAACTCCTTGTTCCACTTAGTCATTCCATTTAGCTGTGCACTCATTTGTTGCTTCTCATATATGCCCTGACACAGGATAAAACTCACAACCTTGGTGCTCCAGGATGGCGCTCTATCCACTGAGCAATCCAGCCGGATCTCTTGCTTCAAATCTTATTAGCTGAGTGACCTTGACAGTTACTCAACCCCTCCCATCATAAGTTTCACTAGCTGAAAAATGAGGATAAAGGTAGAATTTAATTTATAAGGGTGTTAGAGAATTGAATGAGAAGCACCATACCTACTGGTAAAAGCTCAGTAAATACTTTATAAGGTGACTATCATTCTTTTGTGCTGTGCTTATCCATTCTCCTATCACCAGGGCTGTGTGGTGCTTCACATATTTTAGGTACTCAATACATAGTTGTTGATTGAACCAAATTGAATTAATGAATGAATGAACTAGAGAATATTTATGTATGGTGGCATAATAAGAGCATGCAATCGAGCCAAATAAAACAGTATTCTTAGTTAAATGCTTTATTCTGATAAGTGTAGAAAGAGGTTGGTGCATTTGGCATGCTGGGTGTGGTGGAGTGCTGCTCAGATCTACCCTGCAGAATGGAAGCACTCACTCCTTCATCTGCTGGGAGCACGGTCCCGGGCCTCTGGCAGCTGAGTGTCTCTTCTCTGGTGGCTACACTGGGCTGGAAAAGGTCACTTTGCCTAATGTGCTGCTTCTGCCTGCATCTAAAGACTGGTCGGTACAGGGGGCTCATGTCTCACCTTATTCCAATTCTGCAGGGCCATTCCAGCTCCAGAGTTTGCCACAGGGCTGGGTGAGGCTCTGTTGGGACTCCACTGCAGCCCAACTTCTTCCTCTGTTCAGTCCTACTTCCTGCACATCTGTACAGATATTGACCCCAAGAGTACAACCTATGACAGCCTGTGTGCATCAGCAATATTTTGTGAAAAAAGAGAATCCAATAAATTACATTTCAGATACAATGTATGTGAAATGTGTATAAAATGACAGCAAAATGGACAAAGATTATTGTTTTTGAGGGATGACAGGATTTAGAACTAGATGCGGAAGATACAAGCAGCCACTTCTAACAGCTTTAATCACCGGCTCACCCTGTACCTTGAACATTGTAAATTATGGGTCCTTTAGGCTCAGTGTCCATGTGCATGTACATGTATTTTCTATCACTTGTTCCTACTGGGAAATGCAAACCAGGAAAGTTAAAGAAATCCTGAGGGCTCCGGCCTATGGCATTCTCTGGGGAAAGCAATAAACCTGTATTGTCATCATCTACCCCCCTGCAGACAGTGATTAAGTACTAGGTTGCATTTTTATTAATAGGAAAGAGGTAGTAATGTCAGAAACAGTATATCACTTGTCCACAGTATGTTAGAATTGCACGTTGAAATGATTTGTTCTAGAGAAAAACCATTGAATAACTAAAGCTAAAAGGTTTTAGTTATTAAACTTGCCACAAGGGTCTAGCTCAGCTTAAAGTAATTATTAGCATGGATAGTCAAGACAGGTTTTTGTTTTTATTTTTAAACTATAAGGTATATCATAGTTTCTCTTTATGAATTACAAAAGAAATACATACATTTTATTTATATGAAATACATACACATAAATAAACTATATAAATTTACACAAATTAGAAATGGCAGTCCTCCACCATATCACTCTCCACAATGTCACTTCTCTGGAACAGTCACCATGGAGAGTGTGGTGTATATCTGGGAGAATGCGCCTTATATATATATGTGTGTGTGTGTGTGTGTGTGTGTGTGTGTGTGTGTGTGTGTGTGTATGTATACATATATATATAATTTTATTGATTGATTTTATAGAGAGAAGAGAGAGAAAGAGAGAGAGGGAGAGGGGAGGAGTGAGAAGCATCAAGTCATAGTACAGTAGTACCTTGAGATACGAACTTAATTCATTCTGTAACTGAGCTCGTAAGTCAGTCAACTCGTATATCAAACTGCTGATACTGGACCCGTGCGCCAACACTCCAACTAGCAGCAGCTTCCTGAATCATGACTTATATCTTGGAATTTCATTCAGATCTCAAACAAAAATATGGACTGAGTTGCAGCTCATATCTTAAAAAATTCATATGTTGATCTGTTCATATCACAAGGTACCACTGTATTTGCCTCTCATATGTACCTTTATCAGGCAAGCCCAGGATTTTGAACCAGCAACCTCAACATTCCAGGTCAATGCTTTATCCACTGAGCCACCACATGTCAGGCACATATATTTATATTTACAACACAGTGAAAATAATACAAAAATGTGGGTAGAGAATCTAACTAATTTCTTAAGCTAATATAAACAGATAGGAAAACCTTTATTCTCTTACTCTTTCTTCTTTTCAGTTGAATCTTTTATGTATATAACAAAGGAGCCTCAGTTATTGCTAGAAATTTGACTTTTTTTTTCTTTGCTTCTTTCCCAAAACATCTTCATGGAAGAACACCAGTGGAATTGTGTATCTTTGAAAGTTCATCTTCTTTTGAGAATGGTGATAATTCATCATATTGCAACCTAGTTAGAAGGACTTCTTATTTTTCTCCTTTTAATATTTTGAGTCCCCCTATTCATGTCACATTTAAGTTTGCTGTTTCCATTAGTTCATACCACTTTCAGTTTAATAACAAGAATCAGAAAGTTTCTGCTTCCTAGACTATTGCTAGTATTTTTTTTTCAGTTTGTTGGTACCTGTCAAAACTTGTGTTCTTTCCCATCCCAGTACTAACTGCATTTACAGTGTAAATAACAACACAAGACCCCAGCCATTACTGCAGAAATGATTAAATTAGAACTCCAGATTTTGAGGTTTGTAAACCAGAAAATATACCACCTTTGAAAATGACACCTGTTTCCTGGAATTACAAGATGGCAGTGGAGTAGGAAGACATACAAACTGCCACCTCCTGGGACAAAACTGGAGTACAAATTAATTTAAGAACAATCATCATGAAAAAACAACTTTGAACTAAAAGAACAGGACTTGAAAACCAAGAAGCACAGAAGAAACCACGGTGAGATTGGTAGGAAATGTGGGGACATAGTGGGGGCTCCCCTGCTCCCAAGTGTGAGGGGCAGCTGAGGGTCCAGAGGTTTTCTCACTGTGGGGAGAGAGACCCTGAGAGGCAGGAATCCTAAATCCCAAGACTGGAGCCCCAGTCTAGAGACTCAGAGACTGGAGGAGACAGCCTGACAGCATTGAGTGGGGAGAAGAGCAGTATTTTTGTCTGCAGAAAATGGCTTGCAAAGAAGTTGCAGCCTTAAAGGGCCAGTGCAGAAAATCCTACTCACAGCAACTTACCTGGGGCTCCAGTGATGAGGAGGGCTGAGAGGACTGGTCTTGTGTGATGAGAGTGGGGAGGATGGAAGCACAAGGACACAAATGATGATGAGGAAAAGAACACCTGTGCTGAGTCATTTTCCAATACTGAGGTGGCCATAGGCAGGGGGAGGTCTATCCAGCATAAGCCTAGTGTAAGGTCAATTGTTGGTACCTGTCAAAACTTGTGTTCTTTCCCATCCCAGTACTAACTGCATAAGCCTAGTGTAAGGCCAATTGACCCACTTCCAGAAAGCTCTTCAGTTCCAATCAGAGTGAAAGGCCATTCAAAAGGAAGAAGTAAAGGGGAGGGGCAATGACTCAGGTTTCCAAAGAGACCTGAGCTACACCTCCCCCTTCTGATACAGAGAACATGCCCTTCCCCCGGAGAGTAACTGGGTAGACCACACCTTCTGGTTCTCAGAGGTCACACCCACTGCATTCCTGTGGACTTACCATACAGAAAAAAGAAAAAGAAAAAAAGGCCTGGATAGAGTTTCGACTTGGGCCAAAAAGCAAGATATGTCCACTACCCTTATCCTAAAGTTTCCTGCTGGGCTCAGCAAACAAACAGCTGGGAAATTGACTTTTATGTGGCTCAACTTGTTATGGAGAAATAAAATCCAAGCAACCAGCAGAGGCTGAGGGATAGAGCCCTAAAGGAGGAGCTACATTCCATGTACCAACCTCAGACCCACAAACCCAACAAGCTTGGAAATCACACACAGAAAAAATGGGAAGACAGAGAAATGTAACCCATATGAGTCAACAAGAGAAATCCCCAAAAAATGAACTGAATGAGATGGAAGTAACCAAATAACCGGATACAGAGTTTAAAATAATGATTATTAGGATGCTTAAGGATCTTAGTACTGCAATGGGTGGAGTTAATGAACACCTAAATAAAAAATTGAAAGCATCAAAAAAGACACTAAAATCATAAAAAATAATCAATCAGAAATGACAAATACAATATCAGAAATGAAGACTACACTAGAAGGAATCAACAGCAGGCTGGATAAAGCAGAGGATAGAATCAGCAACTTAGAAGACAAGATAAATAAAAATACAGAAACAGAGCAGCAAAAGGAAAAGAGGCTCAAGAAGTCTGAAGAAACTCTAACAGAGCTCTGTGACAACATGAAGAGAAACAACATCTGCATCATAGGGGTTCCTGAAAGAGAAGAGAAAGAACAAGGAATATAGAACCTGTTTGAAGAAATCATAGTTGAAAAATTTCATAAATTGATGCAGGAAAAAGTCACAGAAGTTCAAGAACCACAGAGAATCCTGGTAAAGAGGAACCCAATGAGGCTTATATCAAGACACATCATAAATAAAATACCAAAGTTAAGAGATAAATAAAAAATACTAAAAGCAGCAAGAGAAAAGAAGTCAATTACCTATAGTGAAGCCCCCATAATGATGACATCTGACTTTTTAACAGAAACACTTGAGGCCAGAAGGAAATGGCAAGAAATATTCAAAGTAATGCAAAACAAGAGCCTACAAAAAAGACTTATTTATCCAACAAGATTATTTTTTAAAATTGAAAAAGAAATAAAAAGTTTCCCTGACCAAAAAACAAACAAACAAAAAACTCAAGGAATTCATTAAAACCAAACTAGTACTGCAAGAAATGTTAAGGGGCCTGTTATAAACAGATCAAAAAAGAAAAAGAATATAGCAAAAGAGGAATAAATTTTAAAGAATAAAATGGCAATAAACAATTACATATCAATAATAACCTTAAATGTAAATGGATTAAATGATCCGATCAAAAGACATAGAGTAGCTGCGTGGATAAGAAAACAGGACTCATACATATGCTGTCTACAAGAGACACACCTTAAAAAAAAGATGCACATAGACTGAAGATAAATGGATGGAAAAAAGTATTTCACGCAAGTGGAGATGAAAAAAAAGCTGGGGTAGCAATACTAATATCAGACAAAATAGACTTTAAAACAAAGACTATAGTTAGAGATAAAGAAAGTCACTATATAATGATAAAGGGAGCAATCCAACAGGAAGATTTAACCATTATAAATATCTACACACCTAATAGAGGAGCACCTAAATATATAAAGCAGACTTTGATGGATTTAAAGGGCAAGATCAATAGCAATACTATAATAGAAGGGGATTTCAATATCCCACTAACGTCACTAGATAAATCCTCAAGAAAGAAAATAAGAAAGAAACAGCAGACTTAAAGGATATACTAGATCAACTCAATTTAATAGATATTTTCAGAACCTCTCACCCTAAAGCAGCAGAATATACATCCTGTTCAAGTGCTCTTGGTACATTCTCTAGAATAGACCACATGTTAGCGCACAAAAGCGGTCTCAACAAATTTAAGAAGATTGAAATCATATCGAGCACTTTCTCTGATCACAATGGCATAAAACTAGATATCAACCACAACAGAAAAACTGAAAAATACTTAAACATTTGGAAACTAAATAGCACGTTATTACATAACAAATGGGTAAACAATGAGATCAAGGAAGAAATAAAAAAATTCCTAGAGCCGAGTGATAATGAGCATACATCGACTCAAAATTTGTGGGACACAGCAAAAGCAGTTTTGAGAGGGAAGTTCATAGCATTACAGGCATACCTCAAGAAGCTAGAAAAAGCTCTTATTTGACCCTACATCTAAAAGAACTAAAAAAAGAACAGCAAGTAAACCCAGTGCTAGTAGAAGGAAGGAAATAATAAAGATCAAAGCAGAAATAAATGACATAGAGGCTAAAGAAACAATATAGAGGATCAGTGAAACCAGAAGCTGGTTCTTTGAAAAGGTAAACAAGATCAATGAACCTTTAACCAGACTCACCAAGACAAAAAGAGAGAGGACTCAAATAAATAAAATCAGAAACAAGAGTGGAGAAATAACAACTGACACAACAGAAATACAAAATATTGTAAGAAAATACTATGAAGAACTGTACACCAAAAAACTAGACAACCTAGATGAAATGGACAAATTCCTTGAAACATATAATCTTCCAAAAATTTATCTGGAAGAATCAGAAAACCTAAATAGACCAATTACAACAAACGAGATTGAAACAGTTATCAAAAAGCTCCCCCCCAAAAAAAGTCCTGGGCCTGATGGCTTCACAAGTGAATTCTACCAAATATTCAAAAAAACAAAACAACAACAAAAAAAACCTAACTCTTATCCTTCTCAAGCTATTTCAAAAAATTCAAGAAGAAGGAAGACTTTCAAGATCCTTTTATGAGGCGAGCATAACTCTGATTCCAAAACCAGGCAAAGACAACACAAAGAAAGAAAATTACAGACCAATATCCCTGATGAATTTAGATGCTAAAATCCTCAACAAAATATTAGCAAACAAGATCCAGCAATATATGAAAAAAATCATACAACAGGATCAAGTGGGATTTATTCTTGGGAGGCAAGGCTGGTACAATATTCACAAATCAATCAATGTGATTCATCACATAAACAAAAGGAAGGAGAAAAACCACATGATAATTTCAATAGATGCAGAAAAAGCATTTGATAAAATCCAGCACCCATTCATGATCAAAACTCTCAGCAAAGTGAGAATACAGGGAACATACCTCAACATGATAAAGGCCATCTATGACAAACCCACAGCCAACATCATATTCAATGGACAAAAATTTAAAGCAATCCCCTTAAGATCAGGAATAAGGCACGGGTGCCCCCTTTCACGACTCTTATTCAACATAGTCCTGGAAGTCCTAGCCACAGCAATCAGACAAGAAAAAGAAATAAAAGGCATCCAAATTGTAAAAGAAGAAGTAAAACTATCATTATTTGCAGATGATATGATATTGTATATAGAAAACCCTAAAGTCTCAGTCAAAAAACTACTAGACCTGATAAATGAATTTAGCAAGGTGGCAGGATATAAAATTAATACTCAGAAATCAGAGGCAATTTTATACACTAACAATGAATTGTCAGAAAGAGAAATTAAGGAATCAGTCCCCTTACCATTGCAACCCAAAAAATAAAGTACCTAGAAATAAATTTAACCAGGGAGATTAAAGACTTGTACTCGGAAATTTATAAAACATTAATAAAAGAAATCAGGGAAGATACAAGCAAGTGGAAGCATATACCATACTCATGGTTAGGAAGAATAAACATCATTAAAATGTCTATATTACCCAAAGCAATTTATAAATTCAATGTAATACCGATTAAAATACCAATGACTTACTTCAAAGATATAGAACACATATTTCAAAAATTTATATGGAACGAAAAGAGAACACAAATAGCATCAACAATCTTGAAAAGGAAGAATAAAGTGGGAGGTATCACACTTCCAGATATCAAGTTATACTATAAGGCCATTGTACTCAAAAAAGTCTGGTACTGGCAAAGGAACAGGCATATAGATCAATGGAACAAAACAGAGAACCCAGAAATAAACCCACACCTTTATGGACAACTGATATTTGACAAAGGAGGTAAGAGCATACATTGGAGTAAAGAAAGCCTCTTCAACAAATGGTGTTGGGAAAGTTGGGAAGCTACCTGCAAATAAATGAAACTAGACCACCAACTTACACTATTCACAAAAATCAACTCAAAATGGATAAAAGACTTAAAAGTAAGCCGTGAAACCATAAGCATCTTAGAAGAAAACATAGGCAGTAAGCTCTCCACAACATCTCTTGCAGTAATATATTTGCCAATTTGTCTCAACAGGCAAGTGAAATAAAAGACAGGATAAACAAATGGGACTATATCAAACTAAAAAGTTTCCGCACAGCTAAAGACAATAAGAACAGAATAAAAAGACAAACTACACAATGGGAGAATATATTTGACAATGCGTCTGATAAGGGGTTAATAACCAAAATTTATAAAGAACTTGTAAAACTTAATACCAGGAAGACAAACAATCCAATCAAAAAATGGGAAAAAGAAATGAATAGACACTTCTCCAAAGAGGACATACAGATGGCCAATAGGCATATGAAAAAATGCTCAACATCACTAATTATTAGAGAAATGCAAATTAAAACCACAATGAGATATCACCTTACACCAGTCAGAATGGTGCTCATGAACAAAACAACACAGAATAAGTGCTGGCAAGGATGTGGAAAAAAGGGAACCCTCCTGCACTGCTGGTGGGAATGCAGATGGGTGCAGCCACTATAGAAAACAGTATGGAGATTCCTCAATAAATTAAAAATCGAATTGCCTTTTTTGTTGTTGTTGTTGTTTTTTGTATTTTTCTGAAGCTGGAAACGGGGAGAGACAGTCATACAGACTCCCGCATGCGCCCGAACGGGATCCACCTGGCACGCCCACCAGGGGGCAACGCTCGCCCACCAGGGGGCGATGCTCTGCCCTTCTGGGGCTTCGCTCTGTTGAGACCAGAGCCACTCCAGCGCCTGAGGCAGAGGCCAAGGAGCCATCCCCAGCGCCCGGGGCCATCTTTGCTCCAATGGAGCCTCGCTGCGGGAGGGGAAGAGAGACAGAGTGGAAGGAGAAGGGGAGGGGTGGAGAAGCAGATGGGCGCTTCTCCTGTGTGCCCTGGCCGGGAATCGAACCGGGGACTTCTGCACTCCAGGCCGACGCTCTACCACTGAGCCAACCGGCCAGGACTCGAATTGCCTTTTGACCCAGCTATTCCACTCTTAGGAATGTATCCCAAGAACACCATAGAATTGTTCCAAAAGGAGAAATGCACCCCCATTTTATGGCAGCATTGTTCACAATAGCGAAGATCTGGATACAGCCCAAGAGTCCATTCAGAGGATGAGTGGATGAAAAAGCTTTGGTACATATATACTATGGAATACTACTCAGCCATAAAAAATGATGACATCGGATCATTTACAACAACATGGATGAACCTTGATAACATTATACTGAGTGAAATAAATATATCAGAAAAAACTAAGAACTATATAATTCAATACATAGGTGGGACATAAAAATAAGACTCAGAGACATGGACAAGAGTGTGGGGATTACGGGGTGGGGGGGAGGAGAGGGAGCGGGATGGGGGAGGGGAGGGGCACAAAGAAAACCAGTTAGAAGGTGACGAAAAACAATTGGACTTTTGGTGATGGGAATGCAGCATAAGGAAATGGCAAAATAACCTAGAGCTGTTTTCTCTGAACATATGCACCCTGATTTATCAATGTCACCCCATTAAAATTAATCAAAAAAAAAAAAAAAAAGAATTTGTCTCAGGGCTAATTCCGGCAGTTAGAAGAATAGTATAAGGATGCTAATTCTGCTTCTCAGGCCACATCCTGCAAAAAGGGCCCAAGAAAATTGGCAATTTGGCTCTTCTGATTTTGCCTATTGGATTAAAAAAAAATAGGTCAGGAATGCCCTGAAATGGAACTAACAATACAAGGGCATAAATTTAAAGGACTTTTAGATACTGGAGCTGATGTATCTGTTATTGCCAAGCTACACTGGCCTCCTTCCTGGCCCACTCATGCAGCAGCCACAGAATTACAAGGTATAGGACAGAGTAAATCTTCTCAACAAAGTTCTAGTTTCTTACATTGGGAAGATTAAGAAGGTCATTCTGGATTTTTTTAAGCCTTATGTGGTCCCTGGATGGCCAGTTAATTTGAGGGGTAGAGATGTTTGGAAAAATTCAGGACCATTGCTTGTCAGTCCTAATGGTTTAGTCAGTACTCAGATACTTGATCGGGGATTTTTGCCCACTAAGGGACTAGTTAAAGAACAGCGAGGAATTCTCACCCCCATAGAAATGGCACCCAATACCAGAAGGTGTGGATTAGGATATCAAAATTTAGCATAGGGGCCTTGGTAGCTCCTGCTACCCCAATAATGCATTGTGCAGACCCAATTACTTGGAAATCAGATAATCCTGTATGGGTAGAGCAATGGCCCCTTTCTCAGGAGAAACTTAGGGCAGCTGCTTCAGTGGTACAAGAGCAGCTACAGCTTGGGCACATTGAACCATCTAATAGCCCATGGAATACACTTCCATATTTTGATCTTGTCACCTCCTTGATTATCAAGGGGCATAGGCGACCCTTACAGCTTATAGGTTTTGAGCCTCAAAATTATTGTTGTTGATCCTTTGAAAAAAGGCTCTGGGAAACTTGCACTAAATGGCAAATCGATTTGCAAATCAATGGACAACTTTATACTGAAACATTCAACTTAAAAACAGCTCAAAGACTAGAATTATATGTCATTATCATGACTTTTCAGCATTTGCCATATTCCTCCTTTAATCTATATACAGACAGCAAATATTTACTTATGGTGTTTTCACTATAAAGACTGCTGTCTTAGGGACAGCTGAGAATGGACTATTTCAGCAGTCCCTTTTTCTTCAAAGACTTGTATGTCAACATAGAGCTCCATGTTTTATAGAACATACTCAAGCTCACTCCATGCTCCCTGGAGCTTTAGCACAAGGGAATGCCTTTGTTGATCAAGCTACACAAAAGAAAATTATTTGGAGCAACCATGACAGAGCGAACAATTCAATCTCATACTATTCATCACCAGAACGCTGCAGCCCTGTGTGAACAGCTTTAACTTTCTCGGGAAGCAGCATGGCAGATTGGTAAATCCTGTCCAAGGTGTCCTGTACTACAATCTGTCCCTTCATTTTGAGTGAGCCCCCAAGGACTCCTACCAGGACAACTTTGGCAAATGAAGGTTACTCATATACCTTCATTTGGCAAACAGTCCTATGTCCACATTATAGTGGATACTTATTCTGGATTTATATACATAGTAACCTCTGCCAGAACAGGAGAGGCTGTTAAGCAGATTATAGCTAATTGTCTGTATGCATTTTTCTATTATTGGATTTCCTAAACTGGTTAAAACTGACAATGCTCCTGCATATGTAGCAAAAGCATTTACTGCATTTTTTCAAACCTTTCGAATTATTGGTATTTCTTACAATCTTTAATGTCAAGGTATTATTAAAGCATACCCAGCAAATATTTTAAGGTCAACTTAAAAAAATTTAAAAAGGGGGGAGCCATATACTGGAACTCCTATGGGCCTACCATATTATGCTTTTTACTTAAAAAATTTTAAGTTTCTTTTGAGTGCTGATGAACAGGAGATGCCAAATCTTCTCCTGCTAACTTCTACCTTCTTTTATCTGATCTAGCTAATAACATTGTTTTGTCTTTTTCCCAATAACTCCAGATATATTGAAAAGGTAGATGGATGGAGATCCTCAAACCCCTCAGTGAGATCTTTTGAGCATGGCCTTTAAGATAGCAAGAGGCAGAAAAAGCCCAATAGAGATCAGGTGAACTACCAGCGTTTAGGATATGACCTCAAAGGCGCCAACGCCCCAAAGGGGTCTCATAGGATTTCATCTGGGTCCTGCTTCAATAGTGAAAAGGAAGGTCATTGAGCTAAATCCTGCCAGGCTTATATGCCTTTGCTGTGAGGAAAAAGGGACACTGGAAGGTAGGCTTCCCCTTCACTCCTCTAAGGGAGGGTTCAGTCTTTTCCAGCCCGGCTCCGTCCACCTATGACCTAACCTTGCCAGAACGCTGGGGTTTGCCACTGAAGGCTGAAGGTGCCCAGGGCCGTCAGCCCCATTTATGACACTGTGGATGAGCCTAGGGTATTTATTCCAAGAAGCAGGTAAACTGATCTCATTTATACAAGCGCCACTTAACTATGTCTTGCCTGAATAGTCAGGTCTTTTATTCTTCCCTCAAAGATCTCTGTTGTAGGTGTTGATAGTCCTATTTTCTGCTGCTTTGTTTAATATATAGTGTTTCCTACATCAATGCTCCACTCATATTTCAGGCTGGGACCTACTCCTAATTTAGAGCTTTCTTTCCCCCTTTTGCCAACTTCTATTATGAATTTACCTTTGCCACCCAGCTTAGTATATCCCAAGGTTCTCTATACCACACCACAGTTGCAGAGCTCCAGGGAAAAGCACCCTAGTCTCATCTCTCCAGGCAGAGGAGAACAGAAGCTTCATCTCCACACATGCTGCAGATTGCTTTTCCAGTCTACCTGAATCATTACCATCTAGAAGCAGCGGTCATTGGGACTTAGACATGAGCTGCAAAGTATAGAATTGTGACAACAGTTCCAGTGCCATGCGGACTTTTCCTGGATGTGGACATTTCCTGGACTCCTGCTCCTTGTGACAGCTCCTAACGGACTGAACTGGGGTTGGGTTGCATTTGCAGGGATCTGGAATGGTGTTGGCGCCAACTTGGACTTGGTGAACATGTTAAGGACACTACTCTTTTATGGATTGTTGTTGTATTGGCCAAGAGTTTGCTTAAAGGTTTTAATCACAGTAAAAAAAAAAAAAAAAAAAAAAAATATATATATATATATATATATATATATATGTGTATATATATATATATATATATATATATCAGGATAAAAAAGATGTGGCACATATACACCATGGTATACTACTCAGCCATAAGAAATGATGACATTGAATCATCTACAACAAAATGGTGGGATCTTGATAACATTATATGGAGTGAAATAAGTAAATCAGAAAAAAACAAGAACTGCATGATTCCATATATTGGTGGGACATAAAAACGAGACTGAGGGACATGGACAAGAGTGTGGTGGTTATGGGGGGGAAGGGAAGGAGGGAGAGGTTAAGGGGAGGGGGAGGGGCACAAAGAAAACTAGATAGAAGGTGACGGAGAACAATCTGATTTTGAGTGATGGGTATGAAACATAATTGAATGACAAGATAACCTGTACATGTTTTCTTTGAATATATATACCCTGATTTATTGATGTCACCCCATTAAAATTAATAAAAATTTATGTATATAAAAAATAGCAAAGGAAAAAAGAAATCAAGAAAAAGAGGATTATAGATCTAAAGAATAAAATGGCAATAAACAACTACATATCAATAATAACCTTAAATATAAATAGATTAAATGCTCCAAACAAAAGACATAGGGTAGCTGCATGGATAAGAAAACAGAACCCATACATATGCTGTTTAGAAGAAACTCACCTCAGAACAAAAGATACACATAAACTGAGAGTAAAGTGATAGAAAAAATATTTCATGCAAATGGAAAAAAAAGCTGGGGTAGGAACACTAATTTCTGACAAAATAAACTATAAATCAAAGAGATAAAGAAGGTCACTACATAATGATAAAAGGAATATTACAACAAGAAGATATAACTATTATAAATATATATGCACCTGATATAAGTGCACCTAAATACGAAAACAGATTTTGATGGACAAAAAGTGTGAGATAAACAGCAATACTATAGTAGTGAAGGTCTTTAATACCCCACTAACATCAATGGATAGAACCTCCAGACAGAAAATTAAAGAAACAGTGGCCTTAAATGACACACTAGATCAACTGGATTTAATAGATTTCTTCAAAACCTTTCACCGCAAAGCAGCAGAATATACATTCTTTTTAAGTGCTCATTGTCCATTCTCTAGGTTAGACCACATGTTAAGACAAAAAACGAGTTTTAATAAGTTTAAGAAGATTAAAATTATATTAAGCATCTTCTCTGCTCACAACAGCATGAAACTAGAAATCAACCACAATAGGAAAACTGAAAAACAATCAAACACTTGTAGACTAAATGCATGCTATTGAATAATGAATAAGTTAAGAAAAAGATCAAGGAAAAAATAAAAAAATTCCTTGAAATAAATGAAAATGAACATACAACAACTCAAAATTTATGGGACACAGCTAAAGGAGTACTGAGAGGGAAGTTCATCACATTACAGGCATACCTTAAGAAGCAAGAAAAATCTTGAGTAATAATTTAACCTTGCATGTAAAAGAACTAGAAAAAGAACAACAAGTAAACCAAGAGGAAGTAGAAGGAAGGAAATAATAAAGATCAGAGCAAAAATAAATGACATATAGGCTAAAAAAAAAAACAAACAATACAGAGGATCAATGAAACCAAGAGCTTGTTCTTTGAAAAGGTAAACATAATTGATGAACCTTTAACCAGACTCACCAAGAAAAAAAGAGAAAGGGCTCACATAAATAAAATTAGAAATGAGAGTGGAGAAGTAACAAATGACACAGCAGAAATTCAAAGGATTGTAAGAAAATACTACGAAGAAGTGTATGCCAAAAAATTCGACAATCTAGATGAAATGGATAAATTCCTTGAAACATGTAATCATTCAAAAATCCATCTGGAAGAATAAGAAAACCTAAACTGACCAATTACAACAAAAGAGATTGAAACAGTTATCAGCCTGACCTGTGGTGGCGCAGTGAGTAAAGCGTCAACCTGGAAACGCTGAGGTTGACGGTTGAAAGCCCTGGGCTTGCCTGGTCAAGGCACATATGGGAGTTGATGCTTCCAGCTCCTCCCCCTTCTCTCTCTCTGTCTCTCTCTCCTCTCTAAAAATGAATAAATAAATAAAAAATTTAAAAAAAAAGAAACAGTTATCAAAAAACTCCCAATAAACAAAAGTCCTGGGCCCGATGACATCACAGGCAAATTTTACCAAATATTCAAAGAACTAACTCTTACTCTTCTCAAGCTATTTCAAAACATTCAAGAGGAGGGAAAACTTCCAAAGTTCTTTAATGAGGCTAACAGAATTCTCATTCTAAAACTAGGCAAAGACACTATAAAGAAAGAAAACTATTCATCCCTGATGAATTTAGATGCTAAAATTCTCAACAAAATATTAGCAAACCAGATCCAACAATATATGAAAAAAAAATTATACATTATGATCAAGTGCGATTTATTCTGGGATGGCAAGGCTGGTACAATATTCACAAATTAATCAATGTGATTCATCACATAAACAAAAGGAAGGAGAAAAATCACATAATAATATCAATAGATGTCAGAAAAAGCATTTGATACAATCCAGCTCCCATTTATGATCAAAACTCTCAGCAAAGTGGGAATACAGGGAACATACCTCAGCATGATAAAGGCCATCTATGACAAACCCACAGCCAACATCATACTCAATGGGCAAAAATTAAAAGCAACCCCTTAAGATAAGGAACAGGCAGGGGTGCCCCCTTTCACCACTCTTATTCAACCTAGTTCTGGAAATCCTAGCCACAGCAGTCAGACAAAAAGAAGAAATAAAAGGCATCCAAATTGGAAAAGAAGAAGTAAAACTTTCATTATTTGCTGATGATTTGATACTGTACATAGAAAACCCTAAAGTCTCAGTCAAAAAACTACTGGAACTGATAAATGAATTCAGCAAGGTGACAGGATATAAAACCAATATTCAGAAATCAGTGGCATTTATATACAGCAACAATGAACTGTCTGAAAGAGAAATTAAAAAAAAATCCCCTTCACTATTGCAACAAAATAATTAATGTACCTAGTTGTAAATTTAACCAAGGAGGTTAAAGACCTGTACTTGGAAATTATAAAACATTGATAAAAGAAATCAAGGAAGATACAAACAAGTGAAAGAATATACTGTGTTTATGAATAGGAAGAATAAACATCATTAAAATGTCTATACTACCCAAAGCAATCTATAAATTCAATGCATTTCCTATTAAAATACCAATGTGATACTTCAAAGATATAGAACAAATATTCCAAAAATGTATATAGAACTAAAAAAGAATACAAATAGCCTCAGCAATTTTGAAAAAGAAAAATAAAGTGGGGGGGGGGTATCACACTTTCTGATATCGAGTTATATATACTACAAGGCCATAGTACTCAAAACAGCTTGGTACTGGCATAAAAGCAGGGAAACACATCAGTGGAACAGAACAGAGAACCCAGAAATAAACCCACACCTTTATGGTAAACTGATATTCGACAAAGGAGGTAAGAGCATATAATGGAGTAAAGACAGTCTCTTTAACAAATGGTGCTGGGAAAATTGAACAAATACGTGCAAAAAAAATGAAACTGGATCACCAACTTACACCATTCACAAAAATAAACTTGAAATGGATAAAAGACTTGAATGTAAGTCATGAAACCATGGTCATCTTGGAAGAAAATATAGTCAGTAAGCTCTCTGACATTTCTCACAGTGAAATATTTGCTCATTTAACTCCACGGGTGAGTGAAATAAGGGACAGGATGAAGAAATGGAAGAACTATAGCAACCTAAAAAGATTTTTCACAGCAAAAAACAACATGAACAAAATAAAAAGACAACCCACATAATGGGACAACATATTCACCAACACATCCGTTAAGGGGTTAATAGCTAAAATCTATAAAGAAGTTGTAAAACTCAACACCAGGAATGTAAACAATCCAATAAAAAATTGGACAGGCCCTGGCCGGTTGGCTCAGTGGTAGAGCATCAGTCTGGCGTGCAGGAGTCCCGGGTTCGATTCTTGGCCAAAGCACACAGGAGAAGCACCCATCTGCTTCTCCAGCCCTCCCCCTCTCCTTTCTCTCTGTCTCATTGTACCCCTCCCGCAGCCAAGGCTCCATTGGAGCAAAGTTGGCCTGGGCACTGAGGATGGCTCCGTGGCCTCTGCCTCAGGTGCTAGAATGGCCCTGGTTGCAATAGAGTGATGCCCCAGATGGGCAGAGCATCGCCCCCTGGTGGGCATGCCGGGTGGATCCCGGTCAGGTACATGCAGGAGTCTGCCTTACTGCCTTCCCATTTCCAACTTCAGAAAAATACAAAAAAAAAAAAATTGGACAAAAGAATTGAATAGACACTTCTTCAAAGAGGACATAAGGATGGCCAATGGGCAAATGAAAAAATGTTCAACATCACTAATCATTAGAGAAATGCAAACTAAAACCACAATGAGATACCACCTCACACCAGTAAGAATGACACTCATTTAAAAAAAAAACAAAACACAGAATAAGAGCTGGTGTAGATGTAGAGAAAAGAGCTGGTGGGAATGCAGACTGGTGCAGCCACTGTGGAGAACTGTATGGAGATTCCTCAAAAAATTAAAAATCAAACTGACTTTTGACCCTGGTATCCCACCTCTAAGAATATATCCTAAGAATAAAAAATCACGGATTCAAAAGAAGAAATGTACCCTATGTTTATTGCTGCATTGTTTATAATAGCCAAGATCTGGGAACTGCCCAAGTGTCCGTCAGTGGATGAGTGGATTAAAAAGCAGTGGTACATATACATAGTGGAATACTATGTGTCAATGAAAAAGAAGGAAATCTTATCTTTTGTGACAATACAGTGAAATATTATGTGGCCATGAAAAAAGAAAATCTTACCTTTTGCGACAGCAACCTGGAGTCTGTTATGCTAAGCGAAATAAGCCAGACAGAGAAAAAAAAATTATATAAAGAATTCAATAAGCAATGTGAACTGAGGAACAGAAGAGAGGAAGAGAAAGGGTTTAAGGAGTTCAAAGGGGAGGAGAGACCAGATGGCGATGGAGTAGGTGGACGTACCAACTTCCACCTCCCAGAACCAAAGTGGATTACAAACTAATTTTAAGAACCATCATCTGGAAAAACCAACTTTGGACTAAACTAAGAGGACTCTTCAACCAAGGAACACTGAAGAAGGCACACTGAGACTGGTAGGAAAAGCAGAAACACAGAGAGGGCTGCCCAGCTCCCTGGAGCAAACAGCAGTCGGGAGAGACTCACGTGGCGGGAGGTGAGTTTAGCAGAGAGGGGAGGGTCCTGAGCCCCAGGAACAAAGACCCAGCCTGCAGCCCCAGATCCTAGAAGAGGTATATGGACAGTATTTAGCTGGAAACAAGTCAAGATACTGTTTGAGAGAAAGGGACTGATTTCTCAGACCCAGGATTCTTCTTAAAGGGACTGTGCAGAAAACCTCTTTCACAACCACTCACTTGGGGCTCCCGGGGATGGGGAGAGAGGAGAGGATTGGAGTAGCAGGAACAGAGTGTAATCTAGGAGGCACAGGGAGAAACATTTTGAGAGACAGCCACCCCAACCCCTGGGACAAGTCACTCCCCAAATCTGAAGTGAATATTTCCCCTGGAAACAGCAATACCAGCAAAGGGAAGCAGGACACCAGCCAAACAAACTCTCCCTAGGCACTCAGAGCAGAGTAGCTTAGAAGGAGGGAGCTTTCGGGACTACAGTAGAGAGTATTAGGGTCTTAGCTGCAGAGCCCCCACCAACACGGCTGAGGGCTCGCCCGAGGATGGGCGGTGGTGGGATGCGGAAGCATGGTTCTGTCAGCAAGGGCAGAAGCCAGCTGGCTACCACTGAGGCCCAGGTGTGAGTTCAGTCTTGCCCAGCTGGAGAGGAGAGGACGTGCAAAATTGGTCAAGCCCAGCTGCGGGCCGCCTGCAATCTAGCCTGCGGGGGAAAGCAGGAGCCCCGGAAGGGGTGGAGACCCACCCTTGAGCAAGGGCGCAGAAGCACAGCCCTGCCCTGCCCATGGAACCCAGGCTTGTGGCCTGACTTGGGATCCGGCTTCTCCCATGGGGGTGGAGCCAAAAGCCCAGAACAGGCGGAGTCTTGCTACTGAGTGTCGGTATGCAGTCTGGCCCGGCCTGTGGAGCCAAGGCTTGGAGCTTTCCTACAAGTGGGCTCCTCCTGCAGGGACAGGGTGAAAGCCCAGAATCAGATGGAGACCCACAGCTGAGCAAAGGTACTTACCCCTGTCCTCAGATCCAAGCATAACACCACCGCAGAGGCAGGGCGAAGGCCAAAGCCAGCAAGGATTGTACACCTGAGCATGTGATCACAGCCACTCCTGTGAAGGAGAGGCTGAAACCACAACAACAGCCCCAGTAGGCAGGCACTGGCAAAGCCCATAACCAAACGCCCTAGGCAGCAACAGCAGGGGGGGGGGTGGGCCTACAGACAGATCATACCTAGGGAATTGAAGCCACACCCAGTGGACTCCAGTGACCAAAACCTTCTTTTACACAGACAAAATAAGAAAGCAGAGACATGTAACACAAATGAATCAGGAGAAATCCCCAGAAAAGGACCTGAATGAGTCAGATATAACCAAATTACCAGATGCAGAGTTTAAAATAATGATTGTTAAGATACGCAAAGATATTAGAACAACAATAGATGGTCATTACAAACACTAAATAAAGAGATAGCAAATATAAAAAAGGATATTGAAATAATAAAAAAGAATCAGTCAGAAATGACAAATACAATATCAGAAATAAGAACACAATGGAAGGAATTAAAAGCAGGATGGATGAAGCTGAGATTCGAAACAACGAGTTAGAGGACAAGATAAATAAAGGCATGAAAGCAGAGCAGAAAAAGGAAAAGAGACTCAAAAAGTCTGAGGAAACTCTAAGAGAGCTCTGTGAAAACATGAAGAGAAATAACATCCACATCATAGGGGTTCCTGAAGAAGAAGAGAAAGAACAAGGGATAGAGACTTTGTTCAAACATATCATAGCTAAAAACTTCCCTAAATTAAGGCAGGAAAACATCTCACATGTTCAAGAAGCACAGAGAACTCGATTAAAGAGAAACCCAAAGAAATCTACACCAAGACACATCATAATTAAAGTACCAAAGCTAAGTGATAAAGAAAAAATATTAAAAGCTGCTAGCAAAAAAAAAAAACTATCACCTACAAAGGATTCTCCATAAGGATGACATTTGACTACTCAACAGAAACACTTGAGGCCAGAAGGGAATGGCAACAAATATTCAAAGTAATGCAGAACAAGAGCCTACAACAAAGACTACTTTATCCAGCAAGGCTATAGTTTAAAATTAAAGGAGAAATAAAAAGCTTTCCAGACAAAAATAACTCAAGGAATTCACTACAACCAAACCAAGGCTGTAAGAAATGCTAAGGGACCTGTTGTAAATAGATCAAAGGAGAAAAAATATATAGCAAAAGAAGAATACAACTTTAAAGAATAAAATGGCATTAAACAATTACACATCAATAATAACCTTAAATGTAAATGGATTAAATGATCTGATCAACAGACATAGGGTAGCGGTGTGGATAAGAAAACAGGACTCATACATATGCTGTCTACAAGAGACACATCTTAAAACAAAAGATGCACATAGACTGAAGATAAAAGGATGAAAAAAATATTTCATGCAAATAGAAATGAAAAAAAAGCTGGGGTAGCAATACTTATATCATCCAAAATGGACATTAAAACAAAGGCTATAGTAAGAGATAATGAAGGTCACTACATAATGATAAAGGGAGCAATCCAACAGGAAGATATAATTGTTATAAATATCTATGCACCTAATATGGGAGCACCTAAATATATAAAGTGGACTTTGATGGATTTAAAGGGTGAGATCAACAGCAATACTATAATAGTAGGGGATTTTAATACCTCACTAACATCATTAGAGAGATCCTCAAGAAAGAAAATTAAGAAAGAAACAGCAGACTTAAAGGACAGACTAGATCAACTGGATTTAATAGATATCTTCAGAACCTTTCACCCTAAAGCAGCAGAATATACATTCTTTTCAAGTGCTCATGGTACATTCTCTAGGGTAGACCACATATTAGGGCATAAAAGTGGTCTGAACAAATTTAAGAAGATTGAAATCATATCAAACACTTTCTCTGATCACAATGGCATGAAATTAGAAATGAACCACAACAGAAAAGCTCAAAAATTCTCAAACATGTGGAAACTAAATAGCAGGTTGTTACTAACAAATAGATTAAGAATGAGATCAAAGAAGAAATAAAAAAATTCCTAGAAACAAATGACAACGAGCATACAACAACTCAAAATTTATGGGACACAGCAAAAGCAGTACTGAGAGGGAAGTTCATGGCACTACAGGCACACTTTAAGAAATGAAAAAGAGCTCAAATAAACAAGTTAACCCTGCATCTAAAAGAACTAGAGAAAGAACAGCAAGTAAAGCCCAAATGTAGTAGAAGGAAGGAAATAATAAAGATCAGAGCAGAAATAAATGACATAGAGGCTAAAGAAACAATACAGAGGATCAATGAAACCAGGAGCTGGTTATTTGAAAAGGTAAACAAGATTGATGAACCTTTAACTAGACTCACCAAGAAAAAAAGAGAGAGGACTCAAATAAATAAAATTAGAAATGAGAGTGGAGAAATAACAACTGACACAACAGAAATACAAAATATCATAAGAAAATACTTTGAAGAACTGTATGCCAAAAGCTAGACAACCTAGATGAAATGGACAAATTCCTTGAAACATACAATCTTCCAAAAATCAATCTGGAAGAATCTAAAAACCTAAACAGACCAATTAGAGCAAATGAGATTGAAACAGTTATCAAAAAACTCCCAACAAAGAAAAGTCCAGGGCCTGATGGCTTCACAAGTGAATTCTACCAGTTATTCAAAGAGGAACTAACTCCTATCCTCCTCAAGCTATTTCAAAAAATTTAAGAGGAAGGAAGACTTGCAAGCTCCTTTTATGAGGCGAGCATAATTCTGTTTCCAAAACTAGGCAAAGACAACACAAAGAAATAAAATTATAGACCAATATCCCTGATAAATATAGATGCTAAAATTCTCAACAAAATATTAGCAAACCGGATCCAACAATATATGGAAAAAATCATACACCATGATCAAGTGCAATTTATACTTGGGAGGCAAGGCTGGACAAAATTCACAAATCAATCAATGTGATTCACCACATAAAAATAAAGGAAGGAGAAAAACCACATGATAGTTTCAATAGATGCAGAAAAAGCATTTGATAAAATCCAGCACCTGTTCATGATCAAAACTCTTAACAAAGTGAGAATACAGAGAACATACCTTAACATGATAAAAGCCATCAATGACAAACCCACAGCCAACATCATACTCAATGGGCAAAAATTAAAAGCAATCCCCTTAAGATCGGGAACAAGGCAGGGGTTCCCCCTTTCACCACTCATATTCAACGTAGTCCTGGAAGTCCTAGCCACAGCAATTAGACAAGAAGAAGAAATAAATGGCATTCAAGTTAGAAAAGAAGAAGTAAAACTATCATTATTTGCAGATGATATGATATTGTATATAGAAAACCCTGAAGTCCCAGTCAAAAAACTACTGGTCCTGATAATGAATTCAGCAAAGTGGCAGGATATAAAATTAATACTCAGAAATCAGAGGCATTTTTATATGCCAGCAATGAACAGTCAGAAAGAGAAATTAAGGAAACAACCCCCTTCACTATTACAACCAAAAAAATAAAGTACCTATGAGTAAATTTAACCAAGGAGACTAAAGACTTGTACTCAGAAAATTATAAAACATTGATAAAAGAAATCAAGGAAGATACAAACAAGTGGAAGCATATACCGTGCTCATGGTTAGGAAAAATAAACATCTTTAAAATATCTATATTACCCAAAGCAATCTATAAATTCAATGCAATACCAATTAAAATACCAATGACATACTTCAAAGATATAGATCACATATTCCAAAAACTTATATGGAACCAAAAAAGAACACGAATAACCTCAGCAATCTTAAAAAAGAAGAATAAAGTGGGTGGTATCACACTTCCTGATATCAAGTTATATTACAAGGCCATTATACTCAAAACAGCCTGGTACTGGCAAAAGAACAGGCATATAGATCAATGGAACAGAACAGAGAACCCAAAAATAAACCCACAGCTCTATGGACAACTGATATTTGATAAAGAAGGTAAGAACATACAATGGAGTAAAGACAGCCTCTTTAATAAATGGTGTTGGGAAAATTGGACAGCTACATGCAAAACAATGAAACTAGACCACCAACTTACACCATTCACAAAAATAAACCCAAAATGGATAAAAGACTTAAATGTAAGTCGTGAAACCATAAGCATCTTAGAAGAAAACATAGGCAATAAGCTCTCCGACCTCTCTCACAGCAATATATGTATATTTGCCGATTTATCTCCATGGGGAAGTGAAATAAAAGACAGGATAAACAAATGGGACTTTATCAAACTGAAAAACTTCTGCACAGCTAAAGACAATAAGAACAGAAAGGAAGACAAACTACACAATGGGAGAACATATTTGACAATACATCTGATAAGGGGTTAATAACCAAAATTTATAAAGAACTTGTAAATCTCAACACCAGGAAGACAAACAATTCAATCAAAAAATAGAAAAAAGAAATGAATAGACACTTCTCCAAAGAGGACATACAGATGGCCAATAGGCATATGCAAAAATGCTCAACATCACTAATCATTAGAGAAATGCAAACTAAAACCACAATGAGATATCACCTTACACCAGTCAGAATGGCGCTCATGAACAAAACAGCACAGGGTAAGTGCTGGCGAGGATGTGGAGAAAAGGGAACCCTTTTGCACTGCTGGTGGGAATGCAGACTGGTGCAGCCACTGTGGAAAACAGTATGGAGATTCCTCAAAAAATTGAAAATCGAACTGCCTTTTGACCCAGCTATCCCACTGTTAGGAATATACCCCATGGACACCATAGAACTGCTCCAAAAGGAGAAATGTACCCCCATGTTTGTGGCAGCATTATTCACAATAGCGAAGATCTGGAATCATCCCAAGTGTCCTTCAGAGGAGAAGTGGATTAAAAAGCTTTGGCACATATATACTATGGAATATTACTCAGCCATATGAAATGATGACATCAGATCATTTACAATAACATGGATGGACCTTGATAACATTATATGGAGTGAAATAAGTAAATCAGAAAAAACTAAGAACTATATGAATCCATACATAGACGGGACATAAAAATGAGACTCAGAGACATGGACAAAAATTTGATGGTAACGGGGGGGTGGGGGTGAGGGGCTGGGGAAGGGGCGAGGAAGGAGAGAGGGGTGGGGGCAGGGGAGGGGCATGAAGAAGACCAGATAGAAGGTGATCAAAGACAATTTAACTTTGGGTGAGGGGTATGCAGTATAATCAAATGTGAAAATAATCTGGAGAAGTTTTCTCTCAACATATGTACCCTGATTTATCAATGTCACTTCATTAAATTAAATAATAATAAAAAATGTTAAAAAAAAGAGTTCAAAGGGAAAGGAGGCAGAGGGAAAGGAATGAGAGGAGGGGATCAAAGAAAGGAAAGACATTAGTGAAAGTATATACACATAACAGAGAGATAGAGGGCAGGATAGTAAATCATGGCAAAAAGGGGTGAAGGCGGTGGGGGGAGGGGGCAAGAGGGTATGAAAGAGAATACTGGGAGGGATGGAGGGAGGGAGATATATTGGGGGGGACACTTGTAACTATGTAAACAAAACAAATTAAAATCAATAAAATAATTTTAAAAAAGGAAAGAAAATGATACCTGTTTCCTTGAGAATTCTGGAACATAGAAAGTTTGAACATAAAAGATTAGAAGTCATCCAATCTCATTTTACTGAACATGAATGTTTAACAACATAGTAGAATAATCTAATATATAAACATAAAATTTGTCAGAGGTATGAGTGGCTTAGATTCAGATGTATTTAGAGACAAACATCTTGACAGATAATAGGTTCAACAATTTGATGGCAAGACTGAGCCCTTTGCATTAAGAAAGCAAATGTTATTGCTGCTTTTGAACATTTCCAGCAAACTGGACAGAAACTAGCCAATCCTAAATAATGCCAGTTATGTAAAGAAATTTTTTGAAAAAGGGTTAGCCATAGCTAGGTTTTTTATGAGTTATCCATTTAGATTTTTCAAGTTTAAATAAAAATATGTAGTCCTTAATTATAGACAACCACTGTTTTCCCCCTAAGAAACAAAGGGCTAAGTTATATTCATGTTTCCTTTCTTATAAAAAATAGATATAAACACCAAATTGTTCTATCTGAAGCACTGACTATATATATATATATATATATATATATATATATATATATATATATATATATATATTTTATGAAGCTGGAAATGGGGAGAGACAGTCAGACAGACTCCTGCATGCGCCCGTTCAGGATCCACCCGGCAGGCCCACCAAGGGGCGAAGCTCTGCCCACCAGGGGGTGATGCTCTGCCCCTCCAGGGCGTGGCTCTGCTGCGACCAGAGCCACTCTAGTGCCTGGGGCAGAGGCCAAGGAGCCATCCTCAGCGCCCGGGCCATCTTTGCTTCAATGGAGCCTTGGCTGCAGGAGGGGAAGAGAGAGACAGAGAGGAAGGAGAGGGGGAGGGGTGGAGAAGCAGATGAGCGTTTCTCCTGTGTGCCGGGAATCGAACCCGGGACTTCTGCACGCCAGGCCGACGCTCTACCACTGAGCCAAATGGCCAGGGCCAGCACTGACTATAAATAGAATATTTTTCCAGTTTTTTTGTGAGTCATTTGCAAGTCTTTAAATCCTTGTTTTGTAATAAGTCTTGTCATTAAAGCCCCCCTTTTAGTATGATTGGGATCTCACTTCAAAGAAGAGTGTTTACAGGAGTGCTGAAACCCCTGCTTGTTTTATCTGTGCTGGAAATGCTGCAATACCAAGCGACAATTAAAGGATACAACTATGATAGGAATTTAAATATAAAATAGATCTGTAAAATAAAACTGAAAACATCAACGTACTGAAAACTTAATGTATAATATGGTAGAACTCTTGAGAGAGAAAAGCAAATAGGAGCAACGAGTTCAAGAATTCGTGTCTCTGAGATAGTGGAATGGATAAACAACCTTTTATGTCACGTATCTTACAAGCCAGAGCTTTTATCTTAAGATGGCCATCCTTCTTAAAACAAAGGAGGTTGTAGTCAGGAAGGTGGATAGTGATCTGCAGAATAAAGATAAAGTACAGATTACTCAACTGCCACTGTACTTCTGTGACCTGATACCATATGAATATTTTTTCTTCATCTATTATAATAAACATACTTGAGCCAGTCAAGCATGAACATTCATACAATATATGCTTTGAACGCAGTGGCTCTTCAACCTTGCCTATTATTTACTCATACCTAATGCAATTAACCATGCTCGATTTCATGAAGAACATTCCCTGCTGTAACTATCAGCACAGCCACTGCCTGTGACAACCCACAACAAACCTGGTTTCAGCTGCCCCAAAGTACAAGGCTGAAAGCATGGTGATTTTATGTCAATAGTCTGCAAAAAACTTCTGGCATATGTGAGGTTAAAAATCTCAGACCATCTACAAAGAAAAAGAGTAAGTACTTGTGACACAATGCTGGAAAGGGGCTAATAAATTCTTCAGGATTAGTTCCAAAGACTGGTACAAATTAATTTAATCCCCTTGATGTTCAGGGAGAAATTAAAACTGATGAATAATATATGCAAGTCTTTTTTTGTTGCAATTTTCTTTAGCAAGTATTTTGATAATCTTGCATTGTCAACATTATTGGAAAGCTACTTTCTAGCTATTTTGAACATATTTCTCTACTGAGCATCTGTGCACTTAGAATTTTGATGATGACTACATTAAGTAGTTTCCAAGATCCTGAACATTTTCCTTCATAAAATTTTGATTTTAAAGAATAGACAAAAAATGTTTGATATGTGTGTATATCACTACTAATAGCTTTATAGCTTTTGAAATAGATAATAAAATTTTATTTTTGCCATAAGCTTATTAAAAGTTTTCTCCTGCTGTTTTCAAAAAGATATGCAAACTATAAAGTTTTATAAGAAAGCAAAAGAGACTAGGAATTTTTAGACTGTCTATCCAATACCAAAATATTCACAAGATATTGAGAAATCTGTTCTCATAGTAAATACTTTGTTATTCTTTTATAGCCAAATGTTTCAATAATATATTTTAAATTCTGTAATCACTCTCACTTATCTGAAGTCTAAATATGTATTTCTCAAGTCATTGATTTGTTAACACGGTGGTGGATTATATTTATGTAGTTTGATGCATTACATTTTCCACTGGTAGCAGGGATTCCAAGAAGGATGAGCTAGTTTTTGTGAAGCAGCTGTCCTAATTTAATATGAATTTGAATTTAGTCCAGAGTCTGCCTTTGAACTAGGAAGGGGAATATTTTTGCTTTTGTAATGTAGCTTGAAGTGAAGGCAGAACATGTTTCTTTTCTCACCATAATGAAAACATTAGTATCTGTGATAACACCAGTTATCACTAGGGTTGGTTGACCTGTCAGGTTAAGTTTCTTAACCCAGGTGCAGAGGGACCAGAGAATATATTATCTGAAAAGGTCAATGAAAAGCTGAGAGACAGGATTTTACCCTAAAGTTTGTAAAAATTCTATACCTAATAAAATATTCCATGTACAGATATTTCAGCTAAGTTGCATTAGGCATCACATTCCTTGGTTAGAGTGCGTGGCATTGTGGACGGTTCATCTGAGTTTGCAGGGATTATCTGAATGCTTCAACATACCAATTTTAGCCTATAGAGGAGAAACTACATTGCCTGGGATTACTTTATTTGCATCAGTGAGACCACATATAAGAGCTTTAAAATATTTAGGATGCCAACAATGGTCTTTTCTCCTCCCCATCCTTCTTTTCTTCCCCCTTTCTTCATTTTTTTTTAAAACATAAATTCTGCCCTAGAGCAATCAAGGGAGTGATAAACAGTCTCCACCATTTATTTACTCCTTAAATGCTACCAACAATGGATTTGGGGATGTTCTAAAAGGTGACAGAGCTCTCTGTGTGCTTTTCAGAAATGAATTTCTAAACACACACTTCACATAAGATGGCCCTGACAAATCTTATGGGGGCAACTTTCTCACAGTGCAACACCTTGTCCCACCCAGTTACCTAAAGACTGGAAATTATTTCCTCTATAGCTGATAGGACAATGTCTTCCCAGGAGTTAGAGCACTCGGGCCATGCTGGGTCTACCACATGGCCCATGTTCTCTGGCATCATTTAGTCCTCTTCTTGTGCTTAGTGTTAAAATCTTGAACTAGTTTTCAGTTACTGCTATCGGGAGTCATCTCACTAATTCAATATAGTTGGAAAAATAAAACTAGATTTGGAGAAATATCAATCCTATAGAATAGTTTCTTAAATTCTTACCTCTTCTGAAGGTGAGTCATAGTGAATGATATTTTAAAAAGGAAAATAGTGTTTAAAAAGGAAGAAAGAAAGCAATTTTCTCATTTTAAGAATACAAATGTAAAGAATTATTATTTTTTCCTCCAAAGTGAAAATTAAGGTCAATAGGGGCTCAGCCTCTGGTGGATAAGAGAGGCACACAACACACACCTGCAAACATACTGCTCACAGAAATTAGGGGAGATTTCAAAATGAATAAGAAAAGGAAGCATTTGATTAACTTTTTTATTAAACAAGAAATTCAGAAAAGTAAATGACAAGTCAGAGAAAGTTGTTCAATTATGCAAATGAGATGCAAGACCAACTTTTATTTCATTGGTGAAAATGCACTATACAAAAGGCTGAAAGTACTGGAGTATCTACTCGATCCCCTAATTTTTGTGAGCAATGTATATGACAAGGATATGACTGAGTTGCTTCCAGGGCACTCTGGGAATCCAAAGGAGGGGCTCTGAACTCAGCCTGAAGAGGTATGGATGCATATTCTCAGATGAATGCTCTCAGAACTGTGTTTGTGTTCATGCCATGAGAAGGAAGTTGCACACTAATGAAGCCTGTTGTGGGGAAGGTGAAAAGAAACATAGTTAGAGAGATTAGAAGGTACTTCAGTCTAAATGAATGTGATGGGAAGATGCAGAATAGAATTTACCAGTTGGATAACTACAAACAGCTATGGACCAGGAACAAACATTAGGAGGATGGGGGGAATGGTAGAGTATGGGGCTAGTGGGACAGGTCCACTCAGATCACTGAGAACCTTGTATGCTAGGCTGAGTCACCTGGATTTAAGTCTATAGGTGATGGAAATAAATATAATGGTGCTGAATGTTAAGAACTGTGAAGGGTCTGAGATTTTTAACCTCCCCTAAAGCTAACAAGTTAGGTTGCTATAGTTTCTTTAATACTTGGACGCAAGACTCCTGGATAAAAGACAAAAGACTTTTTTGTTCATCTCACAAAGGCAGCGTGAGGTTCCAGTTCATATTGGTTCTCCTTGCCCTTTGAGCTCCATGGATGAAGCAGGAAGGTGGACAGAGGTGAATGCCACACACACAGTGGCCAAGGAAACTGAAGCTCTGGATTTCTCAATATTTTATAAGGGAGATGCATGCAAACCCACCCAATGTTTACCCTGCAGGGAGACATTAACTTTATTTTATTGGACAACAAACAAATCTGCTCTCTATCTTGGAAAGAGATACTGTATCTTCTAAAAATGTTTGCTATACAAATATTCTCAGGAAGACAGCCTGAATCAAAAACTTCTTGCCAGTACTTCTGTGTATAAGATGTGCAGATATGTTACAGACCCATGAAGAATTGTCTTTCAACAGTATAACAATCAAATGTGTTTGGAATGTATCACTTTGGTGGTAGGGGAAGAATGGAGTTGACATTGTTGCAATTGTCCAGATAAGAGATCATGAGCCCCCAAATTTGAGAGGCCTAAATAGAGATAAATTTGAGAAATATATAGTAGGGAAAATAGGTTGCTTTTGACGAGAGAGACAGAGAGAGAGAGAGAGAGAGAGAGTTCTAAAACAGGGCCTAGCAAACTTTTTATGCTAAAGGGGCAGATAACAAATATGGTAGGCTTTGTTGGCTATACAAGCCTCTATTGTCCTCAACTCTGTCATTGTATTGTGAGAGCAGCTGTCAACAATACATAAAAGAATGGGCATTGCTGTGTTCCAATAAAACTTTATTTATAAAAATAGATCCATGGACTGTAGCTTTCTAACACCAGACTTTGAACAAACCTTAGGGTTTTTTTTTTTTTTTTGTCTCTTATGACTAGATAAATGGAAATGCTGATATTTGAGAGAAGAGATTTAGCCAAGTTTTTTTTTTGGGGGGGGGGTTAGGGTGTGTCAGAGAGTGGAGGAATAAGTTTTTAATTTAGAAAAGTAAGAAATATCCAGATATAAATAGATGTTAATAAGCAGCTGGATATTTACATTGGGTGTTCAAGACAAAGTCAGTGTTAGAGATAATGATTTAGAAAGACTAAGCATATATATAGCTGAAGTCAGAACCGCATATCATCAATGAGAACATGAAGAACAGGTAGAGGAGTGCACCAAAGACAAAACTCTGGGAAGCACCAGTGCTTAAGGGCCAGGTTTAAATTAGAAGGTACTCTAAAACCTCAGCTGTAATATTTTACCTGTGGTGTATTTCTGTGTGTGTGTGTAAAGAAGGTTAAAGAATGCTCTTCAATATTTAAACAAAACAACACTCCCCACAACTCTGTAAGTTATTCATTCTTTATAGGAATAATAAAAAGTTTCTAAGAAATTTGAGGCACAGTCATACTATTTTCTTTTTCAATGTGTGATTTTGAGAGTAAAGTTAATTGAGAAGGACCTTAATTTGTCATAATTAAATCCAAAATACTTCCATTAGAATCTAGTTTTCCATTTCATCTGGGAAAAATATAGAAGGTGAGTTTATTCCACTCTTCTCTTTTGAATAAAAGTATGGATGCAGTCATTAGATTTTTGTTTAATTTGGCTAGTTGCTTAACAAACATTTAGTGAGCATCTAGAATGTGCTGTTAGGTGAAGAGAAGAATAGAAAGATGAACAAGATACAACCTGCCTGTGTTTAAACAAAGTACTGGTAATGCCAAGAAGAATATTATCAATGCCTCAAGAGATGGTCACTAAAGCTATAGCAATGTTATTGGTGTGCTTTCTCTGCAACTCTTTGTAATTATGCTTAGAATCTCAGAAAAAAAGCATGAACCCATGCTTTTAAGTTATAGTGATCTATGGGTTCAGGATTGGGAAGCTATAAGTAAAAAGAACCCACATAATTACACATGTTCTATCAGAAGAACTTGGAGTAGGAGGAATGAAATTTAGTCAACACTATTGCTATCTATTTAAGATTATAACTATAGTTCTCTGGTAGCTTGTTAAATATACTCTTATTTCAAGAGTAGAAAATGCCTGCTTTAAGAAAAGAAATATAAAATCATGTGGTAAAGATAATGATTATGTCTACATACACAAAATATGTTTGACTTTAGTTCAAGTATTTTTTAATCTAAATGACAACAAATAATTTAAAATCTTTAAAAATATTTTTAAAATTAAAAAATCTTTTGAACTGGTTTAGAGTTGTATAAAAAGCAAACAACTCAAAAGCAAACATTCTTTCTTGCTTGCTTTAACTCCAAAATGGAAAAATTGAATATTTAGAAGATTTGATGTTACATTGATTCAGGGGTATTTTGTTTCATTATTAGTGCAAAACAAGCCGAATCCAGAGCCAATTTCTTAATGTTGCAATCATATGTCTACTTTTGAATGTAAAACAAATTCACATTTTTTTTTCTTGAGTTATTACTCTTTGGATCAGATATAATGTCTTGTTTATAGAAACTACTGGAAATCTGTTTACTATGAGTACATTCTTTGGTAGTTTACTATTAACCCTACAAAGAAAAAGCTATAATTCTTATTTCTCAATTTTGATTTTAATTCAAATAACTGAAGAAGCTCTCAGATTATTAAAGACTATTACATGATCAGTTAGAGGGTTTATTGATTCATCTTTTTGAGCATCTTTTTTAGGTAGTGTTAAATCACAGCTGAGTTTAGATTCCACACAGCATTTGCATCTCTAAATAATGATGATTATGAAAAATGCATATTCGAGTTCATTAAAGCAAATTTCTTTGACCTACTAGCTGGATCTGACAGATCTGACAGGGCATTTGGTGAGAGAGTTCTTTCGAGGTTGAAGATATGATGGCTTGATAGGCCACTTACCACCCACTTCACCCCCAAGCCTATTTGGAAATTCTAAGCTAAATTCATAACAGAAATAACCTGGTTCAGCATGCTCAGAATCTTATAATAAATCAATTTGTCTTTAAAAGAAAAATGAGTGCAATAATTATTTTTATTGTTTTAAAGTTTTTAATTTTAGGTAAAATATTCATACTTGTGGAAAATTTGGACAAAAACACAGAGATGTAAAGAGAAACAATTATTATAATTGGCTTGGCATATTTATTTTCAGACTTATTTTTATGCATATAATTTGTGTATAGTTGAACATACACAGATAAGCAGGTTTGCTTTAGCGTTTTTCCTTAACGTTATAATATAGTAATTTGCCTATGTCATTAAACATTTTTGTTTTAATTTATGTTGACATTTTTAACAACTCACCCACTTAAAGTAGTCAGTTCAGTGGTTTTTAGTATATTCAAAAAGTTGTGCAATTATCACTACACTCAACTATGGAACATTTTTATCACTGCCCACCAAAACACCCTCACACTCTGACAATTCCAGCCCATTGCTCTGAACTTTCTCAACCTTCTGCAGCTCCTCAGCCCTGTGCAATTATTTAATCCACTTTCTGTCTCTATGCATTTGCCTCTTCTGGGCATATAAAGTAAATGAAATCATAAAATGTATAATATTTTGTGACTGGTTTCTTCCAATTAGCATCAGGGTTTTAAGATTCATCCATGTGTGGCATATATCAGTACTTTATTTCTTTTAATTGCCAAATAATATTCCATTGTATGGATACATTACATTTTATTTATACATCCATTGGTTGATGGGTATTTGGATTCTTTCCACTGTTTTACTAGTATGACTATTTCTGCTATGGACATTTGTGTAAAAGTTTGGTGAAGATGTGTGTTTTCATTTCTCTTGGGTACATACCTTAGAGTGAAATAGCTGGATCATATGCATATGTTTAACATTTTAAAGAACTGCTAAATAGTTTTCCCAATTGATAAAACTATTTTATATACTCTCCAACAATGTTGAAGATTGCAATTTCCCTGCATTTCTGCCAATATTTATTTTTCGTTCTTTAAAGTAAATGAATATAGTAATTTTACTAAATTGGTTTTGTTTTGCACTTTTAATACTAATAATGTTGAGAATGTATTCATTGACCTTTTGTATATCTTCTTTTAAGATATGTTTATTTAAGTCCATGGCCTATTCTTTTTTTTCTTTCTAAAGATTTTATTTTTTTCCTATATTTATTTACTTTTATTTATTTATTTATTATATTTTATTTAATTTACTGTGTTCACATAGATTCTAGTGTCGCCCCAATTGCATCACCCTTTCCCAGTATTCCCCTCAACATATCCTTTTCCCATCTCTTAATAGCTCCCTCCCCCTTTCACTTCAGGTTTCATTCCGTTCCTCAGTTAACGTTGTTCCTTGAATTCCTCAAATGAGTGAGGTCATATCATATTTTTCTTTCTTTGCCCGTCTTATTTCATTTAACATAATAGTTTCCAGGGCCATCCATGTTGTTGCAAAAGGTAATATTTCCTTCCTTTTCATGGCCCCATAGTATTCCATTGTATGTATATACCACTGCTTTTTAATCCAATCATCCACTGATGGACATTTGGGCTGCTTCCAGATCTTCGCTATTGTGAACAATGCTGCCATAAACATGGAGATGTAATTTTTTTTTGAATCAGTGATATGGTGTTCTTGGAATATTTTCCTAAAAGTGGAATGGCTGGGTCAAAAGGCAGTTCCATTTTTAATATTTTGAGGAATCTCCATACTGTTTTCCACAGTGGCTGCACAAGTCTGCATTCCCACAAGCAGTGCAGGAGGGTTCCCCTTTCTCCACATCCTCACTAGCACCTATTGTATGTTGTTTTGTTAATAAACGCCATTCTGACTGGTGTGAGGTAATATCTTATTGTGGTTTTAATTTGCATTTCTCTAATGATTAGTGATGTTGAGCATTTTTTCATCTGTCTATGAAAAAATTGTATGTCCTCTTTGGAGAAGTGTCTATTCATTTCTTTTGCCCATTTTTGATTGGATTGTTTGTCTTCCTGGTGTTGAGTTTTACAAGTTCTTTATAAATTTTGGTTATTAAGCTCTTATCAGATGTATTGTTAAATATATTCTCCCATTGTGTAGTTTGTCTTTTTATTCTGTTTATATTGTCTTTAGCTGTACAAAAGCTTTTTAGTTTGATATAGTCCCATTTGTTTATCATGTCTTTTATTTCACTTGCCCTTGGAGGTAAGTCGGCAAATATATTGCTGCAAAAGATGTCAGAGAGCATCCTGCCTATGTTTTCTTCTAAGATGCTTAGGTTTCACGGCTTACATTTAAGTCTTTTATCCATTTTGAGTTTATTTTTGTAAATGGTGTAAGTTGGTGGTGTAGTTTCATTTTTTTGCAGGTAGCTGTCCAATTTTCCCAACACCATTTGTTAAAGAGCCGGTCTTTACTCCATTGTATGCTCTTACCCTCTTTGTCAAATATCAATTGTCCATAAAGGTGTGGGTTTATTTCTGGGTTCTCTGTTCTGTTCCATTGATCTATATGCCAATTCTTATGCCAGTACCAAGCTGTTTTGAGTACAATGACCTTGTAGTATAACTTGATATCAGAAAGTGTGATACCTTCCACTTAATTCTTCTTTTTCAAGATTGCTGAGGCTATTTGTGTTTTTTCGGTTCCATATAAATTTTTGGAATATGTGTTTGTATCTTTGAAGTATGTCATTGGTATTTTAATAGAAACTGCATTAAATTTATAGATGGCTTTGGGTAATATAGACATTTTAATGATGTTTATTCTTCCTAACCAAGAGCATGGTATATGCTTCCACTTGCTTGTATCTTCCTTGATTTCTTTTATCAATGTTTTGTAATTTTCTGAGTATAAGTCTTTAACTTTCTTGGTTAAATTTACTCCTAGCTACTTAATTTTTTTTTGTTTAAATAGTGAAGGGAATTGTTTCCTTAATTTCTCTTTCAGACAGTTCATTGCTGATGTATAAAAATGCCTTCTATTTCTGTGTATTAATTTTATACCCTGCAACCTTGTTGAATTCATTTATCAGTTCCAGTAGTTTTTTGACTGAGAGTTTAGGGTTTTTTATATACAGTATCATATCATATGCAAATAATGATAGTTTTACTTCTTCTTTGCTAATTTGAATGCCTTTTATTTCTTCTTCTTGTCTGATTGCTGTGGCTAGGACTTCCAGAACTATGTTGAATAAGAGTGGTGAAAGGGGGCACCCCTGTCTTGTACCTGATCTTAGGGGGATTACTTTTAATTTTTACCCATTAATTATAATGTTGGCTGTGGGTTTTTCATAGATGGCCTTCATCATGTTGAGGTATGTTCCCTGTATTCCCACTTCACTGAATGTTTTGATCATAAATGGGAGCTGGATTGTGTCAGATGCTTGTTCTGCATCTATTGAAATTATCATGTGGTTTTTCTCCTTCCTTTTGTTTATGTGGTAAATCACATTAATTGATTTATGAATATTGTACCATCCTTGCCTCCCCAGAATAAATCCCACTTGATCATGATGTAGGATTTTTTTCATATATTACTGGATCTGGTTTGCTAATATTTTGCGGAGGATTTTAGCATCTAAATTCAACAGGGAAATTGGCCTATAATTTTCTTTCTTTGTGTTGTCTTTCCCTGGTTTTGGAATCAGAATTAAGCTTGCCTCATAAAAGGAGCTTGGAAGTCTTCCTTCCTCTTAAATTTTTTGAAATAGCTTGAGAAGGATAGGAGTTAGTTCTTCTTTGAATCTTTGGTAGAATTCACCAGTGAAGCCATTGGACCCAGGGCTTTTGTTTGTTGGGAGTCTTTTCATAACTTTTTCAACCTCATTTGTTGTAATCGGTCTGTTTAGGTTTTCTGATTCTTCCAGATGGATTTTTGAATGATGACATGTTTCAAGGAATTTATCCATTTCATCTATATTGTCCAATTTTTGGGCATACACTTTTTTATAGTATTTTCTTACAATCCTTTGAATTTCTGCTGTGTAAGTTGTTACTTTTCCACTCTCATTTCTAATTTTATTTATTTGAGTCCTCTCTATTTTTTTCTTAGTGAGTCTGGCTAAGGGTTCATCAATCTTGTTTACCTTTTTAATGAACCAGCTCTTGGTTTTATTGATCCTCTGTATTGTTTCTTTAGCCTCTATGTCATTTATTTCTGCTCTGATCTTTATTATTTCCTTCCTTCTAGTACCTCTGGGCTTTACTTGCTGTTCTTTTTCTAGTTCTTTTAGATGCAGGGTTAGGATGTCTATTTAAGCTTTTTCTAGCTTCTTAAGGTATGCCTGTAGTGCTATGAATTTCCCTCTCAGTACTGCTTTTACTGTGTTTCATAAATTTTGAATTGTTGTATGCTCATTATCATTTGTTTCTAGAATTTTTTTATTTCTTCTTTGATCTCACTGTTAACCAATTTGTTATTTAATAATATGCTATTTAGTTTCCATATGTGAGTATTTTTTTGGTTTTTCTGTTGTTGTTGATTTCTAGTTTCATGCCATTGTGATCAGAGAAAATGCTTAATATGATTTCAATCTTCTTAAATTTGTTGAGATCGCTTTTGTGCCCTAACATGTGGTCTATTCTAGAGAATGTACCATGAGCACTTGAAAAAAAATGTATATTCTGCAGCTTTAGGGTGAAAGGTCCTGAAGATATTTATTAAATCAAGTTGATCTAGTGTGTTCTTTAAGTCTGCTGTTTTTTTGTTAATTTTCTTTCTTGAGGATCTATCTAGTAATGTTAGTGGGGTATTTAAATCCCCTACTATTATATTATTGCTGTTGATCTCTCCTTTTATATCCATCAAAGTCTGCTTTATATATTTAGGTACTGCTATGTTAGGTGCATAGATATTTATAATGGTTATATCTTCCTGTTGGATTGCTCCCTTTATCATTATGTAGTGACTTTCTTTATCTCTTACTATATAGCCTTTGTTTTAACGTCCATTTTGTCTGATATAAATATTGCTACCCTACCCCAGGTTTTTTCATTTCCATTTGCATGATATATTTTTTTCAATCTTTTTACCTTTAGTCTATGTGTATCTTTTGTTTTAAAGTGAGTCTTTTTAGACAGTATATTTATGGGTCCTGTTTTCGTATCCACGCCGCTACCCTATGTCTTTTGATTGGATCATTTAATCTATTTACATTTAAGGCAGTGGTTCTCAACCTTTCTAATGCCGTGACCCTGCAATACAGTTCCTCATGTTGTGGTGACCCCAAACCAAAATATAATTTTGGTGGCTACCTCATAACTGTAATTTTGCTACAGTTATGATTCGGAATGTAATACCTGATATGCATTATGTATTTTCCGATGGCTTTAGGTGACCCCACCGGGGTCGCAACCCACAGGTTGAGAACCGCTGATTTAAGGTTATTATTGATATGTAGTTGTTTATTGCCATGTTATTCTTTAAAGCTATCTTCCTCTTTTACTATATTCTTTTCCTCCTTTGTTGTGTTTACAACAGGCCCCTTAACATTTCTTGCAGCACTGGTTTGGTTGTATTGAATTTCTTGAGTTTGTTTTTTTTTTTTTTTTTTTTGTCTGCGAAGCTTTTTATTTCTTCTTCAATTTTAAATGATACCCTTGCTGAATAAAGTAGTCTTGGTTGTAGGCTCTTGTTCTGCATTACTTTGAATATTTCTTGCCATTCCCTTCTGGCCTCAAGTGTTTCTGTTGAGAAGTCAGATGTCATCATTAGCGGGGCTCCTTTGTAGGTGATAGCCTTTTTGCTCTAGCAGCTTTTAATATTTTTTCTTTATCTCTTAGGTTTGGTATTTTAATTATGATGTGTCTTGGTGTGGATTTATTTGGGTGTCTCTTTAATGTAATTCTCTGTGCTTCTTGAACTTGTGTGACTTTTTCCTGCATTAATTTAGGGAAGTTTTCAGCTCTGATTTGATTGAACAAAGTTTCTATCCCTTGTTCTTTCTCTTCTTATTCAGGAACCCCTATGAAGCTGATGTTATTTCTCTTCATGTTGTCACAGAGCTCTCTTAGAGTTTCCTCAGACTTTTTGAGTCTCTTGTTTTTTTGCTGCTCTGCTTCCATGCCTTCGTTTATCTTGTCCTCTAACTCGCTGATTTTATCTTCAGCTTCATTCATCCCACTTTTAATTCCTTCTAGTGTGGTCTTCACTTGTGATATTGTATTTGTAATTTCTGACTGATTCTTTTGTATTATTTCAATGTGCTTTTTATATTTCTTATCTTTTTATTTAGGTGCTTATTATGTCCATCTATTGCTGTTCTAAGATCTTTAAGCATCCTAACAATCATTATTTTAAACTCTGCATCCAGTAATTTGGTTATTGCTGACTCATTCAAGTTCTTTTTTGGGGATTTCTCTTTATTCATTTGTGTTGCATTTCTCTGCCTTTCCATTCTGTCTGTGTATAAGAAGAGTGTGGTCTCTCTGTTCTTTAGGTGTGGTGTGTCTGTAGGCTCGCCACCCCCTCTGCCACTGCCTTGAGCATTCAAGTATGGGTGTTGCCAGCCCGTTGCAGCTGTGACAGTGGTTTCCATCTGTCCTTCATGGGTGGGCTGTGTTCACATGCTGAAGCTACAAGCCTCAGACTTCGCCCCTCACCTTCAGGTTGGGCTGCACTCCACACTGGGTCTGCAAGCCTCAGCACCGCGGGTGGGGTTGCACACCTATGCTCAGCCACAGGTCTCCCCTGGTTCTCTGGCTTTTGCCCAGCTTTTGCCTTGCCCCTTTGATTGGGATTGCTGGTGAGATCACTCTTGCTCACCCGGCCCACAGCCGCTTTCGTGCCCCACTTCCGCCCCGGCTGGGTGGGACTGAGCTCACGCTGGGCCTCAGTCGTGGCTGGCCCAGCTTCCACGCCTACCGACAGAACTGTGTTTTTGTGTCCTGCTGCTGCTCGCCCTCAGCGAGCCCTCAGCAGTGTGGGTGGGGGCAATGCATCTCAGACCCTAGCACTTAATACTCTATTCCTGATGGCTCCCTCCTTCTAAGTGACTCTGCTCTGAGTGCCATGGGAGAGCTTGTTTGGCTAGTATCCTGCTTCCCTTTGCTACTATTGCTGGTTTCAGGGGAAATATTCACTTTAGATTTGGGGAGTGACTCAGCCCATGAGTTAGGATCGCTGTCCCTCAAAATGTTTCTCCCTGTGCCTCCTAGATTACTCTCTCTTTCTGCTATTTTGGTCCTCTCAACTCTCCTCATCCCTCAAAGTCCTGGATGAGTGGATGTGAAAGAGGTTTTTTGCACGGTCCTTTTAAGAAGAATCCTGAATCTGAGAAATCTGTGTCTTTCTCACACACAAACAGTATCCTGGCTTGTTTTGCAGCTAAATACTGTCCATATGCCTCTTCTAGTTTCTGGTACTGCAGGCTGGGGCTTTGGTCCTGGATCCCTGGACCCTCCTCTCTCTGTTTAACTCACTTCCCACCATGTGAGTCCCTCTGGGCTGCCATTCATGCCCAGTAGCTGGGCACCCTCTTCACGTTTCTGCTTTTCCTACCAGTCTCAGTGTGGCTTCTTTGGTGTCCCTTGGTTAAAGAGTCCTCTTAGTTTAGTCCAAAGCTGGTTTTTCTAGATGATGGTTGTTAAAATTAAGTTGTAATCTACTTTGTTCTGGGAGGTAGAAGTTGGTATGTTCACCTACTCCATCACCATCTTGCTGCCTCTCTATTTATTCACTTTTAAGTTCTATACATGTACTATCATATCATATACATCTAAAGTTGCACAGATGACAAAGATGACTATATCCAAATCCAGGAATTCTTCCACTATGTCATCTCTTTAATCTTTTATTTAAGAGTCCCAAGGACAGCTATTAATCATGTCAACTTGGTGGGCAGCTTCTGCTCCAGGACAGTGCGGGCGAGAGGGGGCCTTTCCCACACTTCTTAGCCCCCACCAGCCTTCAGCTCTAGCCATCTGGTTTTTGTTGCCTGTCTCCTGCCCTTGTTCTTTAGAGCAGTGGTCTCCAACCTTTTTTGGGCCACGGACGGGTTTAATGTCAGAAAATATTTTCACAAACCGGCCTTTAGGGTGGGATGGATAAATGTATCATGTGACTGAGACAAGTGTCAAGAGTGAGTCTTAGATGTAACAGAGGGAATCTGGTCATTTTTTAAAAAATAAAACATCATTCAGACTTAAATATAAATAAAGTGAAAATAATGTAAGTTATTTATTCTTTCTTTGTGGACTGGTACCAAATGGCCCACGAACTGGTACCAGTCCACGGCCTGGGGGTTGGGGATCACTGCTTTAGAGGACCACCAAAGATTTTATTTATTGATTTTAAAAAGGAGTGGAAGAGAGAGGGAGCAAGAAGCATTTACCTGTGCCTGAGAGGGCAAGTCCTAAGTTTTGAAACAGCAACCTCTGTATTCCAGGTCAATGTTTTATCCACTATATCACCACAGCTCAGGCCCTAGCCTATTCTTAAATTGGTTATCTTTTTATTATTGAGTCATTGATATATATATTTATAGTGGGTACAAGACATAAGTCCTTTATTAGATACATAATGGCTAATATTTCTTCTAATTCTAAGCATTGTGCTTTCATTTTCTTAATGGTATCATTCATAGCACAAACGTTTTTAAAACAATGAATTAATTTTTTCCCCTTTGTCACTTGTGCTGTAGGTGCCATGTCTTAAAACGCTTTGCTTAACCAAAGGTCACAAATATTTATCCCTGTTTTCTTTTAAGATTTTTATAATTTTAACTTTTACATTCAGGTCTCTAGTCCAGTTTGGGTTAATTTCTATGTACGGGTAAGGTAAAGTTCCAGTTTCCTTCTTCTGCGTGTGGTATCTGGTGGTTCAACCACCATCTGTTGAAAAGATTTTTCTCTTCCCATTGAGTAGTCTTCACTGCTTTGTCAAAAAGCAATTGCCTATATACTTACCTCTGGATTCCCAATTTTATTTCATTGATATATATGTCTACCTTTACCAGTACCACAGTCTTGATTAATGTCATTTCTCCATTTTTTTCTTTTTTTCAAAATTATTCTGACAATTCTGGGTCCCTTGAATTTCCATATGAACTTTAGTATCAGTTTGTTAATTTCTGTTAGATTTTTAATGAAAATTGCATTAAATTTACAGATCTGTAGATAGTTTTACTTCCTCCTCAGTCTGAATTACTTTAATTATTTTTCTTGACTATGTGCTCTGGCTAGAATTTCCAGTACAATATTATTGAATAAAGAAATGAGAATGAACATTCTTATCTTGTTCCCAATATTAGGCGGAAAGCATTGTCTTTCACCATTAATATGTTAGTCGTGGTTTTTCCTAGATTAGTTTGGAAAAGTACCCTTGAAGTCCTGGTTTATTGAACTTTCAATCATAAAAGGGTGTCAGAGTTTGTCAAATGATTTTTATTCATCTGTTAAGATGATAATATGGTCTTTGTCCTTTTATTCTGTTAATATATTTATATGTCACTAAATTTGGCTAGCTAGCATTTTGTTGAAGATTTTTGTGTGTATATTCGTAAGAGATACTGTTTTCCAGTTTTTTTTCCCTGTAATCACTTGGTCTAGCTGTGGTATTAAGATAATACTAGCTTCATAGAGTGAGTTCTAACTATTCTTTTACATACATACATTTAAAATTTATATGTATTTACACTATATATGCCTATAAATATTTTTACAAATTAAACAGCATTACCATTTTTGCTTCAACAGTTAAACACAATTGAGAAAAAGCAAGAAAAATAGTTTATTGTATGTGTTCATATTTTTACCCCTTTATTGTTCTTTCTTCCCTCCAGATATTCCAAGATTTCTTTATTATTTATTATTTCAGGGACTTTCTTTAGTCATTCTTTTTTTTTTTTAATTACTCTTAGAATGTCTTCATTTTCTCTGTTTTACTGAAGAATTTTTTTGCTGGGTAGAGAATTCCAGGTTGATGGTTCTTCACTTTTAGCACTTGAAAATATCATGCAACTATAGATCAATGGAACAGAACAGAGAACCCAGAAATAAACCCACACCTTTATGGACAACTGATATTTGACAAAAGAGGTAAGAACATACGATGGAGTAAAGACAGCCTCTTTAACAAATGGTGTTGGGAAAATTGGACATCTACCTGCAAAAAAATAAAACTAGATCACCAAATTATACCATTTACAAAAATAAAGTCAAAATGGATAAAAGACTTAAATGTAAGCCGTGAAACCATAAATGTCTTAGAAGAACACATAGGCAGTAAGCTCTCTGAAATCTCTTGCAGCAATATATTTGCTGATTTATCTCCAAGGGCAAGTGAAATAAAAGACATGATAAACAAATGGGACTATATCAAACTAAAAAGCTTTTGTACAGAAAAAGACAATAAGAACAGAATAAAAAGACAAACTACACAATGGGAGAACATATTTGACAATATGTCTGATAAGAGGTTAATAACCAAAATTTATAAAGAACTTGTAAAACTCAACACCAGGAAAACAAACAATCCAATAAAAAAATGGGCAAAAGACATGAATAGACACTTCTCCAAAGAGGACATACAGATGGCCAATAGACAGATGAAAAAATGCTCAACATCACTAATTATTAGAGAAATGCAAATTAAAACCACAATGAGATACCACCTCACACCAGTCAGAATGGTGCTCATCAACAAAACAACACAGAATAAGTGCTGGTGAGGATGTGGAGAAAAGGGAACCCTTCTGCACTGCTGGTGGGAATGCAGACTGGTGCAGCCACTGTGGGAAACAGTATGGAGATTCCTCAAAAACTTAAAAATCAAACTGCCTTTTGACCCAGCTATCCTACTTTTAGGAATATACCTCAAGAACACCATAGCACTGTTTGAAAAGGAGAAATGCCCTGGCCGGTTGGCTCAGTGGTAGAGCGTTGGCCCGGCTTGCAGGAGTCCCGGGTTTGGTTCCTGGCCAGGGCACACAGGAGAAGTGCCCATCTGCTTCTCTACCCCTCCCCCTCTCCTTTTTCTCTGTCTCTGTCTTTCCCTCCCTCAGCCAAGGCTCCATTGGAGCAAAGTTTGCCCGGGTGCTGACGATGGCTCTATGGTCTCTGCCTCAGGAGCTAGAATGGCTCTGATTGCAACAGAGCAACGCCCCAGATGGGCAGAGCATAGCCCCCTGGTGGGCGTGCCAAGTGGATCCCGGGCGGGAGCATGCAGGAGTCTGTCTGACTGCATCCCCGTTTTCAACCTTAGAAAAATCCAAAAAAAAAAAAAAAAAAGGAGAAATGCACTTCCATGTTTATGGCAGCTTTGTTCACAATAGCAAAGATCTGGAAACAGCCCAAGTGTCCGTCAGTGGATGAGTAGATTAAAAGCAGTGGTACATATATAGAATGGAATACTGTGGGGCCATGAAAAAGAAGGAAATATTACCTTTTGCGACAACATGGATGGACATGGAAACTATTATGTTAAGTGAAATAAGCCAGGCAGAGAAAGAAAAACATCATGTGACCTCACTCATTTGAGGAATCCAATGAACAATGTGAACTGAGGAATGGAATTGAGACAGAGGAGAGATCAAAGGGACCAGAGGAAAAGAGGACAGAGGGAAAGGGGATGATAGGATGGGGTAAACCTGAAGGGAAGGGGGGAGGACGCTATAGGATTGGGGCAAGGGAGATGTAGAGGGGAATATGTGGAAGGGGGATGCATTCGGGGCAACACTAGAATCTATGTAAACACAATAAATTAAAATTAAGTAAAAAACCCCCAAAACAACAACAACAAATAGAACCACAAGCAGGTCTCCATACATGAATATATATATATATAGAAAATGTAGTGTCACTTTCTATGAGCCCGCACAGTTTTTGATGAGAAATTTCCTGTCATTTGAATAGTTCCTCTCCCTATAGGTAAGGTATCCTTGTCTCTTGCTACTCTTATGACTTTTTATTCACCTTTAGTTTTCATAAATTTGACTATGATGTGTTTTGTGGAATTCTTTGAGTTTTTATTTGGAGTTGCTCAGTTTCCTGAAGATGTATGTATTTTGCCAAATTTGGGAATTTTTCAGCCATTATCTAAAAATGCTTTTATAGTACTGCCTTTTCCTCCTCGCTTTCTAGTACTCTAATGGCATAAATATTAGATCTTTTATTATCCTCCCTCAACAACCAGAGGCTGTGTTTATTTTTTTAAGTCTATTTTTCTCTCTGTTGTTCAGATTGGGTTATTTCTGTTGTTCTAACTTAAAAGTTACTGTTTATTTTCTCTGTCCTCTTTATTATTCTGTTGAGTTTATTAAGTTTCTCTCTCTCCCTTTTTCTTGTTATTGTATTTTTCAGTTCTAAGATTTCTATTTGGTTCTAATTTATATAATTGATTTCTTTGCTGAATATTTCTTGATTTCATTTGTTTTAATAACATTTATAATTATTGAAGTATTTTTATGATGGTTGCTATAAAATCTTTGTCAGATAATCTCAGCATTTGTGTAATCTCAGTGTTGGCATCTGCTGATTTTTTTTCTTGTTCGAGTTGAGAATTTTCTGCTTCTTGGTATGACTAGATACTTTTGACTGTATCCTAGACATTTAGATTATTATTTTGTGAGACTCTGGATCTTACTTAAGTCTTCTGGTTTAGAAAACTTTATCTGACACTATTCCAGAGTGGAAGTGTGTGGGAAGTCATTTCCTTACTGTCAGGTGGCTGTGGAAATCTAGAGTCCTTGCTTGGCTTCTGTTGACACCTGGGGGTGGGGTGGGGAGAGAGTCCTGTAACTGATGGTGGCCCTAGGAGTCATATTCTTTACTAGATCACCAGTGACATCATCTTAGCCTGAGGGAGAGGGGTGCGTCATTACTGTTCTCCACTTGATCTCATCCAATACTTGCTAAGGAGGGATGCCTTGTTAATATAAGTGAGAGTTCAGTCCACAGACACCACCCCAATGGGGAGGTGAGAGAGTTCTTTATTATTGCCAGGGGCACTGAAATCCAAGCTCGCCTGTGATCTCTACTGACACCGTGAGAGAGGGGGCTTGTCACTATCAAGCAAGGATTAAAATTCTGGCTCCACTAAGGGAGATGGTGTACCTTGTTACAGCCCAGCAAGATCTAAATTCTCACTCAGCCTTTGCTGAGAGCATTGAAAGCAGAAACTCATATTTTTCCACCATCACTGGTTTGGTGTCTGTGGAGGCCATGTGAACTGCCATCCTCACTTAGAGATAACAAGGCACCCTTCCCCTATAGCAGCATTGGTGGAGACTAATTGGGGAGCAATAGTGAGGAACACTTCTCTCTAGGCCAAGTTGGTTGGGATATATTTGGTTATTCTGTCTTGCTGGGCTATTCTTTTTCTAGTCCTTTGGTTAAGAGAATGGGCTCTTCTTGGGGCTTTCTTTTTCTGTTTTCTGTCTATGCCCATTGACACTTACTGGTTACTACTTGTTCAACAACAACAACAAAAACAAAAACAAAATAAAACTAGAGAATTCAATGCTATGTCCTTCTTCAGGTCCTGAGCAGGTCTGCCTTCTTTCTACCTTTCAAAGTCTTCTTATGTTTATTTTATATGTAATGTCTAGAGCTTCAGTTGTACTTTGTTATGCTTAACTAATAAGTATGTAAGTTCATTCTAACTTTTGTTATTATATATAATTCTATAATGAACATCTTTGTGACTAAAACCTTAGAATAACTTATTAGGAAAGGAAATACTGACCTCTATTTAAGATATTTCACATATTTTGCCAAATTGCTTTTCAGAAGGAACCCACAAGTACTTTTACTAGCAATGTGTAAAAGTACTTCTTTGAAAAGATACTCTAGCCAATTAGACTTCATAATTTTTCCAAACTTTATAAATAGATATTGATTTCTATCATGGGTTTGAAAGATATGAAGGATCACCATAATTTATTGTAAATTAATCCAACAAAGAAAAGATATAACAATTTGAATGCTTAAAAAGTGGCAAGCACTCTGACTTAATATTTTATTTTCATAATGACTTATGAGGTATTATTGTCCCCATTTTTATAAGACTTGGAAAGTGGAGGCAATTTGCTTAGATCACAATTTTCTCTAGATCCAAATCTCTTGCATGAATTTGCTGTGGGCAGCAACAATGAACTTCTTTACTTAAATGATTAACAGGCTTATTCATTGTCTCAAATGAAAGACAGGATTAAAACATTTTCTTAGTATCAGCAGATGGTATACAAGATAAACCATTCAATCTCCTGATTTCAATTTCAATATACAGCTATTAATAATTGGTGATGGAGAAAACCATTCAAGCATGCCAAATTTTCACCTTAATTGCAGACTATTGAAAACCTTTAGATCAATATCTAGTTTTAAAACATGTGAATGATTTCTTTCCTAAGAATTGTATTCTATAAATAGTGATCAAATCAACCTCAATATGAAAACAAGCTTAGTTCAAATTGTGGTTTGGCTAAGGTTGAATGTGACTAACATTTTATTACTCTAAAAAATTAAAAAAAATTGTTTCTGCTTTTTAAATTTTTGCAATCAAATCTTTTACAAATGAACCGTGATTACCATTATAACTCTTGCTATGCCTTGGACAGATAGCTCAGTTGGTTAGAGCCTTGTCCCAATGCACCAAGGTTGCAGGTTTGATCCTCTGTCAGAACATATATAGGAGTCAACCGATGAATGCATAAATAAGTGGAACAACAAATCAGTATTTCTCTCTCTCTCTTTCTCTCTCTAAAATCAATAAATTAAAAAATATTTTAAAAAGCTCCTGCCATGATTGACAATGCTTTGAAATACTCAGAAGAATGAGCCAACTTTCCAATCTCATCTAATATATAATTACAACTTGAATCTGAGCAGAGGGAGTGATAACATTACATAATTCAAGTCTCAGGAAAATCAAGTTGTATTCCTCACACCTGGACTGTCATTAGTGAACCCCCATAGAGAGTCTTAGAGTAAGAAGAGTGTCATAAATTAGTGCAGCTTATCTTTATGCAACGCAGACAGAGGTATGAAATTAGCATAAAAATATTTACCTAATAATTTGAAAGTCTTGTTTAAGAATATGTCTGTACATATACAATGATAAATTAGGCATAAAATTTTTAGTTTAGCTAATTTATCACAATTTTAGTATTGAGAGATCAATTATTTCCAGTTGCTGTCCTATGGTATTGCTTGAAAAGCCCAGATTGGGCTTCTGTGTCAACTGTTAGAAGGTATGGAAATGATGAGGTCTGTTAGACATCATGTTCTAATGAAAATATTAAAATCCAATTTTAATGCTCATTTTAGTTGAAATAGAATTTTGATAAAATGCAAAGCTTAGTACATCTAAAGGATGAATCTATGTCAGAATTCCTGTTGTGGTTAATTTCTATTTTTATACTTAATTTTAAGTTAATTAATGAACAGTATATTTAGAGAAAATAAATAGCTTTATTTTCTCAATAAATAGCTTTTTCATGCAACCAAAAGAGAAAGATTATTTGACAAACAACTGTGACAAACAGCATGTATTCATCTGAAAATGTGTTTCAGGGAAATCTTTTTTTTACATAATATTGAATAGATTGTTTGCATATATATATGCATATATAATTTTATTTATTTTAAAAAATTGATCATTCTCTGTCCCTCTGGGACCCATTAAACGTTTTCTCCAGATGAGGAAGTCTGTTATATGCATCTCTTCATGCATTATTGAAAAAGGTGATATAAGCAACACTGCAAGTATCCATTTCATGGTAAGATGACATACATTGTAATCTTTTGTGACTTTGAGCTGAAGGTTAGCTCAATCCTGATGAAATTTGTTGAAGATAAAATTAAGAGATATAGTCGAAATATTAAAAATACAAAATAATCTGATTATATTTTGCTTTCTCTAAAAAGATGACCTTTAATGGATAGAGGCTAGAATAATTTGCATTCAATACATATTCATTTTATTTAAAATTTAAATAAAATGTTTACTTTTAAAATATAAGGAATACAAAATTTGGAGAAATGATACATACAAATAAAATAATTCACAACATTCTCAGTTGGCAGACCTTATCTGTACATAGTTTATTATACCTGTGTATGTTGAGTTATATGTATTTTAACCATTTTTGTATAATCAAAATATTAGTGTGTATAGCTGTGGAATTGGCACTTTCTCTTCCATGCTATTAAGAAAAATAAGTAAAATACTGGGAGAAAATATTTATAACTTATATATCACCTTGAATATTAATGAATATCTACACATTAATAAGAGAAAAAAAGTAATCTCATTGAAAATGTAAAAAATATGAAGTAATATGAAAAACAAAAATTTAATCTCAATTGTAATCAGTGAAACATAAATTCAAAGAAGAATGAGATAGGATATTTTGCCCAATGACTTGGCCAAAAAATGTATAATATTTTCTGTTGGTTGGTAAGGGTATGGGGACATGGGTGCTGTTCATAGAAGAAAATGGTACGGCTTTTCAGTAAAATGCTATGAGAGTTTATAAATAGTACAAATTATATACCCTTGAACCTCACAATTAGATTTACAGAATTTATCCTATAGATTCATTCATAAATAAACAAACAAAATATATATAATGTTCATTGCAGCCTGGTTCACAATACCAAGAAACATGATGTATAAGTGTTGATTTATAGGGTAATGATGACAAAATTATGGCTTTATTAACTGCTAGCATTCATTAATCAAGAAGATTTCTATGAAGGGAATATGTAATTTATTGTCCAAAGTAGGCTACTTTTGATAGTGAAAAAGGGCACTAACTGATGTAGAAAAATATCCAAAACACACTGTTAGGTAAGAAAATGCTTTACAGCCCTGGCAGGATAGCTCTGTTGGTAGAGCATCGTCCTACAGCACAGAGGTTGCCAGTTCAATCCCCAGTCAGGGCACATATAGGAACAGATGTTCCTATCTTTCTCTTGCTCTCTCCCCTCCTCTTTCTAAAATCAATAAAATAAACATTAAAGAAAAGAAAGAGAAAATGTTTTTTGGGTTTTTTTTGTATTTTTCTGAAGCTGGAAATGGGGAGGCAGTCAGACAGACTCCCACATGAGCCCGACCGGGATCTACCCAGCATGCCCACCAGGGGGCGATGCTCTGCCCATTTGGGGCGCTGCTCTGCTGTGACCAGAGCCATTCTAGAGCCTGAGGCAGAGGCCATAGAGCCATCCTCAGGGCCCGGGCCAACTTTGCTCCAATGGAGCCTCGGCTGCAGGAGGGGAAGAGAGAGACAGAGAGGAAGGAGAGGGGGAGGGGTGGAGAAGCAGATGGGAGCTTCTCCTGTGTGCCCTGGCCGGGAATCAAACTCGGGACTCCTGCATGCCAGGCCGACGCTCTACCACTGAGCCAACCGGCCAGGGCCGAAAGGGAAAATGTTTTACAAAATTAAATATATTTTTTAATTTTTTCAAACTAAAACTCCATTTGTATTTGTGTAAATGCATAGCAAGGGGCATGGAAAAATACATACCAGACTGCTAATATTGGTGACTTCTGGGAAGCAATGTAGAACCAGGGAGAGGAGTGAAGGTAAACTTGTTCTTTTCAACTCTGTTTATGCCTTTATTGATGTATTTTTTAATAACCAGCAATTATATATTATAAAATCAAATAACAATAGGACCTTCCAAAAATTAAGCACATTGAAAAAAGTTTATTTGGATGCATTATTTAATAATTTAGTTCTGTTCATTGTGAAGATTTTTTCAGCCGACAGGGTCACCTTCAAGGAAGAAAGATCTAAGCTGTCTAGCTACAGAACTGAAGGTAATGCCTGTGGGGACACAGTGGACAGAGCATCCACCTGGGATGCTGAGGCCTACAGTGTGAAACCCTGGGCTGGCCTGGCCAAGGCACAGATGGGAAGCAACTACAAGTTGATGCTTTTTACTCCTTCCTCCCTTTCTCTCTCTAAAATAAATAAAATCTTTAAACAATGTCAAAGAAAAATGAAGGCAATGAAACCACTCTCAGCAAATAGTTTTCTCAGTGGTAATGAACAATGAGCATTTGTTGTTACCAGATAGAATAGGAAGGTGTTATTATGAATACGCACAGATTCTATATTATGCTAAAGAACTTAACACAGTGTTATAGTCATTAATGTCAAGTGGAGACTGATTATAAAGTAATTACTCTTATGAACTACGTCCTAATTATAGTGCCTTATAAAAAATTCTATGTTGATGGAAACAGTTCAGACTATATATGACTTTGATAGTGGCTTCCTGATGGAAAAAACAATAACTAGCAGGTATTTTCCCATGGCAATGATTTTGCTGGTCAATTGGTGAAGTCTTTGGAATATTGTGATTGACAGTCATGCTGAACTAGCAGTTTATTTATTTGGTTTCTACCATGTGCCTGGCACTGTTCTAAGCACTAGAGATACAAGAAAATATTAAAAGTCCTTGCCCTCGTGAAACTTACTTTTTAGTTGTTGGAAATTAGGAAATGGACACTAAACAAAATAAGTAAAATACAAAGTTTATTAGGTTGTGATGGTTCTTATGGAAAGATAGAAACAGGTCCGAGAGTGCACTGTACTGTTAAATGCAGTGATAAGGTAAGAAAAAGACTTGACGGAGGCGAGTCAGCAAGGCAGCAGGATAACTGGGAAACAAGGGGGCACCTGCCTACAGGTTTGGGGGGACAGCAAGGAAGTGGGGCTGGCTGCCCCAAATGAGTGAGGGGAAGAGTAGGAGGAGTTGAAAAATGGAATTCAGTGAGTCAAGAGGGGATCATTATTGAGACTGACTTTCACTCAGCAAGGTGGAAAGATAATGCAAGATTTTGAGTCAGAGTGAGATGATTTAATTTGCATTTTAACAAGCTCACTCCTCAAGCTCTTTCCTCTACCATTCACTTTCATTCATTTGAGAAGCCAACTCACCAGGGTTTGATTGAGTATTAAATTCTTTTATAGCATGTACTTCCAAATAAAAATTAATAAAAACTTAAATATTTAAAAATTTACTTGTATTAAATTTGAATCTCAAATAAACACAGATGAAAATAGCAAACAATTCTTATCCAGTTAATGGAACAAGAAAGCTGACAGGTTGTACTTCTAAATATAATACTTATTCTAAGGAGAAATTCAAAACAATGGGCATGTTGTGTAGCAACTGAGAGATAAAATTTCTAAATCCATCCGCCCCATCTCCACTGTCCCAGCTTTGATTCAGGGCAACATCATTTCTCCCCGAAACACTGCTGTAATCTCCTTCTAACAAGTTAGGAACTAAACTTTTCTTCTGTCACGTACCATAGTTCAGATATCATTTCTTTTCTCATGTACTGTATTACAATAGCTTTTCCTTACTTACTTTTCTGCCTGCAGTCTTGCTTTACTTTCAGTATATGTTCAATTGTGTTATCAAAGAACTACTTTTTATTATAGAAATGCTATTCCCAACTAAAATGTTTCAATGGCTAAGCTAAGAGTTCATTTTAAAGTTGAACTCTAAGATGACCTAGAAGCTTAATGACCTTATCTAGTCCTGCTTACCTCTGTCTAGTCTGCTGACCTTATTTCACTATATCTTTGTCCATCTTAAGAACTACTTACACAGCCCTGGCCGGTTGGCTGAGTGGTAGAGCGTCGGCCTGGTGTGCAGAAGTCCCAGGTTCGATTCCCGGCCAGGGCACACAGGAGAAGCGCCCATCTGCTTCTCCACCCTTCCCCCTTTCCTTCCTCTCTGTCTCTCTCTTCCCCTCCCACAGCCGAGGCTCCTTTGGAGCAAAGATGGCCCGGGCGCTGGGGATGGCTCCTAGGCCTCTGCCCCAGGCGCTAGAGTGGCTCTGGTCGCAACAGAGCGACACCCCGGAGGGGCAGAGCATCGTCCCCCTGGTGGGCGTGCTGGGTGGATCCCGGTCGGGCACATGCGGGAGTCTGTCTGACTGTCCCCGTTTCTAGCTTCAGAAAAAATACAGAAAAAATAAATAAATAAATACATACATACATACATACATACATACATACATAAATAAATAAATAAATAAATAAAAGAACTACTTACAGCTTCCTGAATGTGGTTTTCCCTGATTCCATGCCTTTGCGCATGCTACTTTCTGGTTCATTTCTACTTGTCATTTGAAATTCTTTCCATGTGCTACCTCTTTTGGGAAATCATGGTCACCTGCCTTTTACATGTGCAAACACAATATATTTTGCAGTCATTATAACTGTTGATTTACATAATAGGTTTGTAAACTGTTTGAGAGGAGAGTCTAAATATTAGTTGCTTTTGCATTTCTAAGACCTAAAATGTAGCCAGTGAAAAATTATTGATCTTTGAAGGAGGTAAGGAAAGTACCATGAAGAACAAAGTAGGGAGGGAAGACTGGTATGTGGTATAAAAATTACCTCTGTCCTGAATTGTAAAGACAAGTCAAATAGAGATGCCAGCAGTTGACTGAAGTGTGTAAGGCAAAAGAAAATGGTTCAGCACTTTCCCTTGACCAGAATTTATTAGCTACTTTAAAAAATGAGTATATTGAAACAGAATTTGCAAGTTATAGCTGCTTTTACTATCATCGTCACTACTTTTTATTGTTTTTTAAAAGATTTTATTTATAGATTTTATAGGCTCAGGGAAGCAAGAAATATCAACACATAGTTGTTTCACTTTAGTTGTTCATTATTTGCTTGTTGTAGGTGCTTTGACCAGTGGGCAAGCCCAGGATTCCAGGTTGATGCAGTATCCACTCTGCCACCACATGCCAGGCATCACTGTCACTAGTTTTTAAATGAAGATTTTACCAACACATACACACATCTATCAGATCTTAAAATTTCAAAGAATATGAAGGAATCATGGTGGCCTCTTGGTCAGTTAGTCTAGACTAAGACATCTAATAGCTTTTGCTGCATTGATTAAAGATCTTTCAGTTGCTCTGGGATTCTTGTGTAGAATTATGGGAGTACTTCTTGTGACAATTACAGTCTGTGGCAGCTAAATGGAGTTAGGCATAAATAACAAAATACATTCATTTAATTTAACAAATATTTAACCAATGACTGACCTAGCTACTGGAGGTACAATTTTAAAATAAAATTAAAAAATGCTGCCTTCATGTAACTTGTGTTAATGTCTTCATTTTCCATTCTATCAATGGACATGGGGTTAGAAATGGTGTGAGACCAAAAGATTTAATGGGTCTTGTTTGGCTTTGAAAATAACCAGGAAGTGGAATATGTCTGAAAGTGTAGCTTTCTATAATGCACCTGGCGGTCTTCCTGTAGAGCCTGAACTGAACCAGAGGAAACTTCATTCAAAGCAGTTTCCCCTGGGGGTGTGCTTCCCTCATGAAAGAAACCTATTTACTTTCAACACAATATTTTGCAACTCTGCTCTGCATGAATTCCTTTTCCCATATATGGGTTTTGGTGGCTGTGTTGGAATTTCCAGAAACTCTGGGGGTTTTTTTTGTTGTTGTTTTTTTTTTAACTTTCTCATCTTCATGAATTAGGCCACTTAGTGTTTGTGTTAAAATATTTGAAAAGAGAGTGAAACTATTTCAACTTAATAGAGTGACATCTTGAGGACAAATTAAACCTCATTAGTTTATATTAAATTTAATAAGGAACTTCAAAAAGTTAAATAACCAGCAACTTCTATAGCCAAATTATCAGATAAATGAATAGTCTGTTCATAGATAAGAACTGATTTTATATTTTTCCCATTATTTCTTTGTCACTCACAAATAAATATTCAATGTAAAAATCCAACTAATGTGGCCAGTTGCTAGTCCATCAGCAAAGCAGTAACTTAGAAGTTACAGACAATGCATTAAATTAATGAATGGGTACAAAGAATTGGTCAATTCAGTTAAAGGTATCTGAAGTGACTTATTGATTTTAATCTACATCTAATTTCCAGGGAGGATCTGGAGGAATATTACAGAAGAATTTGGAATGAATGATTCAGATCAAGCGTCATAATAACAAAGTGTGCTAAGACTGTTCTTGGTCTAAAGGACAACCTTATATTGCTTTACAGTGAATAGTTTCTAGTCTACTATTCTAATAGTTTCCAGTCTAATCCACAATTTTATATTCTATTCTTTGTTATTTTTCTATTATCATTACTATTTTATTTCTATTACTAATGTTTTCTATAACTGTTACTCTTCCTACATATTTTCTCATTACTGGCCTGTTAAGACAGATCAATGGATTAAAAAAATTGTTTCTTGTTTTACCTCTTTTTTAAAAGAGTGTGTAAGACATGATGCCCCACTTATTTATGTCTAATTAATCTCCCAATCCATAGCAGACTTTACTTCCATGACCTTAAGAATTTCTCATACTTCTGTTTTAATTAGTTTTGTTTCTTGGGCTTAGACAGATATAGTTCTCACAGCTTACAGGACACTTTTGCTTGAATAGCCTACAGCTATTCAAAAGCTACCTTAAAATCTATATGTGTAAAATTTAATTCATTATCGTCAACCCAATACCCAAACCTTTTACCATCTCTTGAATTCCTAATCTTAGTCTTCACCATTCATTAGTAAAATTCTAAATCAGAGACCTTCTTGAATCTTACCTTTTCTCGTTTCCCATATCCTAATGATCGGTGAACCCTATAGATTTTATTTTATTTCATTTTATTTTTGTATTTTTCTTAAGAGTGAAGCAGGGAGGCAGAGGGACAGACTCTTGCATGCACTGGACTGGGATCCACCTGGCAAGCTCATTACGGGGCACTGCTCTGCCCATCTGGGGCCATTGCTCCATTGCAACCAGAGCCATTCTAGCATCTGAGGCAGAGGCCATGGAGCCATCTTCAGCGCCCAGGCCAACTTTGCTCCAATGGATCCTTGGCTGTGGGAGAGGAAGAGAGAGATAGAAAGAAAGGAGAGAGGGAAGGGTGGAGAAGCAGATGGGTACTTTTCCTGTGTGCCCTGACTGGAATTGAACCCGGGACTTCCACACACTGGGCCAACACTCTACAGCTGAGCCAGCCAGCCAGGGTGATTTTCTCTCTGAACTGTCTCCTAACTCTGTATTCACCTCTTTATTGCTAGTAGTGTTGCCTTAGGTTAGGCTTTACAAGTATGTCATATCTCTAAGCTTCTGTACAAATCCTCTGTCTGCCTAAATGTGCTTTTCTTTCTTGTTTGCCTGGCAGACTCCTACTTATTTCTAAAATGCCAGATTTTGTTTTCTATGAAGCCTTCTTATTTGTTTCCACTACTCTGCTACCCACCAGAGATAGTCACTTCTTCTTTGTTGCTCTCACATCTTTTATAACATACATTTATGTTATACTTACCAATTTAAATGATGGACACCCTAGTCATAAAGTAATAAATTACTTTAAAATTTAGTAAATTAATCCTTAACAACTCAGTCTCTGGGTATTCAGTCTATATTTATTGGATAAATTAATGAATTAGTTAATGAAGCTGACAAATTAGCAAGGTGTTCATTCTTGAACAGAAAATATTAATAGACACTGACAAAAGATTAGGAACTGTAAATATTTAGGCAGGAAACTGGTGGAGTATAGGTCATGTTCCTATTGTTCTTTTTTAACAGGAGGAGGACATTTGAAAGATAGAGGAAGCTCTGGGAAGGGAACTACAGTCAGTGTTGATAAAATGGGAAGTCAGTGTTGATGAAATGGTCTTAGATACCTAGATCATGACTTAATATCCTGCTATGATAGGCGTTTGGCTAGTGTGACATGCATATTGCAAAATGGGGAAGAACAAACGTGTTTTCCCTGAGGTTAGCCTGACCTATTCAAGTGGGCTCTACGTTGAAAATGTAAAGAAAGTAAATAAACTCTCAGATAAGGCCATCAGGCTAATTTCTTTGGAGGACCACAGAAGGGACATGGAAAGAAAAATAAGACTGAGGGAACTTGCAGTGATTCAGATGAGAAAATCATTAGAGGAGACTGAAAATATTACTTAGAAATTCAAGTATCAAAACAAATGTATAGCACATGGATTATAAATAAAATAAATACATGTTATATAAGCAAATGGGAAATACTAAGACTTGTTGGAAATATTTTTATGAAATAGTATATCTCATGCACCAAATAAATAAATAATAACAAAATCTGACAGGAGGGAAAGTTATAATAGTACTATGTCAAGAGGATACATCTTTAGAAAAATCCACAAAATATATACCTTACAAATGTATTAAAGAGACAGAAATGATGTTAAACTGACTTCAGAGAGGAAATAGATGATGTGTTCTTGATATATTTTATAAAACTGGCTCAAAGTCAAGATATAGTAGTAATGGGGGTATAATCTGGCCATCTGCTAGAAGCCTTAGCTAACCACAGAGCATTTGACAAGTTCTTGACCTAATCAGTGAAAATTCTATCTCCAGAGGGTGAAAAAAACGCCAAAACTCATACTGGAAGCAGCATTACTAGAATGCTCACACTTTGCATTTTTATAAAAAAGAAGAGGAAGAATGTATATTATTATGTGTTTGATATGTTCGTATATTCATTTTAAAAACCTCTATAAGGCCATAGAGGAACTGATTACATAGTTGGCTTCAGGGAAATGGGACTGGTGACTGGGGCACAGGGATATCAGAGATAACTTTTCACTGTTTGTTTTACTTTAAAAATTTTAACTATGGAATTATATTGCTTATTCCACAAGATAAATTAAAATAATCGAAGACAAAAGTAGTAAGAAAAAAATGCCAACACAACACTCATGGGATCAGGGAAGAATCCTTTTATGATATCACATCTTGCATTAGCCTCTATTAAAACATTTATATTGTATTGCAATAACATATTGAGTAGAGCTCTTAAGCAGCCTGCAAGATTAACCAGAGCATCCCCGCCATCTGTGACATGTCGTGATGTATACTCAAGGCACACTGCATGCTTCCAGTACACAAGTCTCCAGCTCTTGTTTTCATGCCTTTTGCCTTTCTCCACGTGGGGTGTGTGTTTACTAAGTCAGTCGCGCTTGTATGCAAACCTAATTATGTTCATTGAACTTGAGATTTTAAAACATGTAATTTAATTACGTATTAAACTGATAAAATATTAAGTGAAAGGGAGCTGTTTTTTTGAAAATGTATTTGAAGAGTTTGGAAAGACTATGAAAATGAGATGCTAAAACCAAGTGTTGTCAGAATACATTTGAGCAAGATGATGGTAAAAGGCTGGGGAAAAAAATTCACAAAAACAAATGGTGTCAGTACTCAGATCCTTCTACAGTGTTGCTGCATTTTTACTCTATTTTAAATAACCTGAAACTAGAAATTATAGATGATGTGTTATGGCTGTGCAAGACAGATCATGCTGAATTCCCATCAGCATTGGAAGAAAAGGCCTTGACTCTAGTCTGAAGTTTGGTGAGTAAATGTATATTTAAGGGTGTGAAGTTAAACCTTTCAGTTATTTATGGTTATTTATGTGTTATGCTTCTCTACTTCTATAGTTTTTGTTTGGTTTAACCAACTGACCACAAAAGTCATTCTGTGTTGATTTAAGCTTCTGACTTCCACAGGAAGAGGGGGCCATATTCTATTACGTTTACATGTGTGTATCATCTATGGACCTTAGAACAAAGTAGACGATCAATAAATGTTTGTTGAGTAATTATTATGCCAACAGAGTTGAGAGTAGCGGTGTTTCTGTTGAGTCCTGATACTGGGGAGCCATTAGACTTGTCAACAATATTTGAGAAGGGTGGTGTGAAAATGCTATGGGGCACACTGAATTCAGGAGCTGGGTTAAGAGAAAGAGTATCCGGGTTGATGGAAGGAGCTAAAAAATCTCAGCTCAAGCTAGACCCAATTCTGTGAGCATTTGTTGGGAAGGGGGAAATTAAAGATTTCTTGGGAGAAACTAACTAAGTCATTCTAGCGTTCGTGGTAACCAGGGTGGAGGAAACTAGCTGCACATAAGAGACCATCCTGTGTTGGCTTAAGCTCCCGATGTTCCAAAGTGCGTTCCATGGACTGTGAGACTGTGTTGTGTTACATTTGCTGTACTTCAAAGAGTACATGTTCTTGTTTATTTATTTGTCCCTTACTCTCTTTCTCTCCTTCTGAAGTACCATCTTAATGAGAGAACTGGCTATTCTGGCCTATCTTGCACACTGCCACAGGCCCACAGTCTTAAATAGTGCCTGCCACATATTAGGTACCTTAGGAATGTTTATCAAATGAAGGTCCATGAACAGCATGGAGAAGCAGGAAACCAGACAGCCCCAGAAATGTAGAGGCAGAAGTTTATAAACAGGATCACCTGAAAGTCACCATGAAGCAGGAGGAGGCTTTGATTACCCAAACCCTCACCACCAAACGGAGGTATTTTTACTAATAAATTAAAAATAAAATGAGCTTGATTTTTGCCTATTGTAAGGTACAGTGTTAGAAGTGCAAAAATAAGGCATAGGCGCTTGGGAGACTAGTGGTGACATTATTAGAAAAAGAGAAGACATCTCTTGATGGAAAGTCAAAAATGCTCTGTAATTATTTTTATAAAAATTCTTGTCTGCTAGGTTTATAGCAAAAGAAAAAATTTTAACTGGTGAACACAGTTTCAATAAATAATTTTAAAATACAATTTATGAGATAACTTTATAGTAATTGTAAGACTTACTATATTATTCCTCTCTAAATCACTCAAATAAAAAAAGAGAATCATTATGCAATCATTTAAGTATTCTCAATTAAAAAGATAATGTTCATATTATAATCTTTCTTAAAATGACTAAATTGTGAAACTAAAGGACAATAGAAAGAGTGATTCATGCCATTGCATGTATAATTCCACAGAGAACAGTGGCTCTCTACTCTGCTAGGATCATCTGAGAAAATTAGGGGACAAACCAATGACAAGTCACCCCCAGGCCAATTAACTCAGCCTCTCTGGGATTGGGGCTCTAGCATCAGAGGCTCCCAGGTGATCTGACTGTGTAGGAGGGCTGAGGGCGATAAAACCAATTCATGCTATGGAGGGGAGGACAGGAGACTGACTTTACTATCACCTTTTATGAGTTAAACTGAACTGTAATGAGAAATTGGACCATAAATTCATGGCCATGTATCTACATGAATGCTCTCAATATGATGTTTTGTGTGGAACTCTAACTTACACATTTTTCTCATGAAGGATTCAATGTACTGATCCAGAAGTTGGTTAAAAGAAATAAACTTTTCAAAAGAATAAGAATTGACCATTAAAAGTGGAAGGTCATTATGCATTAGAATAGTCACAATATACCCAAATCAGACTTTTTATCTTTTTGAGGTAAAGATTGTAAGCTTGCCAGGTGAGGTTGTGAAAATTATTTCTCTGCAGATACAGTACTTGAAATTAAAGTCATGTTATATCTCTTGAGATATTCACATTTAGTTCTGCCTAGTGCCAGAGAGACAGACCTGCTGATATAGAGAAATTAATTTGAAACCAGAGTGCTTATTTATTTTATTTGTAAATCTGTGACTAGGCTGTGCTGGAGGACTCTCAAGTCAGCTCTGCACTGTCTTGCAGGGCAACCACATGTTCCAGTTTTAGAAACATGGTTGACAAGCTAACAGGCCGTCCAGTGTGGGTGTGGACAGATGCCTGTTCCCTGTCTGCTGTCACAGTGTAGCCGACTCTAGTAAAGAGACATTCCTTTTTCTTATTCAACTCCTCCCCTCCCCTGTCACTCAACTTTCCCACATTATTATTATAAGTTTTCTGGGCCACTGTTTTACCACCACTCTAGACTGAATACTTAATTATGTGTCTGAACTCACAATACCCCAACAATAGAGGTGCAATTATTATCTCTACTTTCCAGAAGAGAAAACAGAGTCATGGAAACGTGGAACAACTTTCCCCAGTCACTCAGCTAGCAAATGGTAAAGCCACCTTGGATTTTAGGGTGATGGTGCCCAAGCTTGTAAGCACTGTTTGCCCCTTCCTCCTTTCACTGTGGCTGGGTTTCCCAGGTCCTACTCTGGGCTGCTGCCCATTGGAGTCTGAATAGATCCTGTCTATTCAGTCTGTAAAATGGAAAAATTCTGCTCTTTCTTACTCCCCACTGTGTGGATCAGTCCCCTGACCATGGATACCACACCAGAAAATGTGGTGTTGAGGGCAAACCCTCTAAAGGAGAAAACTGGGGATAGGCTGGAAAATCAAACTTTCTCCTGCTGCCCACAGCCTTTGGTTTTCTAGAAAGGCTGCTCCAATGGGACTTTGCTCTCTATTAGCAATAATCTCTTATTCCCCTGGAGAGGGGTCGGGGACGTCTTCTGGGATTCTTCTTGGGCTTTTCTCCATGCAGTGCATCTAGACACTTTTACTGAGTTCTCCTACTATGATGCCCCAGGGGCCTTCTACATAACCCCACAATTTTTATAACAAATATGAAGTGTACATACACACACACATACGTATATAGTTAACTACCATTGCATAATATATATATATACACATGCAAAGGATGGCTGCTACCATTGCTTCCCTAAGAGTATTAGACTTCCATGAAAAAGAGATGGCTGGCTTTTATCCAGCACTACAAATATTTCAAATTAGAACCATTGATTTATTAAATGCCTTTACATATTTTACTCTTAGAAGCAAAAAGTCACTTGTTCAGAACCTGATTAACTAACTACCAGGAGGAATAAATGCCACACTCAGTAAAAAAAAAAAAGAAAGAAAAGAGTAGAAGGTGTTACTTATTCTTTATGCTGACTATCCTGGTAAATTGGCCTCATAATAGTTTAAAGGTATCTAGTGGTGCTTACATACAACATGAAACTATTTGGAGGCTCAGACTATCTGGCTCTGTGAGTCAGGTTAGACTCTAGTCTATTCTCATTGACATCTAAAATGATACTATCACCTCAAGCACAGCAGACCTTGTTTGAGGAGGCTTACTTAAATAAAGGGTTCTCTGGAAAACTCAATACCTTAGAGTAAAAATATTTTGAATAAATTATGAAAGTGATGAATTACATATAGTTAAAATGCTAAGGAAAGTAGAGATATGACAGTGAATCAGGGGTTAAATTCATTTTTATTATTGTCAATTTCAAATATATTTTACAGAAACTTACTTAAAAGGTTCAGTTGCCCCAAATTAATTTTATTAAAATTTATAAGCACATTAGAATCTACCTGCTAATGAGTATATGTTTATCTTGAATCTTATACCATTCTCTTTAGTTGATAATGTTAGGATTTATTGTAAATAGGTAGGTGCCCTAAGTGGATTTCATAAAGAAGATATTTAAGAGAATATGGTAGCAAGAATACTTACAGTTTTTTTTCTCTGAGGAGCTTATTAATAAAACAATGTAAGGGCCCTGGCCAGATGGCTCAGTTGGCTAGAACATCGTCCCAAAGCACAGAAATAATGAGTTTGATCTCCAGTCGGCATCATACTGGAATAGATCGATGTTCCTGTCTCTCTTTTTCTATTCCTGTCTCAATAAAATCAATAAATAAAAATTAAAAATATTTTTTGAGGACAAGTAGAAAATCTATTGGGTTCCATATGTTAAAACTTTAAAACAATGTTTTGATCTACTCATAATATTAAATTAAAATTATATGATGCATATGTAGAGAAGTTGAAGGCAATGTATTAAATATTAATAAAGAAACTTTCTGTAACAGAATATACTTTATATTGTTTTAAAAAATGTTTCATGCCTGCATATAAGGTACTATACCATGGAAACGATGAAGTCAAGGCCATAAAATAAACATTTTGGACTTGAATATATTAACAACAGCTGCACAAACAGGTTGGATACTAGAGTGGGTTGTTAGGGATTCTAGTCGATGAAACGTTCTTGGGAGTTAGCACACTGGACGTCTGGCGGTTTTGTCTGCCCGATGTGCCTTCTCCTGAAACATGGCACACTTCATCTTTCTGGAAATCATTTCTCCACTCTGAGTCCACACAGTTCCAATCAGAGTGATGATAGTGATCACAGCAGTTGACATCAGGGATAATGTATGTGATCCCAGTCTGGCCTGTGAGAATACAAATCCTTCTTGCTGCTGGAATTGGTTCAGATTGGGCAACATGGCCTGAGTCAAGCCAATTTGTGTTTGTCTGAGAGTTTCTGGAACTACCAGGAGAGATGTACAGTTTTGCAACAATGAGGTTGCCTAGTTCATGGGGTGTAAAGAGCAAAAGTTTCTAATGATTGTTGTTTTTAATACTGTATGTAAAATATATGACTGTAAATAAACCCAAAGTAAAGAAGAAAAGGACTCAGATGTGGGGAGAGACAAATACTTGAGGACATGTGAACACTTGGATTCTGCTTTACTCAAATCTAGTAAGCCCTGGAATTTTCTAAATGTGTGAGCCTTACATTATATTTTTTTATGTTTAAACTAACATGATACTATGTTTCTGTTCCTTGCAAATAAGGTATCTTTTTAATACACCTAATTCAAATAGTGGCAGTGATAAGTAGTTAATTTATAATAGTGGCAGAGAAATGTGATTATTAGGCATAAATTTTAAAAGAAGAAATTTATACACATCAAATAGCACATGAAACAAGAATATATTTTTATTTGACCATTTCAAAATTTAGATAAGATTATAAGATTTTAAAGCTGTAGAGGTTATTTTTTAAAAAACTTTCTTACTTTAAATTTATAAGTCAACTAAGGTCCAGAGGAAACATCTAAAATATAAAATGAAAAACTGAACCAGGAAGAATCAACATATCTGAATAGACCGATCATAACTAGTGAAATTGAAGTAGTAATCAAAAAACTCTCAACAAACAGAAGCCCTGGACCAGATGGCTTCACAGGTGAATTTTACCAAGCATTCAAAGAAAAACTAACACCAATACTTATCACACTACTTCAAAAAACTCAAGAGGAGACAAAAGTTCCAATCTCCTTTTATGAGGCCAGCATTATCTTAATTCCAAAACCAGATAAAAACAAGAAAAATAAAGAAAATTATAGACTAATATCTCTGATGAACATAGATGCTAAAATCCTCAAAAGAAATATTAGCAAACCAGATTCAGCAGTACATTAAAAAGATCTTACACCATGACCAAGTGGGATTTTTTCTGGAGATGCAAGTTTAGTACAATATTTGCAAGTCAATAAATGTGATATATCATATAAACAAAATGAAGGATTATAACCACATGATCATATTAATAGATGCAGAATAAAAGCATTTGATGAAATCGGCATCCATTTATTATAAAAAAAAACAAACAAATTCAGCAAAGTGGAAATAGAGGGAACATACCTTAATGAAATAAAGGCCATATATGACAAATCCACAGTCAACATCATAATCAATGTGCAAAACTACAAGCATGTCCCATAAGATTGGAACAAGACAGGGATGTCTGCTTTCACCTCTCTTATTCATCATAGTACTGGTCATCCTAACTCAAGCAGTCAGATAAGAAAAAATAAAGGGCATCCAAATTAGAAAGAAAGAAGCAAAACTGTCATTATTTGTACATGACATAATACTGTATACAGATAACACTAAATATTTCACCAAAAAACTACTAGAACTGATAAATTCAGTAAATTATCAGGATGCAAAATAAATATCCAGAAATTAGTTTCATTTTTATACACCAATAATGAAATATCAGAGGAGGAAACTAAGGAAACAATCCTATTCACAATTGCTCTAAAAAGAATAAAATAATACCTAAGAATAAATTTAACCAAAGCTGTAAAAGACTAGTACTTGGAGAACTAGAAGACATTTAAGAAAGAAATGGAAGAATACACAAATAAGTGGGAGTATATAATATGTTCATGGATAGAAAGAATTACACCATTAAAATGTCTATACTACCCAAAGATTCAATGCAATTCCTATCATGATACCAGTGGTATATTTCAGAACCAGAACAAATAATTCCAAAAATGTATATGAAACCACATAAGACTCCAAATTGCCATAACATTCTTGAGAAAGAAGAACAAAGTTGGAGAAATTATACTACCTAATATCAAGCTATAGTATAAATCCATAGGATTCAAAAATCATGGTATGGCATAAAAACAGATATATAAATCAATGGAATAGAATAGCCAAGAAATAAACCCATGCCTTTATGGTTAATTAATATTTGACAAGGGCAAGAACATATAGTGGGATAAAGATAATCTATTTAATAAATGATGTTGGGGAAATTGGACAGATATGTACAAAGAAATTAAATTAGGTCACCTTCTTATACCATACACAAGGATAAATTCAAAATGGATTAAAGACTGAAATGTCAGACTTGAAACTATAAATATCCTATAAGACAACTATAAAAAACATAGGCAGTAAAGTGGACATATCTTATAGCAATTTTTTTCTGATATGTTTCCTTGGGCACAGGAAATAAAAGAAAAAATAAACAGAAGGGACTACATCAGACTAAAAGTTTTTGCACAGCAAATGAAACCAACGAAATGAAAAGAAAAGTTACAAAATGGAAGAACATATTTGCCAATACATCTGATAAGAGGTTAATATACAAAATTTATAAAGAATTTATACAACTCAGCCCTGGCCAGTTTGCTCAGTGGTAGAGCATTGGCCCAGCATGTAGAAATTTTGAGTTTGATTCCTGTCCAGGGCACACAGGAGAAGCGCCCATTTGCTTCTCCACCCTACCCTCTCTCTTTCCTCTCTATCTCTCTCTTCCGCTCCCACAGCCAAGGCTCCATTGGAGCAAAGTTGGCCCGGGCACTGAGGATGGCTCCATGGCCTCCGCTTCAGGCACTATAATGGCTCCGGCTGCAACGGAGCAACACCCCAAATGGGCAGAGCATCACCCCCTGGTGGGCATGCTGGGTGGATCCTGGTCGGGTTCATGCAGGAGTCTGTCTGACTGCCTCTCAACTTCTAACTTCAGAAAAAAATAAATAACATACAACTCAACACCAAAAAACACAAACAATCCAATAAAAAGATTAGCACAGGACCTGAATAGAGCCTTCTCCAAAGAGGACATACAGATGGCCAATAGACATATGAAAAGATGCTCAACATTATTAATCATCAGAGAAATACTAATTAAAATCACAATCCGATATCACCTCACACTTGTCAGAAAAGCTATCATCAGTACATCAATAAATAACAAGTGCTGGTGAGGTTGTGGAGAGAAGGGAACCCTTGTGCACTGTTGGTAAAAATTCAGATTGAAGCAGCCACTGTGGAAAGCAGTATGAAGTTACCTAAAAAATTTTAAAATGAAACTTCTTTATGACCCAGCATTTTTTTTTTCTGGAAATATATCCAAATAAGCCCAAAACACTAATTTGAAAAAATATATGCACCCCTATGTTCATTGCAGCATTGTTTACAAGCAGCCCATGTATCCATCAGTAGATGAGTGGATAAAAAAGGTGTGTACATTTACACAATGGGATACTACATGGCCATAAAAAAGGAAATCCTGTCCTTTGTGACAGCATGGATGGACCTGGAGAACATTTTGCTAAGTGAAATAAGCCAGTCAGAGAATGACAAGTACCATATGATTTCACTCAAATGTGGAGTCTAATGAACAAAATAAACTAACAAACAAAATAGAAACAGACTCATAGAGAACAGACTAAAATCTGCCAGAAGGGAGGAGGGTTGTGGGGCTGGGTGAAAAAGGTAAAAGGATTAAGCAAAAAAAAACAAAAACAAAAACAAAAAAAAACCCCAAACCTCATAGACACAGATAACAGTATGGTGATTACCAGAAGGAAAGAGGTTGGGAAGGGGAGGAAGAAGAAGGTAAAGGAGGAATAAATAGTGATAGAAGGGGAGTTGACTTGGGGTGATGAATGAAGGTTGCAATGAACAGCTGATGGATTGTAAGTTGTGCACCTGAAACCTGTATAATTTTGTTGACCAGCATCTCTCCAATAAATTCAATAAAGAGAAAAAATATTTATTGAAGATAACTGGCAAATGTTTCCATGTAATTATAATGCAAATAAAAAAAGGAGTGCTAAAGGATCTTAAAAATTTAAATTTCTCAAGGCCAACTGTGAATATTAGGAAACACATTAATATTATTTTTCACGCAACCTAATCTAGCAAAAAATAAAAATAAATTAAAAAGAAAAAAAAGAGAAAAACCATAGGACTAAAATAAAATACATCTATAATTTAAAAATAGCTCAAAGTGAACCTTCTTTAAAAGTGACTTCTTTAAAAGTGACTTCAGTCTTCCCTCAACTGAAAATAAAAGTAAAATTTACAAACAGATATGCATCAAAAAACATGAACCAGTTTATTTTATAGTAAAATATTAATTTAGTTTATTACTCCCCAAAGAAATTAATAAGCAGTTACCTTATTGAAATGAAACTTCAGCTAAAATTATAGTGATATCATCTTACCTAGAATTTCTAAGCAACTGTCAGTATTTTTATGTTACCAAAGTTGATCGCGTCATTAGGCAAAATGGTCAAATCTATTGTTTGGCATCATGGATCCCAAACAGCTGGCTGACTGAGATAAAAACGTTCCACTCTTCCATAAACTTACTGTGACATGCTGTTATCACAACAGAGGATTTGGGGACACTGCATTTGTCTTTAAAAATTACACTTGGGAAAAATAAAAACTAGATAATCTGTACTTTGTTATTTATTTCAGTCATTTACTAATTTATAATTGCAAATCTGGTTGATGTGATTATTAGGTGGATTTCTTATGGCAGTTTTGAAAGGCTTTAAAATAGAGAAGAAAACTATTTCACATGTTTTTTTAATTTTTAAAAATTTTTTTTAATTTTTATTTTTTAAAGACTATTCATTTTAGAGAGGAGAGAGAGAGAGAGAGAGAGAGAAAGGGGGAAGGAGCAGGAAGCATCAACTCCCATATGTGCCTTGGCCAGGCAAACCCAGGGTTTTGAACCAATGACCTCAGCATTCCAGGTCAACACTTTATCCACTGCGCCACCACAGGTCAGGGTGTCATGTTTTTTTTTAATAAAACAACAAACACAATGAAAATGTCTCACACTGTATGGATATAATATATAAATAGCAAGAGAATTGTGTCAATTTATTATCAGTATAAAACATAGGGCACTCTTCCTACTCTTATCTTTAGTGAAAAGTATTTATATAATTTCAAAAAAAAGGCAAGCTGATTTTTTTTTTTTTTTTTTTTTTTTTTCATTTTTCTGAAGCTGGAAACGGGGAGAGACAGTCAGACAGACTCCCGCATGCGCCCGACCGGGATCCACCCGGCACGCCCACCATGGGGCGACACTCTGCCCACCAGGGGGCGATGCTCTGCCCATCCTGGGCGTCGCCATATTGCGACCAGAGCCACTCTAGCGCCTGGGGCAGAGGCCATAGAGCCATCCCCAGCGCCCGGGCCATCTTTGCTCCAATGGAGCCTTGGCTGCGGGAGGGGAAGAGAGAGACAGAGAGGAAAGTGCGGCGGAGGGGTGGAGAAGCAAATGGGCGCTTCTCCTGTGTGCCCTGGCCGGGAATCGAACCTCCGCACGCTAGGCCGACTCTCTACCGCTGAGCCAACTGGCCAGGGCAAGGCAAGCTGATTTTAAGCTTTACTTACTAAAGGTAACAAGACACAGCAAATGTATATGCTCTCCTAGAAAAATAACACTACTGAGCCCCATTTAAAGTAATTATGTGAAACTAAAAAATTGCAAAAACACACCAACCAAGGCTGTGAACATCAATCATAAGAAAATATAAATAGCCTTTGAATAAGAAAGATTGAAGTCATTCATGTTTGTTTGTACCTGAAACTCCAGAATTAGCAGCATCATTGGTACATAGGCTGGTGACTTGAGAGACTGTAATCATTTGGCAAATGATTGACCTTTTTCTGTGTTGGTAGAGTCATTTAAAATTTTCTGATTACATAGTAATTATACAGAAACTGTGACCTGGAAGAGCTATTACTAAACTGCATCGAGACTATAACATGAGAAAATGCAAACAGGAGCAAGTGTGATTATTTATACAATAAAAGTGCTGGCAGTGGTTATTCTGTTCAAAGGACAGAGTATTAATAAAATAAATAAAAATCCTCAGGAATTATGTGGAACTCAACATGAAAGGCAGCTCAAACCTTAGCATGTTGCTACACTGTCCCTAGGCTACTGTAGGTCTTTCATTGCTGTGTGTTTTCCATTGGCCCCTTGGGTATAGACCAAATAACTTGCTTCAGGTCATATTCTTCCTCAAAACAACAACAACAACAACAACAAAAGAACAACCACAAAACACATTAAATAGTATAGAACTGAAAAGGGTTAAGGTTAAAGAAAAATACTCTTTTATTCACATGTAATTTTTCTCAAAGACTTTTTTACATACATGCAAACATATCAGTCCTGGACTAGGGTATAGTCAATGCACCATCTTTGGTGTAAAATTTAAGGAGGTATTCTGGGCAGCATGCTTACTACCCACTAGTCCTAGTCCTGAAACATAAAAATATATGTATACAAGTTTGTTTGATTCACTCAACAATATATAGCAAGCATCTTTCCTTGTGAGTATATTATAGATCTATGTCATTTTTTTCAAATATCCATATGATGGGTTAAAAATAAATGTACTACAATTTATTAAATCCTTCCTCTGTTGGGCATTTATTTTCATTTTTGAATACTGCTAGTAATACTGCAATTTTATACATAGATTTTTGTGAATCTGTGCATTTTAGTAGAGCAGGTTATTGCTAATATTGCAATCATGCATTCAACAAATAGTCACATTTAAAAGGTTGATAGATACTGACAACTTTTCTTCTCAACTGCAGCAATGTCAAATCAAACTTTCTGAGATGATGGAAATGTTCTCTATCTGTGTTGTCCAATATGGAAGCCACAGGACACGTGAGGCAATTGAGCACTTGAAATGTTGCTGATAAGATTGAGAAGTAGGATTTTAACATTATCTCATTTTAAATGTACATTTTTCAATTGACTGTCTTTGATTTATTTTGGCTTGTGTCTACTGGCTAGAGCTTCCCTAAAAATATTGAATAATAGCTGTGAATGAGCAGACTTTTTTTTTCTTTAAGACAGAGAGAGAGGAAGGGAGAGAGATGAGAAGCACTAATTGCACTTGTGTCACTTTAGTTGTTCATTGATTGCTTCTCATATGTGCCTTGATAGGGTAGCTCCAGCCAAGCCAGAGACCTCTTGCTCAAGCCAGTGATCTTGAGTTCAAGTCAGAGACCTTTGGGCTCAAACCAGTGGCCACTGGATCATGTCTATGACCCATGCTCAAGCTGGCAACCCTGCGCTCAAGCTGGATGAACCTGCACTCAAGCCAACAACCTTAGGGTTTCAAATTTGAGACCTCAGCATCCCAGGTTGAAGCTTTAACCACTGCACCACCACTGGTCAGGCTAAGCAGACTTTTCTGGTTCTGAGCTTTAATTAGAGAATCCTTTGAGTGACCATATATGTAACATTTGTTATTGTTTTCTTGTAGATTGTCTTTATCAAAGTAACAGACCCTGTCAGTGGGCTAACCCAAAAGCCATTCTGTTGTCTGTCACTATAAATGATAGAGATCCAGTTACTTCCTCTGTTAAGAGGAAATCTTCCAGTGTCTTAAGAGAGATTAATTTGGATCCTCTTAAGGAATAGATGTCGGATTAGACAAGATGGCGCTGGAGTAGGCGGACATACCAACATCTACCTCCCAGAACCAAAGTGGATTACAAACTAATTTTAAGAACTAGCATCTGGAAAAACCAACTTTGGACTAAACTAAGAGGACTCTTCAACCAAGGAACACTGAAGAAGCCACACCGAGACTGGTAGGAAAAGCGGAAACGTGGAGAGGGCTGCCCAGCTCCCCAGAGCGAACGGCAGCAGGGAGAGACTCGCGTGGCGGGAAGTGAGTTTAGCAGAGGGGGAAGGGTCCTGAGCCCCAGGAACAAAGCCCCAGCCTGCAGCCCCAGAGCCCAGAAGAGGCGTAAGGACAGTATTTAGCTGGAAACAAGTCAGGATACTGTTTGTGAGAAAGAGTCTGATTTCTCAGACCCAGGATCCTTCTTATAGGGACCGCACAGAACATCTCTCTCACAACCACTCACCTGGGGCTCCTGGGGATGGGGAGAGAGGAGAGGACCAGGGTAACAGGAAGAGAGTGTAATCTAGGAGGCACAGGGAGAAACATTTTGGGAGAGTCACTCCCCAAAGCTGAAGTGAATATTTCCCCCAGAAACAGCAATACCAGCAAAGGGAAGCAGGAGAGCAGCCAAACAAGCTCCCCCGCGGCATTCAGAGCAGAGTCGCATAGAAGGAGGGAGCTTTTGGGTCTACAGTAGTGAGTCTTAGGGTCCGAGCTGCAACCCCCCCAACCACTCAGCTGAGGGCTCGCTGGAGGGCGGCCGGCAGCGGAAGACAAAAGCGTGGTTCTGCTGGCAAGGGTGAAGGGCAGCTGGCTACCACTGGGCTCAGGTGTGAGCTCAATCTTGCCCTACTGGGGAGAAGGAGGTGTGCAAAAGTGGTCAAGCTCAGCTGCCGGCAGCCTGTAATCTAGCCTGCGGGAGAAGGGCAGGAACCCTGGAAAGGGTGGAGACCAGCCCCTGAGTAAGGGCAGAGGAGCACAGCCTTGCCCCGCCCATGCAACCCAGGCTTGCGGTCTGACTTGGTAGCCAGCTCCTCCCACGAGGGTGGAGCCAAAAGCCCAGAAGAGGTGGAGTTCCACTACTAAGCTGAGCTTGGGCACGCAGTCCTGCCAGGAGGTAGAGCCAAGGCTAGCAGCCGTCCCTCGAATGGGCTCCTCCTGCAAAGGCAGGGCGAAAGCCCGGAAACAGGCGGAGACCCGCAGCTGAGCAAAGGTGCTCACCAGTGCCCTCAGGACCGAGCATAATGTCACACATGGGAGCGGGGCAAAGGCCAAGGCCACAACGCTTGTACACCGGAGCGCGTGATCACAGCCACTCTCGTGAAGAGAAAATGCGGAGGCAGAGAAATACAACACAAATAAACCAAGAGAAATCCCCAGAAAAGGACCTAAGTGAATCAGATATAACCAAATTACCAGATGCAGAGTTTAAAATAATGATTGTTAGGATGAACAACCATAGATGGCCATTATGAAAACCTAAATAAAGAGATAACAAATATAAAAAAGGACATTAAAATAATAAAAAAGAATCAGTCAGATGACAAATACAATATCTGAAATAAAGAATATAATGAAAGGAATTAAAAGCAGGATGGATGAAGCAGAAAATCGAATCAGCGAGTTAGAGGACACGATAAATAAAGGCACGGAAGCAGAGCAGAAAAAAGAAAAGAGACTCAAAAAGTCTGAGGAAACTCTAAGAGAGCTCTGTGACAACATGAAGAGAAATAACATCTGCATCATAGGGGTTCCTGAAGAAGAAGAGAAAGAACAAGGGATAGAGACTTTGTTCAAACATATCATAGTGGAAAACTTCCCCCAATTAAGGCAGGAAAACATTTCACATGCTCAGGAAGCACAGAGAACTTCATTAAGGAGAAACCCAAAGAAACCAAAACAAAGACACATCATAATTAAAATACCAAAGCTAAATGATAAAGAGAAGATATTAAAAGCTGTTAGAGAAAAAAAGACTATCACCTACAAAGGAGCCCCCATAAGGATGACTTCTGACTTCTCAACAGAAACACTTGAGGCCAGAAGGGAATGGCAATAAATATTCAAAGTAATGCAGAACAAGAACCTACAACCAAGACTACTTTATCCAGCAAGGCTATCATTTAAAACTGAAGGTGAAATAAAAAGCTTTACAGACAAAAAAAACCTCAAGGAATTCACTGCAACCAAACCAAGGCTGCAAGAAATGCTAAGGAACCTGTTGTAAACAGATCAAAGGAAAAAAAAAAAGAATATAGCAAAAGAGGAAAACAGTTTTAAAGAAAAAAATGGCAATAAACAATTACATATCAGTAATAACCTTAAATGTTAATGGATTAAATGATCCGATCAAGAGACATAGGGTACCTGCGTGGATAAGAAAACAGGACCCATACATATGCTGTCTACAGGAGACACACCTTAAATCAAAAGATGCACACACACTGAAGATAGAAAGATGGAAAAAAATAGTTCACGCAAATGGAAATGAAAAAAGAGCTGGGGTAGCAATACTTATATCAGACAAAATGGACTTTAAAACAAAGGCCATAGTTAGAGATAAAGAAGGTCACTACATAATGATAAAGTGAGCAATCCAACAGGAAGATATAACCGTTATAAATATCTACGCACCTAATATAGGAGCACCTAAATATATAAAGCAGACTTTGATGGACTTAAAGGGCGAGATCAACAGCAATACTATAATAGTAGGGGATTTCAATACCCCATTAACATCATTAGATAGATCCTCAAGAAAGAAAATTAACAAAGAAACAGCAGACTTAAAGGACATATTAGATCAACTAGATTTAATAGATATCTTCAGAACCTTTCACCCTAAAACAGCAGAATATACATTCTTTCAAGCGCTCATGGTACATTCTCTAGAATAGACCACATGTTAGGGCACAAAAGTGGTCTCAACAAATTTAAGAAGATTGAAATCATATCGAGCACTTTCTCTGATCACAATAGCATTAAACTAGAAATCAACCACAATAGAAAAATTGAAAAACATTCAAACACTTGGAAACTAAATAGTACATTATTAAATAACGAATGGGTTAACATTGAGATCAAAGAAGAAATTAAAAAATTCCTAGAAACAAAGGATAATGAGCATACATCAACTCAAAATTTATGGGACACAGCAAAAGCAGTCCTGAGAGGGAAGTTTATAGCATTACAGGCATACCTCAAGAAGCTAGAAAAAGCTCAAATAAACAACTTAGCCCTGCATCTAAAAGAACTAGAAAAAGAACAGCAAGTAAAGCCCAGAGCTAGTAGAAGGAAGGAAATAATAAAGATCAGAGCAGAAATAAATGACATAGAGGCTAAAGAAACAATACAGAGGATCAATGAAACCAGGAGCTGGTTCTTTGAAAAGGTAAACAAGATTGATGAACTTTTAACGAGACTCACCAAGAAAAAAAGAGAGGACTCAAATAAATAAAATTAGAAATGAGAGAGGAGAAATAACAACTGACACAACAGAAATATAAAAATTGTAAGAAAATACTATGAAGAACTGTACACCAAAAAACTGGACAACCTAGATGAAATGGACAAATCTCCTTGAATAATATAATCTTCCAAAAATCAATCTGGAAAAATCAGAAAACCTAAACAGACCAATTACAACAAATGAGGTTGAAACAGCTATCAAAAATCTCCCAAAAAAGAAAAGTCCTGGGCCTGATGGCTTCACAAGTGAATTCTACCAAATATTCAAAGCAGAACTAACTCCTATCCTTCTCAAGCTATTTCAAAAAATTCAAGAGGAAGGAAGACTTCCAAACTTCTTTTATGAGGTGAGCATAATTCTGATTCCAAAACCAGGCAAAGACAACACAAAAAAAGAAAATTATAGGCCAATATCCCTGATGAACTTAGATGCAAAAATCCTCAACAAAATATTAGCAAACCAGATCCAGCAATATATGAAAAAAATCATACACCATGATCAAGTGGGATTTATTCTTGGGAGGCAAGGCTGGTACAATATTCGCAAATCAATCAATGTGATTCATCACATAAACAAAAGAAAGGAGAAAAACCACATGATAATTTCAATAGATGCAGAAAAAGCATTTGATAAAATCCAGCACACATTCATGATCAAAACTCTCAGCAAAGTGGGAATACAGGGAACATACCTCAACATGATAAAGGCCATCTATGACAAACCCACAGCCAACATCATACTCAATGGGCAAAAATTAAAAGCAATCCCCTTAAGATCAGAAACAAGGCAGGGGTGCCCCCTTTCACCACTCTTATTCAACATTGTTCTAGAAGTCCTAGCCACAGCAATCAGACAAGAAAAAGAAATAAAAGGCATCCAAATTGGAAAAGAAGAACTAAAATTATCATTATTTGCACATGACATGATATTGTATATAGAAAACCCTAAAATCACAGTAAAAAAACTACTAGACCTGATAAATTTGGCAAGGTGGCAGGATATAAAATCAATAGTCAGAAATCAGAGGCATTTTTATACACTAATAATGAACTGTCAGAAAGAGAAATCAAGGAATCAATCCCCTTTACCATTGCAACCAAAAAAATAAAGTACCTAGGAATAAATCTAACCAAGGAGATTAAAGACTTGTACTCCCAAAATTATAAAACATTGATAAAAGAAATCAGGGAAGATACGAATAAGTGGAGGCATATACTGTGCTCATGGTTAGGAAGAATAAACATCATTAAAATGTCTATATTACCCAAAGCAATTTAAAAATTCAATGCAATACCAATTAAAATACCAATGACTTACTTCAAAGATATAGAACACATATTCCAAAAATTTATATGGAACCAAAAGAGAACACGAATAGCCTCAGCAATCTTGAAAAGGAAGAATAAAGCGGGAGGTATCACACTTCCTGATATCAAGTTATATTATAAGGCCATTGTACTCAAAACAGCATGGTACTGGCATAAGAACAGGCACATAGATCAATGGAACAGAACAGAGAACCCAGAAATAAACCCACAGCTCTATGGACAACTGATATTTGACAAAGGAGGTAAGACAATACAATGGAGTAAAGACAGCCTCTTCAACAAATGGTGTTGGGAAAATTGGACAGCTACCTTCAAAAAAAATGAAACTAGACCACCGACTTACATCACTCATAAAAATAAACTCAAAATGGATAAAAGACTTAAATGTAAGCCGTGAAACCATAAGCATCTTAGAAGAAAACATAGGCAGTAAGCTCCCTGACATCTCTCGCAGCAATATATTTGCTGATTTGTCTCCACAGGCAAGTGAAATAAAAGACAGTATAAACAAATGGGACTTTATCAAACTAAAAAGCTTTTGCACAGCTAAAGACAATAAGAACAGAATAAAAAGACAAACTACACAATGGGAGAATATATTTGACATTGCGTCTGATAAAGGGTTAATAACCAAAATTTATAAAGAACTTGTAAAACTTAATACCAGGAAGACAAACAATCCAATCCAAAAATGGGCAAAAGAAATGAATAGACACTTCTCCAAAGAGGACACACAGATGGCCAATAGGCATATGAAGAAATGTTCAACTTCACTAATGATTAGAGAAGTGCAAATTAAAACCACAATGAGATATCACCTCACACCAGTCAGAATGGCGCTCATCAATAAAACAACACAGAATAAGTGCTGGCGAGGATGTGGAGAAAAGGGAACCCTCCTGCACTGCTAGTGCGAATGCAGACTGGTGCAGCCACTGTGGAAAACAGTATAAAGATTCCTCAAGAAAATAAAAATTGAACTGCCTTTTGACCCAGCTATACCACTATTAGGAATATACCCTAAGAATACCATAGCACTGTTTGAAAAGAAGAAATGCACCCCCATGTTTACGGCAGCATTGTTCACAATTGTAAAAATCTGGAAACAGCCCAAGTGTCCATCAGAGGACGAGTGATTAAAAAGCTTTGGTATATATATACTATGGAATACTACTCAGCCATAAGAAATGATGACATAGGATCTTTTACAACAACATGGATGGGCCTTGATAACATTATACTGAGCGAAAGAAGTAAATCAGAAAAAACTAAGAACTATAGGATTCCATACATAGGTGGGACATAAAGATAAGACTCAGAGACATGAACAACAGTGTTGGGGTTGCAGGGTGGGGGGAGGAGAGGGAGGGGGTTGGGGGAGGGGAGGGGCACAAAGATCATGGCTTTTCAGCATTTGCCATATTTCCCCTTTAATGTATAGACAGACAGCAAATATTTACTTATGGTGTTTCCACTATAAAGACTGCTGTCTTAGGGACAAATGCTGATGAACTATTTCAGCAGTTCCTCCTTCTTCAAAGACTTATATGTCAACATAGAGCTCCATGTTTCATAGGACATACTCAAGCTCACTTCATGCTCCCTGGAGCTTTAGCACAAGGGAATGCCCTTTTTTTCTTTTCTTTTTCTTTTTATTTTTTTATTGTTGTATTTTTTCTTTTATTTATTTATTTTTTGTATTTTTCTGAAGATGGAAATGGGGAGGCAGTCAGACAGACTCCCTCATGCACCTGACCAGGATCCGCCTGGCATGCCTACCAGGGGGAAATGCTCTGCCCATCTGGGGTGTTGCTCTGTTGCAACCAGAGCCATTCTGGCGACTGAAGCAGAGGCCATGGGGCCATCCTTAGTGCCCGGGGTGGCTTTGCTCCGGTGGAGCCTTGGCTGCGGGAGGGGAAGAGAGAGGCAGGAGGAGGGAGAGGGGGACGGGTGGAGAAATAGATGGGCGCTTCTTCTGTGTGCTTGGACTGGAAGTCGAGCCCGGGAATCCTGCACACCAGGCCAAGGCTCTTCCACTGAGCCAACTGGCCAGGGCCTAGGAATGCCCTTATTGATCAAGCTGTCCAAAAGAAAATAATATAGAGCAACCATGACAGACCAAGCAAGTCAGTCTCATACTATTCATCACCAGAACGCTGCAGCCCAGTGTAAACAGTTTCAACTTTCTCAGGAAGCAGCACAGCAGATTGGGAAATCCTGTCCAAGGGGTCCTATACTGCCCCTTCATTTAGAGTTAACCCTCAAGGACCCCTACCAGGATAACTTTGGCAGATGGATGTTACTCATATACCTTCATTTGGCAAACAGTCGTATGTCCACATTACAGTGGATACATATTTCGATCTATAGTAACCTCTGTCAGAACAGGAGAGGCTGCTAAGCATGTTATAGCTCATTGTCTGTATGCATTGTTCTATTATTGGATTTCTTAAACTGGCTAAACTGAAAATGGTCCTGCATATGGAGCAAAAGCATTCACTGTATTTTGTCATGCTTACAATCTTTAAAGTTAAGGTATTATTAAAGTGTACTCAGCAAACATTTTAAGGTCAATTTAAAAAAAAAATTTTTTTTAAAGGGGGTAATCATATCCTGGAACTCCTATGGGTCTACCATATCATACTTTTTACTTAAAAAAAAATAATTTACATTTCTTTTGAATGCTGATGAACAGGAGACACCAAATCTTTTTTGCCTGCAAACTACTACCTTCTTTATTAGATCCAGCTAATAACACTGTTTTGTCTTTTTCCAAATAGCTCCAGATATATGGAAAAGATTTATATAGGTGGATGGGGATCCTCCAACCCCTCAGTGAGATCTTCTGAGAATGGCTTTTAAGACACCTAGAGGCAGAAAAAGCCCAATAGAGATCAGGGGAACTACCAGCTTTTAGGATACACCCTTAAAGGCTACAATGCCCCAAAGGGGTCTCATAGGATGCCATCTGGGTCCTGCTTCAATAGTGGAAAGGAAGGTCATTGAGCTAAAGCCTGCCAGGCTTACATGCCTCTGCTGTGAGGAAACAGGGACACTGGAAGGTAGGCTTCCCCCTCGCTCCTCTAAAGGAGGGTTCAGTCTCTTCCAGCCCTGCTCCAGCCACCTATGACCTAACCTTGCCCAAAATGCTGGGGTTTGCCACTGAAGGCTGAAGGTGCCCAGGGCCATTGGCCCTATCTATGACACTGTGGACGAGCCTAGGGTATTTCTTTCAAGAAGCAGGTAAACTGATCTCATTTGCACAAGGGCCACTTAACTATGTTTTGCCTGAATAGTCAGGTTTTTTATTCTTCCCTCAAAGATTTCTGTTGTGGGTGTTGATAGTCCTATTTTCTGCTGCTTTTCTTAATATATAGTCCTTTATCCCTCCTACCTCAATGCCCCACTCATATTTCAGGCTGGGACCTACTCCTAATTTAGAGCTCTCTTTCCCCCTTTTGCCAACTTATATTATGAATCTACCTTTGCCACCCAGCTTAGTGTAGCCCAAGGTTCTCTTTACCATGCCACAGTTGCAGATCTCCAGGGAAAACCAACCTGGTTTCATCTCTCCAGGAAGAGGAGAACAGAAGCTCCATATCCACGCATGCTGCAAATGGCTTTTCCTGTCTACCTGAATCATTACCAGCTAGAAGCAGCAGTCATTGGGACCTGGACATGAGCGGCAAAGTATAGAATGGTGACAACTCCAGTGCCATGCGGACTTTTCCTGGATGTGGACTTTTCCTGGACTCCTGCTCCCTGTGACAGCTCCTAACAGACTGAACTGTGGTTGGGTTGCATTTTTCAGGGATTTGGCATGGTGATGGGGCCAACCTGGACTTGGTGAACATGTTAAGGACACTACTCTTTTATGGATTCTTGCTGTATTGGCCAAGAGTTTGCTTAAAGGCTTTTAATCACTGTAAAAAAAATAGAAGACTGGATAAAGAAGATATACATCATGGTATACTATTCAGCTAGAAGAAATGATGACATCGGATCACTTATAGCAGAATGGTGAAATCTTGATAGCATTATGTGGAGTGAGATAAGTGAATCAGAAAAAAACAAGAACTGCAGGATTCCATACATTGGTGGGACATAAGGACGAGACTAGGAGACATGGACAGTAGTGTGGTGGTTATGGGGGGTGGGGGGAGGGAAGGAGGGAGAGGGGGAGAGGGAGGGGTACAGAGAGAACTGGATAGAGGGTGATGGAGGACATTCTCTTTTTGGGTGATGGGTATGCAACAGAACTAAATGACAAGATAAGCTGGAAATGTTTTCTTTGAATATATGTACCCTGATTTATTGATGTCACCCCATTAAAATAAAAATTTATTTATATATAAAAAAAAAGGAATAGATGTCCATGAGTATATGAGTGGAGAACTTGTCGGCAATTCTTTTCCCTACATCCAGTCTTGCTGCCTAGAGTGGTGGCAGTCCCTTTGATCATTAGCAGCCAGCCTGAAAATGAAGAGCTGAAACTCAGTTTGTTCAAAACCCAAAGCTGGGATGAGCCTGAGTCCTGTGTTATATTTTTGGCTCTCTGACCCAGTTCTGAAACTGTTATGGAAATTCTTGTAAAATAAACACAAAATGTTTTATAGCTGAAGCCATCATTCATAGTTTTCTATTACTTTTCACCAGAAGCATTTTTACCAATACTTCAAGTTAACACTTTTTTTCCTATTCTTAGTTTTATGAGTATTATTAAAACCAGAAAAGAGTGTAATAATTAATGACATATCTTTTTGAAAATAACTCTCAAATAACAACAGCAAAACTTAGCACATAGTATATAAAAAACATTGTTTAAAATTTTTATGTTTATTAACTAACTTATTCTTTACAACAACCCTATGGGCTACATAATATTATTATCCATAGCTTAAAGATGAGGAAATTGAGACACAGAGCAATTAGATAAATTGCCTATGATCACATAGCTAATAAGTGACAATCAAGATTTGAACTCATAAAGTTGGCTCCAGAATCTTGAATTTTAGTCCACCTCTAGTACTTTCTCTGATATTAAAAAATAATGCATGGACTACAGTATATATTTTTCAATTCTATCATTTTATTATTATGGTCATACGCCACTTAGTAACAGGGTTTTGATCTGAGAAATGCAGTATTAGGCAATTTCTTCATTGTGTGAACATCAGAGAATGCACTTACACAGACCTAGATGCATTGGTTGGATTTGGCTGGTTTGCACTGGTTCAACAGAACTGATACTTAATTTTTTGTTGAGTTTGGCAAACTGGTTGTTAAAATCACACTTGTAATCAGGGCTCTCTCTAAGGTGGGTGCCTGGGTAGCTGCCCAATGTGGAAATCACAAATTTACATTTCATACCCTTTTTTAAATGTTCATCTGCACAATAGCATATTCTAAGCACCAGTGGTAATGTTCATTCTATCCATAGGTGAAAAAGTTTGACAGAGCTATGTTTATAATATTTATTTATTTATTTAAAAACTCATTATACCTTTGATGAAATACTACATTTTAATTCCCTCATGTTTGTTACTTCAGTAAAGAAACATATAACGCAGGGGCCCCCAAACTTTTTACACAGGGGGTCAGTTCACTGTCCCTCAGACCATTGGAGGGCCAGACTATAAAAAAAACTATGAACAAATCCCTATGCACACTGCACATATTTATTTTAAAGTAAAAAAACAAAACGGGAACAAATACAATATTTAAAATAAAGAACAAGTAAATTTAAATCAACAAACTGACCAGTATTTCAATGGGAACTATGCTCCTCTCACTGACCACCAATGAAAGAGGTGCCTCTTCTGGAAGTGCGACGGGGGCAGGATAAATGGCCTCAAGGGGGGCCGCATGCGGCCCGCAGGCCGTAGTTTGGGGACCCCTGATATAATGTGTGGGTCAAATAAGTTTGCAAATATGATGTATATGTTTGCTTGCTTATAGTTTGCACTGGGTGTGGAGGACAGGCTGTAAGTAGGCAGGATCCTAATAGCCTAAGGCTTCATTTTAAAACTAAGCCTTTCCCGCTCTTTTAATACTAAGATCATCTCAACACTAAGCTTTTCCCCACACCCTTGACTGCTGCATGATAGGGGGTAGTGCACTTTTATGAGGAATCCCATTTGTGCCTCAGATAAGTGACTTTGTATCAGAGACTTCCTTATTTGTATATTGGATTAAAGGTTTGAATTTCTACATTATAAAATGAAATAGACCAGGGGCTCTCTCTCTCTCGGTTCCCAAAACTAGCATTGCAGAAGAGAGGCAGCCAAAATGGCAGACTGCTGAAGGAGAAGTCAGTTTTCTCAGAGTTTGTGCAGAGAGAAGGAGATGGGGAACAGAGGTGAATAAGGCTGATGAGGTATAAACCTTTGATCCTAGGAAAACTCGGATAAGTCAGTGGCTTTGGGATCCCTGAATGGAAAGGGAAGTGTTTTCCCACTGTGTGTATTTCTTGCTTGCTGGGTGCAAGCTAGGATTAAATGTAATGGCCCACCAGTTCTTGGCTCCATTGTTTCATTACCACCTGTTCGAATCAAGTGCGAACCTGCATGGGTCAGACAGCTGTGATGGTAGCTGTGGCTACTGGCTTTACTTAATGTAAAGTCAGCAGCCACGGCCAGGGCCACTATCACAGCAGCCCGGCCCATGCAGGTTCGCATTGGATTCGGACAGTCGGTAAAGAAACAGCGGAGCCAAAAACTGGTGGGCCATAGTCTTTAATTCTAGCTTGCACCCGGCGGGCAAGTAAAAATACACACTGGGCTCCAAAACCCACTCACATTCAGTGCTCACAAAGCCACTGACTTATCTGAGTTTCCTAGAATCAAAGGTTTCTAGCTCACCAGACTTATTCACCTCTGTTCCCCATCTCCTTCCTTATCCCAAATACAAACTCTACACAAACTGGCATCTCACTCAGCACTCCACCATCTTGGCTGCTTCTCTTGGCCTCCTCCACATGGCCTTTCTCTGCTCTCCTCTGCTCTCTCTTCTAATGATAATATCAGGAACCAAGAGCGCAAGCTCCCGCTCCGTCCCCATTTTATAGTGTAGAAATCCAAACCCTTAATCCAATATACAAAACATGGAAGTCTCCAATCCAAAGTCACCTTCTGAGGCATGATTGGATTGCACCACCTCACATCAAAAAGGGTAGGAAAGGCTTAATCCCAAAACCAAGCCCCAGGCTACAAGGATTCTGCCTGCCTTTAGCCCACCCCAACACACATTAATATCACCTGGGCGATGGCCTCCTCGTGTTATCTTTAACAAAGTGAGCATAATACATTTTATCTGCCCAACACAACATAAAGAGAAAAAGCCCCAAACAACCAGGGGGTGACAAGGAAATATCTTAAATAATAGTTTTATTGTTTTTGTCAGGTATTATTTAGTATTTTTTCATTAATATTTTATAACTCTTTCTTATAACATAGTCTAGTTTTGTGTGTAAGGTATTTTCTACTGAGGAAGAAAGAAAGACGTAGCCACCAAGTGTGGACAAGCAAAAGCTTTATTTAGAGCGCTCCTGGGTGAGGTTCACTAGTCCACAAGACAGGGGCCACGGAAGTCACGCAGCTTCTCTCACCTGGGGGTAATTTATAGCGTTGGTAGAGTGGTGGCGGTGTGATAGGTCATGGCGAAATTTCATTGGCTGACAGTTTCAAAATGCTCCTGGGCTGTTTCTTTTGGTGGTCATGGGCGTGGGTGGTTCCTCATGTGACCTTCCCCCGTTGCCAACCGATCTCACATTCCGATCTTTTGTGTTAGATAGGGGTCTGGCTACTTCCTGCTGGTTAGAGGCATTGTGGGGAAGGGAGGTTGGAAGATGGTGGGAAATTCCCTGTGGGAGGGACAGGAGTAACAGGAGGATCTGCGGGGTCCAACTTTATAGTAAGCTGAAGACAGGTGGGGCCCAGTGGTTCTGACTGCCACTGGTCCTGCATGGGGGCAAGCTTGAGGCGGAAAACATGGTACCAAGGTGTTTGCCCTAAGAGCTTGGCTGTGGTAGGAGTAGTCAATATTACCGTATGGGGTCCCGTCCACCTGGGCTGTAGGGAGCTGGGCTGGAGCTCCCTCAGAAGAACCATGTCTTCTGGCTGGAGGGGGACCACTGGATAAACTTCACTTGGACCCCTTATGGGAGGGAGAGTCTGATCTGTGTGTTCCCTAAGAAGATGGTGGAGTAAAGACAGAAAGGGGAGGTACGTGGCAAGAGGAGGGGGGTTGACAAGTAAGCTGTGATTGATTAGGAATGGTCTACCATAAACCAGCTCAAAGAGGCTGAGTCCAGTGGGGTTTCGTGGGGTTGCCCTGATTCTGGTGAGTGCCAGGGGCAAGAGGTTTGGCCAGGAGAGTCTGGTCTTCATGGAAAGTTTGGTTAGTTGACCTTTCAGGATGCCCTTTCCACCTTACCCAACGATTGAGGGTGATAGGGTATGTGGAGCTTCCAGGTGATGTTGAGAGAGGTGGCAACCTGCTGGACTATTTGGGCAGTGAAGGCCGGGCCGTTGTCTGACTGGATGGTAGTCGGCAGTCCAAACCACAGGATGATGTTTTCAGCGAGAATGGAGGCAACGGTGTCTGCCGTCTCTCGAGAAGTGAGAAAGGCTTCTATCCACCCTGAAAAGGTATCAACAAAAGTTAGGAAATAAGGGAGTTTTTTTGTGAGGGGTCATGTGAGTGAAGTCGATTTGCCAATCCTGGCCTGGCACGTGCCCCTCAGCTGATGAGTAGGGAAGTGGGGGCGGAGTCCCCCTTGTGTGGAGGCTTTAGAACAGACAGCACATGCTGTGTGTACCTTTTCGATAGTCTGCTGGAGGCCTGGGAAGAAAAAGAGTGGTTGCAAAAACCGATAGAGAGCTTTTGGCCCTATGTGTAAGGAACAGTGGATATCAGAAAGGAGAATTTCAGCCTGTCCTTTTGGTAAGGCAATTCTATCTCCAAGAAATATCCATCCCTGGTTGCATACGTCCCCACCTTTTCTGAGGAGGGCCTGTTCTTCCTCAGGAGTGTAAGAAGGTTTCAAGGAGGTGGAGAGAAACATAAGAGGAGTTGGGGAGGTCCCCGTGGTAAGGTTTCAAGCCTCCACGTTGGCCCAAGCATTTCTTAAGGTCACCGGGTCCTGAGAGGTTTGATGGCCCATATATTGTACCACAGCCACCTCAGTGGGTAGCTGTAATGCCTGCAAAAGTTTAGAAATGAGGGTAGCATTGATTTTGGGGGAGCCCTTGGTAGTGACGAAGCTCCTTTCCTTTCAGAGGGTAGAGTGGCTGTGGGTGATAAAAAAAAAAAAAAAAAAAAGCATATTTAGAGTCAGTTTATATGATTACATGTTTTCCCTGGGCCAGAGTGAGTGCCAGCATGAGGGCAATTATCTCTGCCTTCTGGGAGGTGGTGCCCTCTGGCAGCTGTTGGGTTTCTAGGGTGGAGAAGGTAGTGACCACTGCATAGGCTGCCCATTGTCATCTGTTGGGTCCCTGTACAGAGCTCCCATCTACAAAGAGTATTAGATCTGAATCTTTGAAAGGAGAATCTGATAATCCATCTCGAGGTCTGTTGAGGAAATCTATTAGCTCTGTGCAAGAGTGGGTGGGTTCCGGAAGTGTCGTTGGAGCTGGCAGTAGAGTGGCTGGGTTGAGTCTGGGAGAGGGCAAAAGAGTGACTGAAGGGTTTTCAATGAACAGGAGGTGAAATCCTTATAGGTGGGAAGGACTTAAAAAGAGAAAGAGATTTGTGCAAAAAGAGGTCGGTGAGGCTGTGGGAGGAGAAGACAGCGATGGGTTGAGAAAGGTGAGTTTAGTAGCCTCTTTGGTGAGTTTGGCTGCCGCGCCCAGTGCCTGGAGGCAAGGTTGCCAACCTTTGTCAGTGGTGTCTAATTGCTTAGAGAGATATGCCACGGAGTGGTATGTAGGCCCCACAGGTTGAGTCAGTACTCCAATTGCATTACCGTGTTTTTCATCCGTGTAAAGGTGGAAGGGGCATCTGGAGTCAGGTAAAGCAAGAGGGGGAGAGGAGATGAGGGTGTCTCAAAGGGTAGAGAAAGCCCTTTTGATGGCGTTGGGGGATGTGAGAGGTCCTGTGGGAGTCTCTTTTGCAGCCTTGTAGATGGGTTTGGCTAAGAGAGCAAAATTAGGAATCCAGTGCCTAAAGAAGCCTATTAGACTGAGGAAAGAAAGAATCTGATCAGCAGTGGCAGGTGGCTGGAGACTGTGGAGGGTCTGAGTTTGATCTAGAGTGAGACCTCGGGTGGTGAGTGTTAAGGCAATGCCCAGACAGACTGCAGACTGAGAGTAAAGTTGAGCCTTAGTAGAGAAGACACGCTACCCTTTCACAGCAAGGAAGTTAAGAAAGGTGGCGATTGCCCCTTTTGGGTAACAGGCTCTTCCTCAGTGTCTCCATGTGGAGGACAAGCCACCTGAATGGGAAGCCAAGCCAGCCAGGTGGGCCCATTGCTCGAACTTCTTGGCCTCATGGATGACTGATGTGGCCTGGACTTGAAGACTCCCATCACCCTTGCCGAACCCAGGGTAATGCTGCAGGTAGCGGGTAAGTCCGTCTCATTTCTTGTGGACAATGGGGCTTCTTTCTCTGTTTTGCCATCACACTCTGGACCTCTAGTTCCCTCACAAGTCTCGGTTATGGGAGTGGATGGGACCCCTTTTTTCCTCTTCACACGCCACTCCTGACATGCAGTTTGGACAAAATCCCCTTTTCACACTCCTTCTTAGTTATACCCTCATGCCCTGTACCCTTCCTGAGTTGGGACATTCTACAAGGCCGTGGCTACTGGCTTTACATAATGTAAAGAGAAAAAGCCCCAACAACCAGGGGGTGACATGGAAATATCTTAAATAATAGTTTCATTGGTTTTTGTCAGTTATTATTTAGTATTTTTTCATTAATATTTTAAAGCTTTTCCTTATAACATAGGAATAATAACATAGAAATACCTTTTATTGTTTTTATTTAAGTATTAAATGCTTGAAATAATAAACTACTGTATGGCCAGTAGCCACAGCCACCATCACAGCCGCCTGGCCCACGCAGGTCCGCATTTGATTAGGACAGACGGTAATGAAACAACGGAGCCAAGAACTGGTGGGTCATCATCTTTATCCTAGCTTGCACCTGGCAGGCAAGAAATACACACAGTGGGAAAACACTTCCCTTTCCATTTAGGGATCCCAAAGCCACTGACTTATCTGATTTTTCCTAGGATCAAAGGTTTGTATCTCACCAGCCTTATTCACCTCTGTTCCACATCTCCTTCTCTCTGCACAAACTCTGCACAAAGTTTCTTCTTCAGCACTCTGCCATCTTGGCTGCTTCTCCTCTCCTCCACATGGCCTTTCTCTGCTCTCCTCCAGCATGGGCTCCTTGGCCCCATTTTATAGTGTAGAAATCAAAACCTTTAATCCAATATACAAACAAGGAAGTCTCTGATACAAAGTCACTTATCTGAGGCATAATGGGATTCCTCATGAGAGTGCACCACCCCCTATCATGCAACAGTCAAGGGTGTGGGGAAAAGCTTAGTCTTAAAACTAAGCCTTAGGCTATAACGACTCTGCCTACTTACAGCCTGTCCCTCACACCCAATGCAAACTATAAGCAAGCAAACATATATATTATATTTACAAACTTATTTGACCAACAACTACCTTTTGGCATATCATTTTTATACTTAACATGGTTGTTAGGGCAGAGAACTGGTTATTAAATTGAGTCCCACCACTGCCTAGATGGTCTGTAGTCCTCAAGCCTACTGGGAACTACTGGTGTCATGTGGAAAAACTGCTCAAGACACAAACTGTTGTCAAGAGAGGAGGGAGCCTGACCAGGTGGTGGTGAAGTGGATAGAGCATCGGATTGGAACCCAGAAGACCCAAGTTCAAAACCTCAAGGTCACTGGCTTGAGCAAGGGGTCATACAGTATGCTGTAGCCCCCCAGTCAAGGCACATAATGAGAAAGCAATCAATGAACAACTAAGGTGCCTCCATGTTGGTCAAATAAGTTTGTAAATATATATGTTTGCTCACTTATAGTTTGCATTGGGTGTGGGGAACAGGCTGTAAGTAGGCAGGGTGGTTATAGCCTAAGGCTTAGTTTTAAGACTAAGCTTTTCCCCACACCCTTGACTGATTGCATGATGTGGGTGATGCACTCTAATGAGGAATCCCATTATGCCTCAGATAAGTGACTTTGTATCAGAGACTTCCTTGTTTGTATATTGGATTAAAGGTTTGGATTTCTATACTATAAAGTGGGGCAGACTGAGAGCTTTGTCTTACTTGGTTCCTGCTATCATCATTGCAGGGCCTCCCTGATCCCTTGCCCTTCATGGGAAAAGCTGGTTTTCTGCTTTTCCCTTGTCTTCTCTTGTGGTTTGCCTGTCTTGGTGAGACACTAATAAACAGAATGGCCCAGCATTCTCCGACTCTGCCATTTCTTTACCGTCTGCCCAAATCCAATGGGAACCTGCATGTGAATGGCCACGATGGTGGCTCCTGGCCTTACAACTGGCATAGTTTGTGGCAGGATTCAGAGATTGGTATGGGGTCGCCACCCTTGACAAGAGGGATAGAAGACTTTTTGCTGCTCTGGCTCCCCATGGCTGTCCTTTTAGGGGCTGTGGGCTACATGTATTTTATGCAAGAGAAAACCAGGAATTTTGTGTGAGAAGCTGCCTGAGGTCAAAAGCTTCAGTATGAATTGCAAATCAAATGGCAGAAAAGGCTGGAATTGGAGTGAGCACTGAAGAAGAAATTATGGGTTCGTGAGTTGCAGTTTGCCCTGGAAGCTGAACGTTTGCACCTGCAGATTCAAGAGCTTGAGTCTCAGCTTCTGGCCAAAAGCCAGCAGCCACAGGAGCCTTCCTTTGTGTTTATACAAAGGTCACTCACTCAAACAGCTTCTTGGTGTTTGCATCCAAGAAACCTATTTCCCTGTGTTTGCAGCAGGGGATTACCTTCATGTCACTATTCACACTCAGGGCTTTTTAACTAAAGTTTCTTAATCCAAGTTATTGAGGGTACAAGATCAAATAGGTGAGTCCCTACAATGGTCTAGCCTACTACACACCTGGCCTTTATGGAGTAGCCTATTGTTCCTAGGCTATAGGCCTATATAGCATGCTACTGTGTATAGCAACATGAGATTAAATCAAACACAACAGATAATGACACAATCAAGAGACACAGTAAACATGAGATGTATGAGGCTGCTGCCTGCATAATATGGCATACTGTTTTACAGTGTAAAGCCAGTAGCCATGGCCACCATCACAGCCGCCTGGCCCATGCAGGTTAGCATTAGATTCAGACAGATGGTAATGAAACAACGGAGCCAAGAACTGGTGGGCTATTAGCTTTAATTCTAGCTTGTACCGGCGGGCAAAAAATATACACCATGGGAAAACACTTCCCTTTTCATTCAGGGCTCCCAAAGCCACTGATTTATCCGAGTTTCCTGGAATCAAAAGTTCTACCTCACCAGCCTTATCCACCTCTGTTCTCCATCTCCTTCTCTCTGCACAAACTCTGCACTAACTGGCTTCTCCTTCAGCATTCTGCCATCTTGGCTGCTTCTCCTCTCTTCCACATAGCCTTTCTCTGCTCTCCTTTCTCTGCTCTCTCTTCTAATGCTAATCTCAGGAACCAAGAGAGCAAGCTCCCGCTCTGCCTCCATTTTATACTGTAGAAATCAAAACCTTTAATCCAATATACAAATAAGAAAGTCTCTCATACAAAGTCACTTATCTGAGGCATTGTTGAGCAGATAAAATATATTATGCTCACTTTGTTAAAGATGGCGCTGCCCATGTGGAAGACTGTTGTGCAGGTGATATTAATGTGTGTTGGGGGCAGGCTGTGAGCAGGAAGGATCCTTGTAGCCTGGGGCTTGGTTTTAGGACTAAGCCTTTCCCATCCTTTTTGATGTGGGGTGGTACAATCCCATCATGCCTCAGATAAGTGACTTTGTATTAGAGACTTCCCTATTTTGTATATTGGATTAAAGGTTTTGATTTCTGCACTATAAAGTGGGGCAGACTGGGAGCTTAGTCTCTCTCGATTTCTCAGATTAGCATTAGAGAAGAGAGCAGAGAGGAGAGCAGAGAGAGGCCACGTGGAGGAGGCCAGGAGAAGCAGCCAAGATGGCGAAGTGTTGAAGGAGAAGCCAGTTTGTGCAGAGTTTGTACAGAGAGAAGGAGATGGGGAACAGAGGTGAATAAGGCTGGTGAGTTACAAACCTTTGATCCTAGGAAAACTCAGATAAGTCAGTGGCTTTGGGATCCCTGAATGGAAAGGGAAGTATTTTTCTGCTGTGTGTATTTTTTGCCCACAGGGTACAAGCTAGGATTAAAGCTAATGGCCCACCAGTTCTTGGCCCGTTGTTTCATTACCATCTGTCCAAATCAGATGTCTGTGCAAACCTGCATGGGCCAGGCAGCTATGATGATGGCCGTGGCTACTGGCTTTACAGGGACTATCTTTATACGTGTAGTCCATCTTTGACAAAAACACCATTATGAAATGCATGACTGTAGTTGTGCTTATCATAAGAGTGGCCAACAGAGCTAGTTTACAAAATTAATGGCAAGTGAATATGAATTAAGTATTTTAACATTCATTTACATAATTCATTGTAAAAGCATACTAGCAGAATACAATTGATCAAGTTTCAAAATATATGTTAGTTATTTTTACTCAATTCATTTTCTTAAATTAAGCTTAAAAATGGTTTTTCATTGATTTGAGTGAAAGAGAGAAGCATCAACTCATTGTTCCACATAGTTATGCTTCTCATATATGCCATGACCAGGGATTGAACCTGTGACCTCAGTGCATCTAGACCACCCTCTATCCACTGAGACACCTGGCCAGGGCCTCTTAAATTAAGTTTGTTTTTCACAACTTAATTTCTTAGGCTTTCCTTTTCTTTCTGGGACTTAAGAAAGCAATATCCTTTTCTTATTCTTCCAAAAGTTATAATAGATGAATTAAGGCAATTTTTCTCATTTCTTGGACATGTCTTGAGTTTAGCCATATTTTCTTCTTTTTCCTTCCCTTCATCTTTTTTTTTAAAAAATATTTTATTTTTAACTTTATTCAGTTTTTTTTTTAGAGAGACACAGAGAGAGAGATAGAGAGAGAGAGAGAGAGAGAGAAGGGAGAGGAGCAGAAAGCATCAACTCTCATATGTGCCTTGGCCAGGCAAACCCAGGGTTTTGAACTGGCGACCTCAGCGTTCCAAGGTCGACACTTTATCCACTGCGCCACCACAGGTCAGGCCTTCTCTTCATCTTTGATCAAGGACAGTGATGTTTTTGTTCTCTGTTGTCCAAGAATGTGGCATAGAAAAACAATCAACAAAAAAAGAAAATAAGGACTTAATACTCCCACCTACTCCTGGTTTTTATGTTTCACCTTGTCTTATCTAGACTATGCATAACAACATACATAGCCAATGTTTTAAAATTCTGTTGGCACACCATAAATAAGAATGGTAGTAATAGAGCTTCCTGACAGAGCAGTTGTATAAGTAAAGGTGAATCTAGATTCTCTACAACACAGGGTGCAATGGAAATTACTTTTCAGCCTCCTGAAGTTGATAATAGAAAATTATGTTGATACTTGATAATCTTTAAAGACACTTGTTCTGCCCTGGCCGGTTGGCTCAGTGGTAGGGCGTCGGCCTGGCATGCAGAAGTCCCGAGTTCGATTTCCGGCCAGGGCACACAGGAGAAGCGCCCATCTGCTTCTCCACCCCTCCCCCTCTCCTTCCTCTCTGTCTCTCTCTGTCTCTGTCTTCCCCTCCCGCAGCCGAGGCTCCATTGGAGCAGAGATGGCCTGGGCGCTGGGGATGGCTCCTTAGCCTCTGCCCTAGGCGCTAGAGTGGCTCTGGTCACAACAGAGCGATGCCCCAGAGGGGCAGAGCATCACCCCCTGGTGGGCAGAGTGTTGCCCCTGGTGGGCCTGCTGGGTGGATCACGGTCAGGCGCATGCGGGAGTCTGTCTGACTGTCTCTCCCGGTTTCCAGCTTCAGAAAAATACAAAAAAATAAAAATAAAAATAAATAAAGGCACTTGTTCTATTTTTTTGTCCTTTGTATTTTTTATGTATTCACTGGCCTCTGACAATGCCTTTGGAAATACACTGAAATAAAAATGACAAAGTAGAAGTTGTGAAAAAGACTATATCAGTGGTATAACTATAGTCTAACCATCATCATAGGTTCATTCTATTTACTATCACCTAAGGAAGATAAAGGTTTTATTTGTGTGTGTGTATAAGTATAGTGATATTTGTTTCATAGATGTATCATCATCTTTTGTATCACTATCAAGGTGACAATGATATTGAAAATAATTGTAATTATCACCATGATGTGATGTTTTTGTGTACTTGCCATTTAACATAATTTATTTTTTAGTGACTTAAAAAAAGTCATTGCTAGAAGAGCAATTAAATGTTAAAAATTTATATAATTAGTCTGTAGTATGGATAAACACTGTAATCTGAATTTCAAGTAAATGTATGAATTAACAAGTATATTGTTGCATATGTTTGGCAAATATATACACGACAGATTACATAGATGTTATTTATCATGTAAATATGAGGATTTATTTTAGCTATACCAGACAGAAATTCAGAAAAGTAAAGATGATGTAAGCATAACATTTATAATATTTACAGGGACAGGGGCAAGTTTATTCATAATGTTCACAGCCACAGAAGAAAATAAAGTGCACCATAAAAATGAAAACTGTAGAATAGAGTGAGAAGAAATTGAATAAAGGCAAAGAGATTTAGAGACTTGAAAGGGAGGCTAGGACCCATTGCTTTAATAGAAAACGCAATGGAACCAAATAAAGAATAACATAAAAATAAGTAGGTTGATGAATGAGGCATTCTAGGGACTTTAGATAAGGAATTTGGGTTTGCTAAATGTGAGAGTGTCTGGAAATGCACATGTGCTCTCCTTTCAATTCCACGCATGCAGAAAACTAAAGGGATAAAACAAAGCAGGGTCTGTAGTGGGCGACCCTATCGGTGTTACCTCATTACTACTATTCCTGAAAGAGTACCAACTTTCCATGCTCTTTAGTTTTGTTTGTTTGTTTGTTTTTGCTTCATAATGGAATTTAGGTAAATTGTCTGTGTAACACCTTTATAACCCCATTGAGCTTTGGGGAAAAACATTTTCCTCTTCTCTATGTCATAGATGCATAGAAAGCCAAGCATGGATTTCTCTGTGTTTGTACCATTGTCATGCACAGCTTCCTGTGTGAGAGAGTCTAAAATTAGTTCTTAAGTACAAAGAATTGGGTTCAAATCCTGATTCTGTATGCTACTAGAAATGCTACTTAAAGGTTCTGTAAGCTTTTGTTCCCTTACCTGTAAAATTGGGAAAACAATTGGATTTAACTCAGAGGTTATATGATTTGAGATCATCACAGTGAACAGATCATGGTGAATGCTCAGCAGCTGATATTATTTCTTTAATATGAACCAGCTTACAGCCATCAACTCAGTCTTGATCTACATTCTGCTTAATGGCTAAGTGTTGGAAAAGCTCATTCTGCCTAACCAAAAAGGGCATGATGGGGGCATTTACCTTGTTTGTTGGTTTATTAATATAAATAATGTTAGTGCATATTTGTGATAATAATAAAATTACACTGAATCAGGAAATACTACATATTAAAAGGCAATTACTGTTTGGAACTGTTTATTAAAAAACAATTCGTGTGAACTTATGACTCCAGCACAATGATGTTTGAAGTATGATGTGGTGTGAGCATGTAAGCTGCAGGCAGGGCAGAGAATATGCCTCAGGAACCCTTTCTAACTGAACTGAATCCTGCTCAAATATTAGAAAAGAAGAGCACACTCAAGAAATGGTTAGCTCACAAGGCTGCAGGCAGAATTATTTGTGCCAGACAGCTTAATGGAGTTACCATCTCTTCATTGTTCTTCAGCTCATCAAATCAATAAAACAAATGCAGACTGATACGGGTTCTGTGGTTGCTACCATTTAATTTGAAATACATTTATTGAGAGAGTCATTTTGGGATAGAAAGAGCAGGAGATATTTCTTAAAGGTTAAGACCATTTTTCTTCCTAATATGGATTGTGTATCATGGTTTTTTACAACTGCTATACTGTTGTTTTTTTAACTCATGGAAAAAATGAAAACCTTGCTTTAAAAAGATGATTTATTAAATAGCTTAAATTTATTTTTGCTTTTAAAGGTATAATGATACATTAACTTTAATTATAAAGAAACTTCAAAATCATCTTTTATTCTATCTTATCTGTTTTGTCTATAGATCTATTATGTATACAGACTTCATGAGTAGTCTCTACTAGTCCAGGATCAAGATATGTTGATTCTAGTGCATTATTTCTTAGACCATTACATGGCAGAGACATTAAATTAGTGTATAATTTTTTCTTTGCTCCAAATATATTTAAAGTGTCACCAATATTTTCTTTCTTCATCTTAGCTACATTAAATAAAAACATAACCAAAGAAAGAGAGCTACCTAATCCATAATGTCTACTGTTTGCTTTTTATTTTTATTTTTAAAAGAAACATTCACAATAAAATCAGAACATAGATATGTCACCCAGAAATCTCTCAGGCTTATCTGTAGCTTTTCAAACTATATACCAAAGTACAAGGTCTTGGGTTATTTTGAACATATCTTAAGAAATAGGAAAAATTTCTTTAAGAAAATTTTGTAAATGTGATTTTGTGGCTTTTTTTTTGTTGTTGTTATTGAGATATGGTCTCCATGGCCTAAAGGACAATCTGACTTTCTCATTCATCCTCTTATAATAAAATGACAGGCATTTGGCGAGATGAGAGACAGGCCACTCACTCTGAAGCACCACCTACCTAGCAGGAGTAGCACCCAAATTAAGGATCCCAGAGATTCTATCCAAACAATGACATGAGGAAGAAGCCAGTGCTGCAGCTGTGATCTGGGTCCAGGGAGAAATGGGAGATGCCTACCACATGTATATATATTCTGTCATTTATAACACAGGCTCTTTCTTGTTTTCTTGCAGAATTTTAAATGCTGTTAGAGTTCACTCAACTGCTCTCCTCCTTCAAGGCTGAATTACCACTATTGTTTCCTAAGGAAAAACAGATTCTATCGCTTGGTCTTAAGAAAGATTGTTCAGATTATTTTCTCAGTCTCAATGAAAGATGTAATTATGGAAATAGAGAGACTAAATGGCTTAAACTATTTTGAGGGAATTGATTTTTATCTCTTGAACTTACTGGCTATTAGAATTTGGTCATTTGTAAAACATCTCTACTATAGTTTTCTGATCTGTAAAACTAAAAATAATAGTACCTATAAGCACTTGATACTTATTAGATATTGCTATAAGAATTGTTTTAAATGGATGTGCTGGAGTAGCCTTTCTAATTGATGACTTTCGGGTATAAAATGCCTATGTCTAGAAGGGAAAGGACAGTGACATTAACATTGAACATTTCAATTAAAGAGATACACAACACTAGATTATGTTATAAGAAAGAGTTTTAAAATATTAATGAAAAAATATTAAATAACACCTGACAAAAAACAATAAAACTGTTATTTAAGATATTTCTTTATTGCTTCTTGATTGGCATCCTCACTTGCAATTTTTTCTCACCCATGGACAGAATGAACATTACTACAGGTGCTCAGAATACGCTATTGTGCAGATGGACGTTAAAAAAGAGTAAGGGCTGTAAGTTTGTAATTTCCACATTGGGTAGCTGCCCAGGCTTCCACCTGAGAGAGAACCCTGATTACAAGTGCCGTTTTAACAACCAGTTCACCAAACTCAACAAAAAAATTAGGTATCAGTTCTGCTGAACCATTGCGAACCGGCTGAATCCCACTGGTTGGCTTGCTCTGTGTCTGTACTAATTGAAGGTTTCAAAGAAATGAGCCTTACAGAGGAGTAGGCTAAAATAATCTGTGACCCACCAAAAGTAAGAGAGGTTTTTTTTTTCTCTAACTCTAGCAGAAAATTTCTGTGATAAAATATTTGCTCCTGTTCTTATTATAAGCCTGAATCTGAACAAGTCATCAAACATAGGGAGATAGAGCTCTCACGACCTGGCTTGCGATATCACGGGGAGTAAGAGGACTGTGACTGACAGTGCCCAAGACTGCATGGTTTAGGGGAGCTTGGTTCTTTGAAAGAAGTAAAGTGAGGCAGACAATTCCTGCCTGGGTTGCACAGCATGTAAAGAAGTTTAGCGACATTCTTTTGCTTGATTGCACTTTCAAAGTGGAGACAGGAGTGCTGACTGAAAGATAATCGCTGCAGTTTAGATAAGACCACCGAGGATAACAATTAGGGAGAAGAAGGGGCATTATAAAGTGAATTCTGACTTTAGGATGTAGTGTCTATAGAAATGATTTACTCACTGGATGCATAAATCCAAGGTGGCTTCCAGATAACCAGCTAGAGTGACTTGGAGGATGATGGTGACATTCTTACTGAAAAGGGAGACAGAAAGAGAAGTAAGTTGAGGCAGGAAAGAAGATAATAAATTTAAGTTTGAATATACTGAGTTGTAGAAAATAATAATAAATTAGAAAAATATAGGTAGAGCCATACTGTGAAGTTTCCAAAATACTAGATTATTCTAAAAAATCCAAGATTTACATAATTAAAAACATCTACAGAAGGAAAAAAAAAGGAGAAATAAGAATTTAGTAATTGAGTTTCTTCTGGCAAAATAAACTCATTGTGTACTCTGTTATATCTGGCTAACTGAAGCAGCTTTTGCCTTCTATTTAGAATATCTTTGTTCCACTTCATTTTGTTATTACTAAGAATAACTAATGAATATCACTTTTCTCATTTAAAAGTAATCTATATCTGTTAGAGACAATATAAAAAAGATAAAATAGAATACGATATGTATAATGATAAATATTCCTTTCTAAAATGTTTTCATTAATTATAGATAGCATTTTTCATTATAAAAAATAGTTCAACAACATAGAAAAAGAGTTAAGATGACTTAAATCTCATTACCTTGAGACAGCCATGGTCAATATTTTGATTCATCTCACACACACAAATTTACTTAAATGAAGTCTTATCACATATGCTTTTTTTTTTTTTTTTTTTTTGTCTTTTTCTGAAGCTGGAAACCGGGAGGCAGTCAGACAGACTCGCGCATGCGCCCGACCGGGATCCACCCGGCACGCCTACCAGGGGGCGATGCTCTGCCCATCGGGGCATTGCTCTGTAGCGACCAGAGCCACTCTAGCGCCTGGGGCAGAGGCCAAGGAGCCATCCCCAGCGCCCGGGCCATCTTTTTGCTCCAATGGAGCCTCGGCTGCGGGAGGGGAAGAGAGAGACAGAGAGGAAGGAGAGGGGGAGGGGTGGAGAAGCAGATGGGCGCCTCGCCTGTGTGCCCTGGCCGGGAATCGAACCCGGGACTTCCGCACGCCAGGCCGACGCTCTACCACTGAGCCAACCGGCCAGGGCCACATATGCTCTTTTAATCATGGACTGTTCTATATTTTAAACTGTTTTATTACTATATTTTTCCTTCCTTTTCTTTATTTTTTTAGTTTATTTATTCTTTCTCCAAAACAGCTTATATTAATGATATATTGTGTATATATATGCATATGTAGTATACACACACACACACACACACACACACATATAGTTTATATATACAAAACTATGGAGGAATTGGCCATTGTTTTAAAATTATTTTTAGGCCGTGACCAGTTGCCTCAGTGGTAGAGCATTGGCCCACTGTGTGGATGTCACAGGTTTTATACCCGGTCAGGGCACACAGGAGAAGTGACCATCTATTTCCCCCACCCTCACCCCCTCCTCCTCTATCTCTTTCTTTCTTCCCCTGCTGCAGCCATGGCTCAATTAGTTCCAGCACATTGGCTGAGTGCTGAGGATGGCTTCGTGGAGCCTCCACCTCAGGTGCTAAGAATAGCTCAGTTCCAGATGGGCAGAGCATCGGCCCAAATGGGGGTTGCAGTGGATCCTGGTTGGGGCTCATGTGGAATCTGTCTCGCTATTTCCTCTCCTCTCACTTGGGAAAAGAAGAAAAATAAATAAAATAATTTTTAAAAACTAAGGGTATATTATATACATTTTTCTGGCTTTTCCATCTTAGCAATATATTGTAAAAATTCCCCCAAGTCAGTTGCTTTAAATATCATGGAAGAGTGCCGCATCTACTCAAGATTAACTTTCCTAAGAGCAGGAACAGTGCTATATTTGTTTACTGTAAAACCTTGTATCTCACAACGTATAGTAAGGACTTAAGAATGAATATGCTGAAATTATCAATAATTTGAAGCCAGTGAAACTGAGAATGAAAATATTTGGGCTGAGCAATTTGTCGAGACTCATTTATGTAAAGCATAAAGTGACAACTCAACACCCTCCGTGGATGATGATATTATTATTCTCATTTCAGACATGAAGAAAATGAGGTGCATAAACTTAAAACAACTTTCTTAAGAGCACAAAATCTATGCCCTGTAAAGTACTTCACCAGTCTCACAAATGCCAACCAAATGTGTTATCCTTTGTGTTCCCTAAAGTAAACAGCAACCATGATAAAATCAACATGTCCCACTGGGATAAGAGAGTAATTTAATCTTGAAGACTCACACCATGTTCTCTGTCTAGAGCTTGCAATGGTCATAGTTTTCCTCTTTAGAGGTTTTTTTGCACTGACTAGCGGACATGAATTTTCACATTCCATTTACAGAGGAGAAGGATGAGATATAATGAAGTGATTTTATCAAATGACATACACAAAGCTGATAAAGGGAAAAGACAGAAACTAGTTTTATTGATCCTCAAGCTAGAATTCTGCCTAGTATGAAATAACTGAATTCTAGAAACCCTAATCAGCTAAATTTTGTTACAAAAGTGAATCTCAGCCCTTGGTTAAGTTATGACTTTAAAAAGAAAAAAAAAAGCAAGGAATGTTTGGAGCTGGGAAAGCAGAGCTAGGCTGTGTCCCACCTGAGTTGTGTGCGCTGTGCAGATGGCCTATGGTCATATCCCAGAGAGCTTGTTGAAAGGCAGAGTCCGGATGCACCCACTGAATCTAAATCTGGGGATGGATCCTAAAACTTGGGGATGGACTCTATGGGATTCACTTTTAATAAGCATGTCAAGTAACTTTTATGCATACTAACATTTGAAAACAACTGTTATGTTTGTCTAAGGATGCCCTTGGCCATCTTGGTTTAGTGGGAAAGCCAGTCACTTCCTGTGGGCTATTGGGATTGTTATTTAAATTCTCCAATTCTTGATTTCCACATCTATAAAATGGGGATAATGGTACTTATTAATTTATGGGTTTTCATAATAATTAAAACTAGTACATATAAAAGTTTGGCACCCAATGATTAATTATAAAGTATAAATTAAATCTAAATTAATCATCATAAGAATGAAAATTTATAAGGATATTTTAGAAAACATGAATCTTATTAACTTGGCTTTTAGTTTGGAAAGAATATTGAAGAATGGAAGTTAGGAACCCAGGGACACACAGTGGATAACCTCAAATGAAGATCAAGACTTTAAAAGTCTATATGATGTACAACTTAGTGATTAGACATTTATATACCTTATGAAGAATGATTACCTAATACTTATTGTTATTACCTATTACTTATGAAGTATTATTACCTGATTAAGACCTATCTGACACCACACATTACTATGATATTATCAACTATATTCTCTATGCTGTACTTTACATCCCTGTGACTTTTTATTTTATAGCTGGTAATTTGTACATTTAATCCCTTTTACCTTTTTTACCCATCCTTCCAAACCACCTCCCATCTCGTGTCCTCAATTTTTTTTTTGTAGCTATGAGTTTGTTTCTGTCTTACTTGTTCATTTATTTTATTTTATTTTATTATTATTTTTAGATACCACATATAAGTAAAATAATATGGCATTTGTCCTTATCTGTCTAACTTATTATATGTCAACTGTAATTGAAAAGTAAATTAATTTAAGAAAAGCAAAACCAAACCAAACCAATGTGTATTGTTGAAAGATAAGGAATTGTAAAAAATAAAAAAAGATACTCAAAATGCTAGTACACGTTTAGAAATGAATAATTACTTGTTTCATGAGTGTTTCTTTTTTATATTTAAAGTTACATTTCTACTTGTTTGTTCAGTACCGAAATAAAGCCCGTGCATTATGCATTGTGACTGGTCAAAAAACAAACAAACAAAGCCACATCTATACAGTGTACCATTTCTCCCTCACATCATTCTCTAGGAGCAGACGGCTGGGTAGCGGAATGGGAGAGCAGACCCAGGCTAAGGCGTAGAGCAGAGGAGGGCAGTTGTGAAATATGTTCAGATGGATTGGTGCTGTTTAGATAATGGTGATAAAACTATGTCGAGTCAGATGCCAAATGACAAAGCAGTGATGCCAAAATAAACTGGAAAACAGCAACACAAATACAGACCTCTAGGGAAAGATTAGGATATGCCAAGTTAGGAAAACAAAAGAAGATCTTCACGAATTATAACTTTGTAAATGCATGATATGGAAAAATTCTTACATTTTCTCAAAGAGGGAAACATCTCAGAAATGAAATTTAAAAGCAATTCTAATGTGCAATGTGAGAAATTTTATCTATGAAACTTCTCTGATGTGACAAGGAGTAAGTCAGGATGATCTCCCTTGGCTTTAGAGAACTCAAATGTAAAAAGGATTCATTGTCTGCTTCAGTTTAAGACCTCTTTCAGAGGGAGGAACCCTGATTCTTTAGTCTAAGTCCTATTGGAATTAGAAATTATAAACAAAAAAATAATTTCCATCAGTATATTTTCTATGTTATAGATCTGGTTTTATGTTCTGTTATGCACTATTCTTTTATTTAAAAAAGAAACAAGTTAATTAGTAGGAAGAAAATAATAACAGTTACCATTTATTGTGTGCTTAACTAGAGTTGGGTGCATAGTTAAATCTTTTTCATACTTCGTTTACACCTCACAAGAATCCTAGAAGGTAAGTACTATATGGTGCCCATTTTACTTATGAAAAAAATGAGGAGCAGGTTCAAAATCATCAAGCTGCTCAGAGTCACAGGAGAGAGTGGATCTATCCATGCATGCCTCTCAGCCTGTGCACTAATCACTATACATGGAGAAAAGAGGGGCTTCTCCCTGTTGTTAAATGAAAAGAACTTAGAAGGAAAGTTCTCTACTCCATTATGACTGGAAAAACCCTGCCTGTATTAGATGCTGCTGTACGACTAGTCCTGTATTTGCCCTGCTTTCTATGCCTGGAGGGTAATGTTACATTACAGCAATGAAACAAGCCATCTGTTACTGAATATTTTGGCTACAAAGCTTTATTTGGGATCCAGTAGGTGCTACTACTTTCTTCAAAAAACATTAATTGGTTTCCTTAAGATACTTCTTTGGCGTGTTCATGCTATACCATTCCCATCTAACTTTTAAACTTTGAAACTTCCAAGTACAGAAATTTAGACATGATTCTCAGTATTACTTTTTACTGCTTCTGCTTGGACTTTCAATATCTTTAATCTATCCTTTTTAAATTAATTTTAATTTATTATGTAACATGGATTCAAGTGTCCCACTCAGTATAACATCCTCACCCTCCAACCTGTGTCCCTATTTATACCCCTTTGCCCCCTCTCCCCTAACTCCCTCCCCCCTTCCCTCTGAGATTTTCTGTCCTGTTATCTGTATGTATGTGTTTTATATATGTAATTTCACTAATCCCTTCCCCTTCTCTGATCCCATCCCCTCATCTTCCTTCCCTTTGACAGCTGTCCCTCTGCTCTCTGTGACCCTGTCTCTGCCTCTATTTCGTTCCTCATTTCACTTTATTCATTAGATTCCACATATAAGTGAGGTCATACGATAATTTTCTTTCTCTGCCCAGCTTATTTCACTGAGCATAATGTAAGGTATTTTTCTCAGCCGAGGAAGAAGGAAGGGCGTAGCCACAAAGTGTGGAATAGCAAAAGCTTTATTGAGTACAGAGCGCTTCCTGCCCGACAATGTTCCCTGGTCCCGGGGACAGAGGCCAGGGAAGTCATATAGGGTGACCCGTGTGGGGATATTTAAAGGGTCTCTAGAGTGGTCGAGCTAATATGACGTGGTGAAATCTCACTGGCTGGCAGACAGTTGCTCTTTTCTAAGGGACTCCTGGGAAGTTTCTTTTGGTGTGCACAAGTGTGGGCGGTCCTAGCCAAAGTTCCCAGGTCTAGGTTCCTCATGTGATTTTCCCCCATTGCTAACCACCTTACATTCTGATCTTTTGTGTTAATTAGGGGTGCCACTTATTTATCTGGCTACTTCCTGCTGATTAGGGGCATCATGGAGAGGGGGATATCAACAGGTGGTAGCTTTGAGGGGTGTCAGGAGGAATATCTGTTTGACCGTGACTGGAGAAACTTCGCGGATGCGGTCCTGTAAGGATTTTTTTTAAAAAGAGGAGTAATAGGGGGATCTGCAGAGTCCAGACTTTTGGTGAGCCGGAGATGGGTAGGGCCTAGCAAACTTGAGGCAAAACTGTATGCCAGGAGTGGCGTATGAAGGGGAAAGAAAGAGGTGCCATCCACTCTCATAACCGAGACTTGCAAGGGAACTAGAGGTCCAGAGTGTGATGGCAAAACAAAGAAGGTAGCTCCTGTGTCCACAAGAAATGAGATGGACTTACCTGTTCCTGCAGCATTACCTGGCTTCAGCGTTGGTGAGGATGATGGGTTCTCTGAGTCTAGGCCGTCCTGGGAATTCTAACAATGGGCCCATCTGGCTATCTTGGCCTCCCATCTGAGTGGCTTGTCCTTCATGTAAAGATGCTGAGGATGAGCCTGCTGCCCAAAGGGGGCAATTGCTCTGCCAGTGACCAGGCGGCTTGCAATTAGGCCAGGGCTTAGTGGGTGGCCTTGGGCAGGGGCACTGCGGGGACCAATGACCCTGCTTGCCACACTTAAAGCAAGCTGCTGGTGGGATTCCTCTTTGTGGCTTGGAGTTGGGTTGGGCACTTCCTGTGCCTTGCCCCTGTTGCTCTGCTGGCCTCAGGGCTGCCACAAGAGTCTGGATTTGGAGCATTACCTTCTGCTGCATGTGGGTCTGGTGAACAGCCTTGGCTATTTCCTACTAGTTGCGACTATTGAAAATTTTAAATGCCATGTTCACAGGTCCCGGATAGGAATTTGGGGTTGAGAATAAGAGGAGGGGGGCTCCTGGGGATCCTGGCACCCAGATCCTGCCAGAGACACTGGAGCCAGAGGCAAGATAGGGCCAAAACTTCCTGCAAGAAAATTGGGGTTGGGCTTTGGGGTCCTGCAAACTGGTGTAACGGCCAATGGCAGGCTGAGAATGGCCTGACAAAGGAGGGACTTAAGAACACAGTGGAGAAGGGACGGGCCCCTGGCCAGCACAGAGGAGAAAGAGAGACTGGTATTTATAGCAGATGAATGAGAAATAGGATCCTGCAAAGGGAGGGGAGGGGGCTCTTGGAGGGAAGAGACTCGAGTGAAAGAGGTCTGCAGAAGGACCAGGGTGGGGACCTGAGAGAGGGACGTCCCCAGGGGTCAGGCAGGAGGAGGAGAGAGTTGGGTGTCAGGCGAATGAGGAAAGATCAGGAATGGAGGGTTTAGGTGAGGTTTCTCTGGCCAAAAAATGGGCCTGTATGTAGAACAGGCAACACAGAGATTAGGATGGAAGTGCTAATACTAGAATGTAAGGGATCTTCAACCAGTTCCCAGCTTCTTTTGGCGATTGTTAAATTGGTGAAGGTATTAAAACCAAAAGTCCCTTCAGGAGGTTACCTGGTCCAATTATCCAGTGGGTTCTGTGGCCTGGCCAGAGTGGGGAAGAAGAACAGTTTCTTCTTCTTCTTTAGGGAGGGAGAGATTTTGGATAAGGCACTCCTGGAGTGTTTTTGGATTAGGTTTAGATTCCTGTGCCTCTATGGCAGCAGTTCTCAACCTGTGGGTCACGACCCTGGTGGAGGTCGAACGACCAAAACACAGGGGTTGCCTAAAGCCATCGGAAAATACACATTTATTATACAATACATTTTTAAATAAAATATGTATTTCCGATGGCTTTAGGCAACCCCTGTGTTTTGGTCGTTCGACCCCCACAGGGGTCGCGACCCACAGGTTGAGAACCACTGCTCTATGGCCACCTTCAGTTCTCGGAGTGGTCAGAGTTGGGAATTGGTGTCCTGCAACTCAAGCTCTGGCCACCGGAAGGATAAGTAAAGTGGATGTGCTCAGGACATCTCCATGGGCACACACACACTTGGAATGGAATGGAGAAGAGGTCCCTGATGCAGCTGCAATTTCGGACAGAGAGTCTCGGTGGAAAGAACTGAGGGGAGGCTGGAGGCAGGGGACTTACTGCACTGTGTGCCAAAGTGGGTGGAAGGTCGGAGGTCCTGGTTCTTTTTAGGAGGGGAAGGGGAGAGGACTGGTCCTTGCAGACTTCTGACTCCTCCCAGCTTTTGCCACCAAATGTAAGGTATTATTCCCCGCCAAGGAAGAAGGAAGGGGCATAGCCACAAAGTGTGGATAAGTAAAAGCTTTATTGAGTACAGAGTGCATCCCACCCAATGAGGTTCCCTAATCCCGGGGACAGAGGTTAGGGAAGTTGCATAGGGTGACCGTGTGGGGGATATTTAAAGGGTCTCTAGGGTGGTCAAGCTAATATGATGTGGTGAAATCTCACTGGCTGGCAGACAGTTGCTCTTTTCCAAGGGACTCCTGGGAAGTTTCTTTTGGCATGCATGAATGTGGGCGGTTCTAGCCAAAGTTCCCAGGTCTGGGTTCCTCACGTGACCTTCCCCTATTGCTGACCACCTTACACATAATAATCTACAGGTCTATCCACACCATGGCAAAAGGTAAGATTTCTTTCTTTTTTATGGCTGCATAGTATTCCATTGTGTATATGTACCACTGCTTTTTAATCTGCTCATCCACCACGGACATTGGGCTGTTTACATATTTTGGCTATTGTAAACAATGCTGCAATAAACATAGTGTGCATATCTTTTTTTAAATCACGGTCTTGGTATTCTTAGGATATATGCCTAAAAGTGAGATAGCTGGGTCAAAAAGCAGTTTCATTTTTAGGGGTTTTTTTGTTTTTGTTTTTGTATTTTTCTGAAGTTGGAAATGGGGAGGCAGTCAGACAGATTCCCACATGCGCCTGACCGAGATCCACCCAGCAAGCCCACCAGGGGGCAATGCTCTGCCCATCTGGGCATCACTCTGCTGCAACCAGAGCCATTCTAGTGCCTGAGGCAGAGGCCACAAAGCCATCCTCAGTGCCCAGGCAAACTTTGCTCCAATGGAGCCTTGGCTGTGGGAGGAAAAGAGAGAGATAGAGAGGAAGGAGAGGGGGAGGGGTGGAGAACCAGATGGGTGCTTCTCCTGTGTGCCATTTTTAGTTTTTTGAGGAAATGCCATACTGTTTTTCATAGTGGCTGCACAGGTCTGCATTCCCAGCAGCAGTGCGGGAGGGTTCTTTTTTCTCCACACCCTTGCCAGCACTTATTTTGTATTGACTTGTTAATGAGCACCATTCTGACAGCTGTGAGGTGGTATCTCATTTTGATCTTAGTTTGCATTTCTCTGATGATTAGTGATGTTGAACATTTTTCCATATACCTATTGGCCATATGTATGTCCTCTTTGGAGAAATGTCTATTCAGTTCCTTCACCCATTTTTTAATTGGATTGTTTACCTTCCTGATCTTGAGTTTTAGAAGTTCTTTATAAATTTTGGTTTTTAACCCCATATCAGATGTGTTGGTCAAATATATTCTCCCACTGTATGAGTTGTTGTTTTATTTTGTTCATGATGTCTTTTGCTGTGCAAAGCTTTTTAGTTTGATATAGTACCATTTGTTTATTTTGTTCTTTATTTCACTTACCCATAGAGATATATCAGCAAGAGTATTGCTGTGAGAAATATTGGAGAGTTTACTGCCTATATTTTCTTCCAAGATGTTTATGGTTTCACGACCTACATTTAGTCTTTTGTTCATTTTGAGTTTGTTTTTGTGAATGGTGTAAGTTGATGGTCTAGTTACACTCTTTTGCATGTTCCTGTCCATTTTTCCCAACACCATTTATTAGAGACTATCTTTACTCCACTGTATGCTCTTACCTCTTTTGTCAAATATCAATTGATCATAAAGGTGTGGGTTTATTTCTGGGTTCTCTGTTCTGTTTCATTGATCTATATGCCTGTTCTTATGCCAGTACCCAGCTGTTTTGGTTACAATGGTCTTATAGAATAGCTTGATATCAGAAAGTGTGATAACTCCCACTTTATTCTACGTTTCAAGATTACTGAGGTTACTTGGGTTCCTTTTTTGGTTCCATATAAATTTTTAGAACATTTGTTCTATATCTTTGAAGTATGCCATTGGTATTTGAATAGGAATCGCATTGAATTTACAGATTGCTTTGTGTAGTATAGACATTTTAATGATGTTTATTCTTCTTATTCGTGAACATGGTATATGTTTCCACTTGCTTGTATCTTTCTTTATTTGGTTTTTCAGTGTCTTACAACTTTCCATTGTACAAGTCTTTTACCTCCTTGGTTAAATTTATCTCTAGGTACTTTATTATTTTTTTGTTGCAATAGTGAAGGGGATTGTTTCCTTAATTTCTTTGAAAGTTTATTGTTGGTGTATAAAAATACCACTGATTTCTGATTTCTAATTTTATATCCTGCCACCTTGCCAAATTCATTTATCAGGTCTAGTAGTTTTTTGACTGAGACTTTTGGGTTTTTTATGTACAGTATTATGTCGTCAGCAAATAATAAAAGTTTTACTTCTTCTTTTCCAACTTGAATGCCTTTAATTTTTTCTTCTTCTCTGGTTGCTGTGGCTAGGACTTCTAGAACTATGTTGACTAAGAATGGTGAAAGGAAAAAAAAAAAAAGAATGGTGGAAGGGGGCACCACTGCCTTGTTCCTGATCTCAAGGGGATGCTTTTAATTTTTGCCCATTGAGTATGATGTTGGCTGTGGTTTTGTCATAGATGGCCTGTATTATGTTGAGGTATGTTTTTTGTATTTCCACATTGCTGAGAGTTTTGATCATAAATGGATGCTGGATTTTATCAAATGCCTTTTCTGCATCTATTGATATTCTCATGATATTTTTATCCTTCCTTTTGTTTATGTGATGAATTATATTTATTGATTTGCAAATATTGTATCAGCCTGACTTCATGGAATAAATTCCACTTGATCACAATGTATGTATGATCTTATTGAGGTATTGCTGGATCCAGTTTGTTAACATTTGTTGAGAATTTTAGAATCTATGTTCATCAGGGGTATTGGCCTATAGTTTTCTTTCTTTGTAGTGTCTTTACCTGGTTTTGGAATGAGGATAATGCTTGCTTCATAAAAGGAGCTTGGAAGTCTTCCCTCCTCTTGAATTTTTTGTAATAGCTTGACAAGGATAGATGTTAGTTCTTCTTTGAATATTTGGTAAAATTCACCTGTGAAGCCATTCAGTCCAGGACTTTTGTTTGCTGAGAGGTTTTTTTTTGTTTTGTTTTGTTTTTATTTTATTTTATTTTTATAATTGCTTCAATTTCATTGGTTGTAACTAGTCTGTTTAGGTTTTCTGATTTTCCCAAATGAGTTTTTGAAGATTGTATTTTTCTAGTAATTTATCCATTTTGCCGAGGTTGTCCAGTTTGTGGCTTTTGGATCTTCATGGTATTTTCTTACAATCCTTTGTATTTCTGCAGTGTCAGTTGTTACTTCTCCACTTTTATTTCTAATTTTAGTTATTTGACTCCTCTTTTTTCTTGATAAGTCTGGTTAAAGGTTCATCAATCTTGTTTACTTTTTCAAAGAACTAGCTCTTGGTTTCATTGATTTTTTTGTATATATTTTTTAGTTTCTATGTCATTTATTTCCATCACATCTTTATTATTTTCTTCCTTCTATGTCCTCTGGGCTTTATTTGTTGTTCTTTCTCTAGTTATTTTAGGTACAGGGTGAAGTTGTTTATTTGAGCTTTTTCTTGCTTCTTAAGGTATGCCTGTAATGCTATAAACTTTCCTCTCATGACTGTTTTGCTGCTGTGTCTCATAGATTTTGAGTTGCTGTATGTTCATTTTCATTTGTTTCAAGGAAATTTTTAATTTCTCCCTTGATCTCATTGTTAACCCATTTGTTATTTTTGTTTCTGTATTTTTCTGAAGTGAGAAGCAGGGAGGCAGAGAGACAGACTCCCTCATGTGATGGACTGGAACCCAGCCAGCAAGCCTACTAGGGGGTGATGCTCTGCTCATCTGGGGCATTGCTTGGTTGCAACCAGAGCCATTATAGTGCCTGAGGCACAAGCCTTGAAGTCATCCTCAAAGCCTGGGCCAACTTTGCTGCAATGGAGCTTTGGCTGTGGGAGGGGAAGAAAGAGATAGAGAGAAAGGAGAGAGGGAAGATGGAGAAGCAGATGGGCACTTCTCCTGTGTCCCCTTGCTGGGAACTGAACCCTGGACATCCACATATTGAGCTGATGCTCTACCACTGAGCAAACCTGCCAGGGTCCCATATGTTATTTGATAACATGCTATTTAGCCTTCAAGTGTTTGAACGTTTTTTAGTTTTTCTATTGTAGTTGATTCCTATTTTCACGCCATTGTGATCAGAGAAATCTTGAAATAATTTCAATCTTCTTAAATTTATTGAGTCTTGTTTGTGTCCTAACATGTAGTCTATCTTAGAGAATGTACCATGAGCATTTGAAAAGAATGTATATTATGCTGATTTGGGTGAAAAGATCTGAAGATATCAATTAAACCCAGTTGATTTACTGTGTCATTTAAGGCCACTGTTTCTTTGTTAATTTTCTGTTTGAGGGATCTATCCATTGATGGTAGTGAGGTATTAAAATCCCTTAGTTTTATAGTATTGCTGTTGTTCTCACCCTTTATGTCCATCAAAATCTGCTTTATATATTTAGGTGCTTCTATATTAAATGCATAAATATTTACAATGGTTATATCCTCTTGTTGGTTTGTTCCCTTTATCATTATGTAGTGACCTTCTTTATTTGTTACTATAGGCTTTGCTTTAAAGGCTATATTGTCAGATATAAGTATTGCTACTTGAGCTTTTTTTTGTTTCCATTTGCATGAAGTACTTTTTTCCACCCCTTCATTTTCAGTTTATGTGTATCTTCTGTTCTGAGGTGGGTCTCTTGTAAACAGCATATGTATGGGTCCTGTTTTCTTATCTATGCAGCTACCATATGTCTTTTGATTGGAGGATTTAGTCCATTTGCATTTAAGGTTATTATTGATATATACTTATTGCCATCTTATTAAATTTACAGTTCTCTTTCTCTCAATATTTTTCCCTTTGCTCTTTTCATATCAAGCCCCTTAACAGTCTTTTTAGTACTGGTTGTAATGAATTCTTTGAGGGTTGTGTGTGTGTGTGTGTGTGTGTCTGGGAAGCTTTTTATTTCTCTTTCACTTTTAAATGATAACCTTGCTGAATAAAGTTGTCTTGGTTGTAGGTTCTCGTTTTGCATTACTTTGAATATTTCTTGCCAATCCCTCTGGCCTCAAGTGTTTCTGTTGAGAAGTCAGATGTCATCTCTATGGGGGCTCCTTTGTAAGTAATTAACTGCTTTTCTCTTGCAGCTTTTAGTATTCTTTGTCTCTTAAATGGCATTTTAATTATGTGTTTTGGTGTAAACCTCCTTGGGTTCCTCTTTAATGGGACTCTCTGTGCTTCTTGAACTTGTGTGACATTTTTTCTTCATCAAGTTAGAGAAATTTTCAGCTATAATTTCTCAAACAGTTTTTCTATCACTTCTTTGTTCTCTTCTCCTTTAGGAACCCCATGATGTGGATGTTGTTTCTTTTCTTTTCTTTTCTTTTCTTTTGAGACAGAGAGAGAGAGAGTCAGACAGAGGGATAGACAGGGACAGACAGACAGGAATGGAAAGATAAGAAGCATCCATCATTAGTTTTTTGTTGCACGTTGCAACACCTTAGTTGTTCATTGATTGCTTTCTCATATGTGCCTTGACCATAGGCCTTCAGCAGACTGAGTAACCCCTTGCTCGAGGCAGTGAGGTTGGGCTCAAGCTGGTGAGCTTTTGCTCAAACCAGATGAGCCCGCGCTCAAGCTAGTGATCTCAAGGTCTCGAACCTGGGTCGTCCGCATCCCAGTTCAATGCTCTATTCACTGTGCCACCACCTGGTCAGGCTGATGTTGTTTCTTTTCATGTTGTCACAGAGGTCTCTTAGAGCTTCTTCTATATTTTTTGAGCCTCTTTTCATTTTGCTGCTCTGCTTCTGTACTTCTGTTTATCTTGTCCTCTAAATTGCTGATTTGATCCTCTGCTTCCTCCAGCCTGATGTTGATTACTTCTAGTGCAGTCTTCATTTATGATATTGTATTTGTCATTTCTGACTGGTTCTTTTTTATGATTTCAGTGTCCTTTTTTTTTTTAAATAAATTTTTATTAATGGTAATGGGATGACATTAATAAATCAGGGTACATATATTCAAAGAAAACATGTCTAGGTTATTTTGTCATTAAATTATGTTGCATACCCCTCGCCCAAAGTCAGATTGTCCTCCGCCACCCTCTATCTAGTTCTCTGTGCCCCTCCCCCTCCCCCTAACTCTCTCCCTCCCTCCCTCCCATGTCCTCCCTCCTCCCACCCCTGGTAACCACCACACTCTTGTCCATGTCTCTTAGTCTCATTTTTATGTTCCACCAATGTATGGAATCATGTAGTTCTTGTTTTTTTCTGATTTACTTATTTCACTCCGTATAATGTTATCAAGATCCCACCATTTTGCTGTAAATGATCTGATGTCATCATTTCTTAGGGCTGAGTAGTATTCCATAGTGTATATGTGCCACATCTTCTTTATCCAGTCTTCTATTGAAGGGCTTTTTGGTTGTTTCCATGTCTTGGCCACTGTGAACAGTGCTGCTATGAACATGGGGCTACATGTGTCTTTATGTATCAATGATTCTGAGGTTTTGGGGTATATACCCAGTAGAGGGATTGCTGGGTCATAAGGTAGTTCTATTTGCAGTTTTTTGAGGAACCACCATACTTTCCTCCATAATGGTTGTACAGTCCCACCAACAGTGGATGAGAGTTCTCTTTTCTCCGCAGCCTCGCCAACATTTGCTATTACCCGTCTTGTTGATAATAGCTAATCTAACAGGGGTGAGGTGGTATCTCATTGTAGTTTTGATTTGCATTTCTCTAATAACTAATGAAGCTGAGCATCTTTTCATATATCTGTTGGCCATTTGTATCTCTTCCTGGGAGAAGTGTCTGTTCATGTCCTCTTCCCATTTTTTTATTGGATTGTTTGTTTGTTTGTTGTTGAGTTTTATGAGTTCTTTGTAAATTTTGGATATTAGGCCCTTATCTGAGCTGTTGTTTGAAAATATCATTTCCCATTTAGTTGGCTGTCTGTTTATTTTGATATCAGTTTCTCTTGCTGAGCAAAAACTTTTAATTCTGATGTAGTCCCATTCATTTATCTTTGCCTTCACTTCTCTTGCCATTGGAGTCAAGTTCATAAAATGTTCTTTAAAACCCAGGTCCATGATTTTAGTACCTATGTCTTCTTCTATGTACTTTAATGTTTCAGGTCTTATATTTAGGTCTTTGATCCATTTTGAATTAATTTTAGTACACGGGGACAGGCTGTAGTCGAGTTTCATTCTTTTGCATGTGGCTTTCCAGTTTTCCCAACACCATTTGTTGAAGAGGCTTTCTTTTCTCCATTGTGTGTTGTTGGCCCCTTTATCAAAGATTATTTGACCATATATATGTGGTTTTATTTCTGGGCTTTCTATTTTGTTCCATTGGTCAGAGTGTCTATTTTTCTGCCAATACCATGCTGTTTTGATTATCGTGGCCCTATAATATAGTTTAAAGTCAGGTATTGTAATGCCCCCAGCTTCATTCTTTTTCCTTAGGATTGTTTTGGCTATTCGGGGTTTTTTATAGTTCCATATAAATCTGATGATTTTTTGTTCCATTTCTTTAAAAAATGTCAGGAATTTTGATGGGAATTGCATTAAATTTATATATTGTTTTGGGTAATATGGCCATTTTAATTATATTTATTCTTCCTATCCAAGAACAAGGAATATTTTTCCATCTCATTGTGTCTTTTTCTATTTCTCTTAATAATGCCTTGTAGTTTTCGTTATATAGGTCCTTTACATTCTTTGTTATGTTTATTCCTAGGTATTTTATTTTTTTTGTTGCAACCGTGAAGGGGATTATTTTTTTGAGTTCATTTTCTAATATTTCATTGTTGGCATATAGAAAGGCTATGGACTTTTGTATGTTAATTTTGTATCCTGCGACCTTACTGTATTGGTTTATTGTTTCTAGTAATCTTTTTGTGGATTCTTTGGGTTTTCGATGTATAGGATCATATCATCAGCAAAAAGTGATACCTTTACTTCTTCTTTTCCGATATGGATGCCTTTTATTTCTTTGTCTTGTCTGATTGCTCTGGCCAGAACTTCTAGCACCACGTTAAATAAGAGTGGAGAGAGTGGACAACCCTGTCTTGTTCCTGATTTAAGGTAGAAAGTCCTCAGTTTTATGCCGTTTAATATGATGTTGGCTGATGGTTTATCATATATGGCCTTTATCATGTTGAGATATTTTCCTTCTATACCCATTTTGTTGAGAGCCTTAAACATAAAATTGTGTTGTATTTTATCAAAAGCCTTTTCTGCATCTATTGATAAGATCATGTGGTTTTTGTTCTTTGTTTTGTTGATATGGTGTATTACGTTAACCGTTTTACGTATGTTGAACCATCCTTGAGATTCTGGGATGAATCCCACTTGATCATGATGTATTATTTTTTTAATATGTTGTTGTATTCGGTTTGCCAGTATTTTGTTTAGTATTTTAGCATCTGTATTCATTAGAGATATTGGTCTGTAGTTTTCTTTCTTTGTGCCATCCTTGCCAGGTTTTGGTATGAGGGTTATGTTGGCCTCATAAAATGTGTTTGGAAGTATTGCTTCTTCTTCAATTTTTTGGAAGACTTTGAGTAGAATAGGAACCAAGTCTTCTTTGAATGTTTGATAGAATTCACTAGTATAACCGTCTGGACCTGGACTTTTATTTTTGGGGAGGTTTTTAATAGTTTTTTCTATTTCCTCCCTGCTGATTGGTCTGTTTAGGCTTTCTGCTTCTTCATGACTCAGTTTAGGAAGGTTGTATTGTTCTAGGAATTTATCTATTTCTTCTAGATTGTTGTATTTGGTGGCATATAATTTTTCATAGTATTCTACAATAATTCTTTGTATATCTATGATGTCTGTGGTGATCTCTCCTCTTTCATTTTGGATTTTATTTATTTGAGTCCTGTGCCTTTTTTCCTTGGTGAGTCTTGCCAAGGGTTTGTCAATTTTGTTGATCTTTTCAAAGAACCAGCTCCTTGTTTTATTGATTTTTTCTATAGTTTTTCTGTTCTCTATTTCATTTATTTCTGCTCTGATTTTTATTATCTCCTTTCTTCGGCTGGTTTTGGGTTGTCTTTGTTCTTCTTTTTCTAGTTCCTTAAGGTGTGAAGTTAAGTGGTTTACTTCGGCTCTCTCTTGTTTGTTCATATAGGCCTGAAGTGATATGAAATTTCCTCTTATTACTGCTTTTGCTGCATCCCAGAGATTCTGATATGTCGTATTTTCATTTTCATTTGTCTGTATATATCTTTTGATCTCTGCACTTATTTCTTCTTTGACCCATTCATTTTTTAGAAGTATGTTGTTTAGTTTCCATATTTTTGTGGGTTCTTCCCCCTCTTTTTTTGCAGTTGAATTCTAGTTTCATGGCTTTATGATCAGAAAATATGCTTGGTACAATTTCAATTTTTTTAAATTTGCTGATATTGTCTTTGTGGCCCAACATATGGTCAATTCTTGAGAATGTTCCATGTACACTAGAGAAAAATGTATACTCTGTCGCTTTGGGATGAAGTGTCCTATAGATGTCTATCGTATCCAGGTGTTCTAGTATTTCGTTTAAGGCCACTATATCTTTATTGATTCTCTGTTTGGATGACTGATCTAGAGCCGTCAGCGGTGTATTGAGGTCTCCAAGTATGATTGTATTTTTGTTAGTTTTTGTTTTAAGGTCAATAAGTAGCTGTCTTATATATTTTGGTGCTCCTTGGTTTGGTGCATATATATTAAGGATTGTTATGTCTTCTTGATTCAACTTCCCCTTAATCATTATGAAATGACCATTTTTGTCTCTGACTACTTTTTCTGTCTTGTAGTCAGCATTATTAGATATGAGTATTGCTACACCTGCTTTTTTTGGGGTGTTGTTTGCTTGGAGTATTGTTTTCCAGCCTTTCACTTTGAATTTGTTTTTATCCTTGTTGCTTAGATGTGTTTCTTGTAGGCAGCATATAGTTGGATTTTCTTTTTTAATCCATTCTGCTACTCTGTGTCTTTTTATTGGTAAGTTTAATCCATTTACATTTAGTGTAATTATTGACATTTGTGGGTTCTCTACTGCCATTTTATAAATTGCTTTCTGTTAGTTTTGTATCTTGTTTGATTCTTCTCTTTTGTTTTTCTATCATTTGTTTTTGTTTGTTTGTGTTCCATACTTCTTTCCTCTGTTGCTACCTTTTTTAAGTCAGGTGTTTTTGTGGTGGTTTTTTCAAGGGTGGTTACCATTAAGTAATGAAAAGGGTACCTATCATATTCATTGTAGTACCCTATCTTATGAGTATTTCTGCACTTCATCGTCCTTTGCTACTGTTAATCTCCATCCTCTCCCCCCTTTTTTTCCTTTGTTGTCACAGTTTAAGTTTGGTTTTATTGTGTTCTTGGTGGAGCTGTTACTTGTGGTGTTGTTTTCTTTTGTTCTTTGAATCTGGTTGGAAAACCCCCTTTAGTATTTCCTGGAGTGGGGGCTTTCTGCTGATAAATTCTCTCATCTTTTCTGTATTTGTGAATGTTTTTATATCTCCTTCGTACTTGAAGGATAGCTTTGATGGGTATAGTATTCTTGGCTGAAAGTTCTTCTCTTTCAGGGCTTTAAATATTAGGGACCACTCTCTTCTACCTTGTAGAGTTTCTGCTGAGAAATCTGATGATAATCTAATAGGCCTTCCTTTATATGTTGTACTCTTCTTTTCCCTGGCTGCCTTGAGAATTTTTTCTTTGTCATTGGTTTGTGTCATCTTTATTATGATGTGCCTTGGAGTGGGTTTGTTGTGGTTAAGAAAACTTGGTGTTCTGTTTGCTTCTTGAATTTGAGGCTTTAGTTCTTTCCACAGGCTTGGGAAGTTCTCGTCTATTATTTGTTTGAGTATATTCTCCATTCCATTTTCTTTCTCTTCTCCCTCTGATATACCTATTATTCTTATGTTATTCTTTCTGATGGAGTCAGACAATTCCTGTAGGGATTTCTCGTTTTTTATTATTTTTGAGTCTCTTTCTTCTTCTCTCTGTTGTGCCTCAAGTTGTTTGTCTTCTATTTCACTAATCCTATCTTCTATCTGGGCTGTTCTGTTAGCTAAGCTTGTTACCTCGTTTTTCAGCTCGTGAATTGAGTTTTTCATTTCTGTTTGATTTGTTTTTATAGTTTCAATTTCGTTGGTAATATATTCTTTGTGTTCATTGAGTTGTTTTCTGATCTCCCTAAATTGCCTTTCTGTGTTTTCTTGTATATCTCTGAGTATTTTTAAGATTTCTATTTTAAATTCTCTGTCATTTAGCTCCAAGGCTTCCAATATGTTAAGTCTTTTCTCCATAGATTTTTCCACATCTATTTGTGTTACCTCTCTTTCTTTTGTATCCATAATATTCGATTTCCTCTTTCTTATTGGCATCTGAGGGTGGTCTTGTTGATAGCACTAATTAGAATTAATAAAGAGTAAAAAGTAAAAAAAAAAAAAGTAAAACACCCCACAAAAAAAACAGTAATAATTTATTATTTCCCCCCTTTTTTCTTTCTTCTCTTTCCCTCCTCTCCCCTCCTCAGGGAAATATCATGATGACCTGTGAATTATGTTATGCTAAATGGAACAAAAACTGCCTATAATGGAGGGCCTGATTTGGGGTGAAGAGTTCAAGGGGCAAAAAAAGGGAGTAGGGACCTACTAAATGCAAAAAAAAAAAAAAAAAGGAAGAAAATCTTAGACAAGCATAAGATGATTTGCTTGTAAGTGATGATCGACTAAGAGATATAATGAGAGGGATAAGAGGGAACCAGAAAAAAGGAGAAAAAAAATGAATAATAAAGAAAAAAAATAAAAATAATAAGTAAAAATCTTTTGTATTAAGTGGAGCGAAGACTAAATACAATGGAGACCTTGGGTTGGGAGGAATGCTAGGAATGCTAGTGAGTTAAAAAGCAACGTAAAAAGTACCCAAAATGCCACAAAAATAAACAAACAAACCTAAAAAAAACAAAAACAAAAGCGAAAAAGAAAAATAAAACCAAAAAAAACCCCTTGAGTCCCAAATTAACTAATTTGTTCGTGATTGAGCATTAAATGGGAGGAAAAGTAAAACGAGAAAAGAAAAAACAAATAGAAAGGAAAAAATAAGAAAAAGAGAAAAACGAAGGAAGAAAAAAAAAGGAAGAGAAAAAAACAAAATAAAGCAAAACAAAAAAAAAACAAAAGAGGAGAGAGTGAGAGTTAAGTGTTTTGGAGTATAACCTTAAAGGAGGGTGAGGATGAAGAAAAGAAATAAAATGTAACACTCATGGGTAGTGTAGTTCAAGAAAAGGGAAGCATAAGATGGGCAGAGAATAGAAGGACCGAGGTGGAGGAAATAGAAATAATAATAATAAAGGCAATAAGATAGAAGAAACAAACAACAACAACAACAAAATTAGTGGAACAAGTTGTAAAGTCTGTGGATTTTTCTTGATTTTGAGAGGTTAACTTCTTCTTTTTTCTTTTCTCTCCCTCTTCCTGGTCGGTGACTCTGTACCCCAGGCTCTGCCCCTGTGTCACACTTAGGTAGGGATTTGCAGTTGATGGGATTCTATGGCAATGTCATATAATTGGCTTTAGTCTTGCTGGTAGTCAAGGCTTGTTGGCATTTGCAGGGTCCAATGATGAGAGAGTTTGCTTTCCTGGAGTCTCTCTCCTAGTCCCCCCTTCCTGAATTAGCAGCCTGGTGATTCAGCTATAAGGTTGCTACTGCTTCTGCCTGGGGAGTAAGAGGCTCAAAGAGCTAGGAAATCCCCATTCTATCCCCACTCAGCGCAAGGCTTTGGGAAAGGCTCTGGCAGTCAGAGCCTCCAGTGTAATCAGGCGGGGGTGGGAGTCAATTGTTGTCAAGGTGACTGTTCAGTGCCTAGCATTCAGTTGGACCACTCAACCCAGGCTTTCCACACTTTGTAGCCTGTTTTGGCTGGGAAGAAGAGGCACTAGTCTCTGCTTGTGACTAGTGTAGTATAGATCTTATTATCTGCCAAGTCCCTCTTGTTAGCGTTTATCCCTGAATATGGAGGCTCTATCAATCAGAAGTTGCCCCCACCCCTTTAGCGAGAGGCACTAAAAAATATCACGCCTCTTGTCTTGGATCGCTGAACTGAGAGAGATCTTATCAATTAGAGCCCGTGGGTGCGCAGATTTCATGGGTTAAGCTAATTTCAGTAATTGGGTCCGCAGCTGTGCTCCCGAAGGTATTTCAGGCTGCCTGCGCGCCCTTCCCCCAACACTTGATTGTTAGTTTGAATGGCTGGGTGAGGTGCCCCGCCCACAGAGAGAATCTCCCAAGTAGGGAAGACCGCCCTGGCACCTCTCCCGCTCGCCTCACCGCTGGCGGCTGGGGCGCACCGGCCGCAGGATAATGGGGCACCCTGGGTGTGCAGGCCAGTAGGGCGCTCTGGGCACGTAGGATGCCCAGGGCACGCGCGCGAATGGGGTGCTCTGGGCACCGGTGGCTGGGGACTCTCACTCGCAGTGCGCGGGCTGCTGGGAACGTTAGCGGTGCTCACTCTGCAACCGGACCGGGCGCGTGCCGGCAGCTGCTCACCGCTCCCGAGTGTGGGCCGACTCACCACAGGCGCACTCCCTCCGCGGCTTGAATGAACGTCCCTGCGGTAGTTAGCTTCCTCCACACCCTCGTCTCTCAGATTCAAGTGATAACTGTCCTTTCGCTTTCAGTTTGTGTGGAACTCCGGAATGCTCCGAGGATAAATTTTTCTGTTTCTAGTTGATAAATTTGTTGTGATTTTGGGGAGATCTGTCAGACACGCCGCTCACGGCGCCATTTCCATGACATCACTCCTCAGTGTCCTTTTTGATGCTTGCTATCTCTTTGTTTAAGTTCTCACTGTGACCATCCATTGTTGCTCTAAGATCCTTGAGCATCCTAAAAATCATTATTTTAAACTCTGCATCTGGTAGTTCAGTTATTTTCATTTCATTTAGTTCTTTATCTGGGGATTTCTTTTGTTGATTTATTTGGGTCACATTTCTCTCTGCCCATATTGTCTGTATATTAGGTAGAACTGTCTGACTTTAAAATTTGTTGTAGTGTCTTTGTGAGGAAGATGGGTTTGTTGGTACTGATCACCAGGGCACCTGATTTCCTTGCTCTAGGAATGCTTCTTGATGATAATATATTTTTTTCCTGTTGTATGAGAGTATTAAATGCAGTTGTACCTTTTGTAGGTGCAGTTATCCCTTCAGGCTGGATGGCTTTAAGGGTCAACCTTGATTATATGTATTAATATTAGACACTTGCAGTGTCTATCCTATAGGGCATATTTATTCTCCATAGTGTCTGGTGCCTGCTGGACTCATCCTCCTTTTTAGCATGCTGCTTGTGTAGTTAGCTGAGTCTAAGGTTGGTGCTATCTGCCACCCACTACTTGTTGTGTTGGTTCTAGGTCTTCTTGGGTTGGTGTTATACATTGTTTGTAACATACCATTTGCTACCTGTTTGTAGCTACTCCTTTGTTCACTGTTTGTGTTTGTTTTCTGTGCCTGGGTAGTGTTGGAGGGGCCAACCTGTGCATAAGAATCAGCTTCCTCTTGCTTAGAGATTACAGCAACTCTGTAAAATTTTCTTCTACTTTTTCAGCTGCTCCTCCTTCTCTTGCAGCTTCTTGGTCTTCCCATAGAGTCTTCTGTAGAAAGACGGTAGTGTGGGCTCAGACTTCTCTCACCCAACCAAAACCTCTACAGGTTGCAAGCTTGGTGGTTTAGGCAGCTGATGTTGGGAATATGTTAGTGGGACCCTTACTTCAGGGGTCTTTGGTCAGGAGCTCAGTATGAGGAAGTGGCCCCTACTCCAGAGCCTAATCCCTTGTCCATTGCTGGATACACAAATTATATTTCTCCCCAACAAGGTGAGCAGCAGGTTCAGATCAAGTTTGGCTGACAGTCCCCTCTGCAGAAGTTGTTACTGCTGGTGAGACCCTGGTCTCGGGGAGGAAAACTGAGAGAGTCCTCTTTTAAGGCTGACTGTGTCCCCCAAGAGAGTGGCTAAGCCCCTCGACCACACCCAACAATAAGCTTGCAGAGACCTACACTTTAAATGTCTGTGCTCCAAGCCTCTCTCCCTTCCCCCAGGGAATTAGCCTAGCAGGACAAGATATCCAGCACCCAAGCTGGCTGACTGTAAAGCTCCACCTGATCTAATGCACATGAGCTGCTGTGCTGGTGCTGATCACAGGGAGTGAAACTCGCCTCAGCTGTGCCAGATGTGAAGAGCCTTTCCATAGGATACCCCACTAGCAAGCGTTGTTAGGTCTTTTATTTATTTATTTTTATAAATAAATTTTTTTTTAATTTTAATGGGGTGACATCAATAAATCAGGGTACATATATTCAAAGAAAACATGTCCAGGTTATTTTGTCATTCAATTATGTTGCATACCCATCACGCAAAGTCAGATTGTCCTCCGTCACCTACTATCTAGTTTTCTTTGTGCCTCTCCCCCTCCCCCTCCCCCTCTCCTTCCTTCCCTCCCCCCACCCCGGAATCACTACACTCTTGTTCATGTCTCTTAGTCTCGATTTTATGTCCCACCAATGTATGGAATCATGCAGTTCTTGTTTTTTTCTGATTTACTTATTTCACACGTATAATGTTATCAAGATCCCACCATTTTGTTGTAAATGATCCGATGTCATCATTTCTTATGGCTGAGTAGTATACCATAGTGTATATGTCCCACATCTTCTTTATCCAGTCTTCTATTTTTTTAATAGTAATTAAAGCCTTTAAGCAAACTCTTGGCCAATACAGCAAGAATCCATAAAAGAGTAGTGTCCTTAACATGTTCACCAAGTCCAAGTTGGCACCAACACCATTCCAGATCCCTGCAAATGCAACCCAATGCCAGTTCAGTCCATTAGGAGCTGTCACAAGGAATAGGAGTCCATGAAAAGTCCACATCCAGGAAAAGTCTGCATGGTACCGGAATTGTTGTCACAATTCTATACTTTGCAGCTCACGTCCAAGTTCCAATGACCACTGCTTCTAGCTGGTAATGATTCAGGTAGACTGGAAAAGCCATCTGCAGCATGTGTGGAGATGGAGCTTCTGTTCTCCTCTGCCTGGAGAGATGAGACCAGGTTGCTTTTCCCTGGAGCTCTGCGACTGTGGCATGGTAAAGAGAACCTTGGGATACACTAAGTTGGGTGGCAAAGGTAAATTCATAATAGAAGTTGGAAAAGGGGGGGAAAGAGAGCTCCTAATTAGGAGTAGGTCCCAGCCTGAAATATGAGTGGGGCATTGAGGTAGGAGGAATAAAGGAAACACTATATATTAAACAAAACAGCAGAAAATAGGACTATCAACACTCACAACAGAGATCTTTGAGGGAAGAATAAAAAACCTGACTATTCAGGCAACACATAGTTAAGTGGACCTTGTGCAAGTGAGGTCAGTTCACCTGCTTCTTGGAAGAAATACCCTAGGCTCGTCTAGAGTGTCATAGATGGAGCCAACAGCCCTGGGCACTTTCAGCCTTCAGTAGCAAACCCCAGCATTCTGGACAAGGTTAGGTCATAGGTGGTTGGAGCAGGGCTGCAAGAGACTGAACCCTCCCTTGGAGGAGCAAGGGGGAAGCCTACCTTTAAATGTCCCTTTTTTCTCATAGCAAAAGCATGTAAGCCTGTCAGGCTTTAGCTCAATGACCTTCCTATTCACTATTGAAGCAGGACCCAGATGGAATCCTATGAGACCCCTTTGGGGAATTGGAGCCTTTGAGGGCATATCCTAAAAGCTGGTAGTTCACCTGATTTCTATTGGGCTTTTTCTGCCTCTTGGTACCTTAAAAGCCATGCTCAGAAGATCTCACTGAGGGGTTTGAGGATCCCCATCCACCTATATAAAAGTTTCCCATATATTTGGAGCTATTTAGAAAAAGACAAAACAGTGTTATTAGCTGGATCAAATAACAGAAGGTAGATGTTTGCAGGAGAAAAAGATTTGGCATCTACTATTCATCAGTATTCAAAAGAAATTTAAATTTTTTAAAGTAAAAAGCATGTTATGGTAGAACCATAGGATTCCCAGGATATGACTTCCCCCTTTTAAATTTTTTTAAATTGACCTTAAAATATTTGGTGGGTACAGTTTAATAATACCTTAACTTTAAAGATTGTAAGAAATACCCATAATTCAAAAGGTTTGACAAAATACAGTAAATGCTTTTGCTACATATGCAGGAACATTGTCAGTTTAACCAGTTTAGGAAATCCAATAATAGAAAAATGCATACAAACAATGAGATATAACCTGCTTAGCAGCCTCTCCTGTTCTGACAGAGGTTACTATAAATCCAGAATAGGTATCCACTGTAACGTGGACTTAGGATTGTTTGTCAAATGAAGGTATATGAGTAACATCCAGTTGCCAAAGTTGTCCTTGAGGGTTAACTCCAAATGAAGGGAGAGATTGTAGTATAGGACCTCTTGGACAGGATTTACCAACCTGCCATGCTGCTTCCCGAGAAAGTTGAAACTATTTACACAGGTCTGCAGCGTTCTGGTGATGAATAGTATGAGACTGAATTGCTCAATCTGTCATGGTTGTTCCAAATAATTTTCTTTTGGGTAGCTTGATCAACAAGGGCCTTCCCTTGTTCTAAAGCTCCATGGAGCATGGAGTGAGCTTGAGCATGTCCTATAAAACATGGAGCTCTATGTTGACATACAAGTCTTTGAAGAAGGAAGAACAGCTGAAATAGTTCATCCACAGTTGTCCCTAAGACAGCAGTCTTTATAGTGGAAACAACCATAAGTAAATATTTGCTGTCTGTATATAGATTAAAGGAGGAATATGGCAAATGCTGAAAAGCCATGATAATGGCATATAATTCTAGTCTTTGAGCTGATTTTAAGTTGACAGTTTCAGTATAAAGTTGTCCATTGATTTGCAAAAGCGATTTGCCATTTAGTGGAAGTTTCCCAGAGCCATTGTTGTTGATCCTTTGAAAAAAGGAACAACAATAATTTTGAGGTTCAAAACCTATAAGCTGTAAGGGTCACCTATGCCCCTTGATAATCAAGGAGGTAACAAGATCAAAATATGAAAGTGTATTCCATGGGCTATTAGATGGCTCAATGTGCCCAAGCTGTAGCTGCTCTTGTACCAATTGAGCAGCTGCCCTAAGTTTCTCCTGAGAAAGAGGCCGTTGGTCTACCCATACAGGATTATCTGATTTTCAAGTAATTGGGTCTGCACAATGCATTATTGGGGTAGCAGGAGCTACCAAGGCCCCTATGAAAAATTTTGATATCCTAATCCACACCTTGTGGTATTGGGTGCCACTTCTATGGGAATGAGAATTCCTCACTGTTCTTTCCCTAGTCCCTTAGTGGGCAAAAATCCCCAATCAAGCATCTGAGTACTGACTAAACCATTAGGACTGACAAGCAATGCTCCTGTATTTTTCAAAACATCTCTATCCCACAAATTAACTGGCCATCCAGGGAGCACATAAGGCTTAAAAAAATCCAGAATGATCTTCTTAATCTTCCCAATGTAAAAAACTAGAACTTTGTTGAGGGGATTTACTCTTCCCTATACCTTGTAATTCTGTGGCTGATGCATGACTGGGCCAGGAAGGAGGCCAATGTAGCTTAGCAATAACAGATACATCAGATCCAGTATCTAAAAGTCCTTTAAATTTATGCCCATGTATTGTTAGTTCCATTTCAGGGTGTTCCTGACATATTTTTTTAAATCCAATTGGCAAAATCAGAGGATCCAAATCGCCAATTTTCTTGGGGCCCCTTTTGCATGATGTGGCCTGAGAAGCAGAATTAGCATCCTTATACTATTCTTCTAATTTCCTTAAGTTAGCTGTCAGACAAATTTTTTTTATTAATTCTAATGGGGTGACATTGATAAATCAGGGTACATATGATCAGAGAACACATCTTTAGGTTATTTTCACACTTGATTATGCTGCATTCCCATCACCCAAAGTCCAATTGTCTTCTGTTGGTTTTCTTTGTGCCCCTCTCCTCCCCCAAACCCCTTCCTCTCCTCCCCCCACCCTGTAACCCCCACACTCTTGTCCATGTCTCTGAGTCTCATTTTTATGTCCCATCTATGTATGGAATCATATACTTCTTAGTTTTTTCTGATTTACTTATTTCGTTCAGTATAATGTTATCAAGTTCTATCTATGTTGTTGTAAATCAGCGGTTCTCAACCTGTGGGTCACGACCCTGGCGGGGGTCGAACTACCAAAACACAGGGGTTGCCTAAAACTATATTTTTTCTGATGGCTTTAGGCGACCCCCGTGTTTTGGTCGTTTTCTGATGGCTTTAGACGACCCCTGTGTTTTGATGTTTTCTGATGGCTATAGGCGACCCCTGTGTTTTGGTCATTGGACCCCCGCAGGGATCGCGACCCACAGGTTGAGAACACTGTTGTAAATAATCCGATGTCATCATTTCTTATGGCTCAGTAGTATTCCATAGAATATATGTACCAAAGCTTTTTAATCCACTCATCTACTGACAGACACTTGGGCTGTTTCCAGATCTTTGCTGTTGTGAACAATGCTGCCATAAACATGGGGGTTCATTTCTTTTTTTCAAACAGTGCTATGGTGTTCTTGGGGTATATTTCTAACAGTGGTATAGTTGGGACAAAAGGCAGTTGGATTTTAATTTCTTGAGGAATCTCCATACTGTTTTCCACAGTGGCTGCACCAGTCTGCATTCCCACCAGCATTTCAGGAGGATTCCCTTTTCTCCACATCCTCGCCAGCAGTTATTCTGTGTTGTTTTGTTGATGAGCGCCATTCTGACTGGTGTGAGGTGATATCTCATTGTGGTTTTAATTTGCATTTCTCTAATGATTAGTGATGTTGAGCCTTTTTTCATATGCCTATTGGCCATCTGTATGTCCCTCTTTGGAGAAGTGTCTATTTATTTCTTTTTCCCATTTTTTGATTGGATTGTTTGTCTTCCTGGTATTAAATTTTACAAGTTCTTTATAAATTTTGGTTATTAAACACTTCAAAGATGCATTGTCAAATATATTCTCCCATTGTGTAGTTTGTCTTTTTATTCTGTTCTTATTGTCTTTAGCTGTGCAGAAGCTTTTTAGTTTGATAAAGTCCCATTTATTTATCCTGTCTTTTATTTCACTTTCCTGTGGAGACAAATCGGCAAATATATTGCTGCGAGAGATGTCAGAGAGCTTACTGCCTATGTTTTCTTCTAAGATGCTTATGGTTTTACTGCTTACAATTAAGTCTTTTATCCATTTTGAGTTCATTTTTGTGAATGGTGTAAGTTGGTGGTCTAGTTTCATTTTTTTGCAGGTAGCTTTCCAATTTTCCCAACACCTTTTGTTGAAGAGGCTGTCTTTACTCCAATGTATGCTCTTACCTCCTTTGTCAAATATGAGTTGTCAATAGAGCTGTGGGTTTATTTTTGGGTTCTCTGTTCTGTTCAACTGATCTATATGCCTGTTCTTATGCCAGTACCAGGCTGTTTTCAGTACAATGGCCTTATAATATAACTTGATATCAGGAAGTGTGATACCTCCCACTTTATTCTTCCTTTTCAAGATTGCTGAGGCTATTCATGTTTTCTTTTGGTTCCATATAAATTTTTGGAAAATGTGTTCTATATCTTTGAAGTAAGTCATTGGTATTTTAATTGGTATTGCATTGAATTTATAAATTGCTTTGGGTAATATAGATATTTTAATGATGTTTATTCTTCCTAACCATGAACACAGTATATGCCTCCACTTATTCGTATCTTCCCTGATTTCTTTTATCAATGTTTTATAATTTTCCGAGTACAAGTCTTTAATCTCCTTGGTTAGATTTATTCCTAGGTACTTTATTTTTTTGGTTGCAATAGTAAAGGGGATTGATTCCTTGATTTCTCTTTCTGACAGTTCATTATTAGTGTATAAAAATGCCTCTGATTTCTGAGTATTGATTTTATATCCTGCCACCTTGCCAAATTTATCAGGTCTAGTAGTTTTTTGACTGAGACTTTAGGGTTTTCTATATACAATATCATGTCATCTGCAAATAATAATAGTTTTACTTCTTCTTTTCCAATTTGGGTGCCTTTTATTTCTTTTTCTTGTCTGATTGCTGTGGCTAGGACTTCCAGAACTATGTTGAATAGGAGTGGTGAAAGGGGGCACCCCTGCCTTGTTCCTGATCTTAAGAGGATTGGTTTTAATTTTTGCCCATTGAGTATGATGTTGGCTGTGGGTTTGTCATAGATGGCCTTTATCATGTTGAGGTATGTTCCTTGTATTCCCACTTTGCTGAGAGTTTTGATCATGAATGGGTGCTGGACTTTATCAAATGCTTTTTCTGCATCTATTGAAATTATCATGTGTTTTTTCTCCTTTCTTTTGTTTATGTGATGAATGACATTGATTTGCGAATATTGTACCAGCCTTGCCTCCCCAGGATAAATCCCACTTAATCATGCCGTATGATTTTTTTCACATCTTGCTGGATCCAGTTTGCTAATATTTTGTTGAGGATTTTAGCATCTAAATTCATCAGGGATATTAGCCTATAATTTTCTTTCTTTGTGTTGTCTTTGCCTGGTTTTGGAATCAGAATTATGCTTGCCTCATAAAAGGAGCTTGGAAGTCTTCCTTCCTATTGAACTTTTTTAAATAGCTTGAGAAGGATGGGAGTTAGTTCTTCTTTGAATATTTGGTAGAATTCACTTGTGAAGCCATCAGGCCCAGGACTTTTTTTTTTGGGGGGGGGAGCTTTTTGATAACTGTTTCAATCTCATTTGTTGTAATTGGTCTGTTTAGGTTTTCTGATTCTTCTAGATTAATTTTTGGAAGATTATATGTTTCAAGGAATTTGTCCATTTCATCTAGGTTGTCTAGTTTTTTGGTGTACAGTTCTTTATAGTATTTTCTTACAATATTTTGTATTTTTGTTGTGTCAGTTGTTATTTCTCCCCTCTCATTTCTAATTTTATTTATTTGAGTACTCTCTCTTTTTTTCTTGGTGAGTCTAGTTAAAGGTTCATCAATCTTGTTTACCATTTCAATGAACCAGCTCCTGGTTTTATTGATCTTTTATATTGTTTCTTTAGCCTCTATGTCATTTATTTCTGCTCTGATCTTTATTATTTCCTTCCTTCACCTAGCTCTGGGCCTTACCTGCTGTTCTTTTTCTAGTTCTTTTAGATATAGGGTCAAGTTGTTTATTTGAGCTTTTTCTAGCTTCTTGAGGTATGCCTGTAATGCTATGAACTTCCCTCTCAGGACTGCTTTTGCTGTGTCCCATAAATTTTGAGTTGATGTATGCTCATTATTGTTCATTTCTAGGAATTTTTAAATTTCTTCTTTGATCTCATTGTTAACCCATTTGTTATTTAATAACATGCTATTTAGTTTTCAAGTGTTTGAGTATTTTTCAGTTTTTCTGTTGTGGTTGATTTCTAGTTTTGTGCCACTGTGATCAGAGAAAGTGCTCGATATGATTTCAATCTTCTTAAATTTGTTGAGACCGCTTTTGTGTCCTAACATGTGGTCTATTCTAGAGAATGTACCATGAGCACTTGAAATGAATGTATATTCTGCTGCTTTAGGGTGAAAGGTTCTGAAGATATCTATTAAATTGAGTTGATCTAGTATTTCCATTAAGTCTGCTGTTTCTTTGTTAATTTTCTTTCTTGAGGATCTATCTAGTGATGTTAGTGGGGTATTGAAATCCTGTACTATTATAGTATTTTTTTTTCTTTAATTTTTCTGAAGCTGGAAATGGAGAGAGACAGTCAGACAGACTCCCGCATGCGCCCGACAGGGATCCATCCGGCATGCCCACCAGGTGCTATGCTCTGCCCACCAGGGGGCGATGCTCTGCCCACCAGGGGGTGATGCTCTGCCCCTCCGGGGCGTCGCTATGTTGCGACCAGAGCCACTCTAGCGCCTGGGGCAGAGGCCAAGGAGCCATCCCCAGCGCCCGGGCCATCTTTGCTCCAATGGAGCCTTGGCTGCGGGAGGGGAAGAGAGAGACAGAGAGGAAGGGGGGGGGTGGAGAAGCAAATGGGCGCTTCTCCTATGTGCCATGGCCGGGAATCTAACCCGGGTCCCCCCACAAGCCAGGCCGACGCTCTACCGCTGAGCCAAACGGCCAGGGCCCAAATCCTGTAGTATTATAGTATTGCTGTTGATCTTGCCCTTTAAATCCATCAAAGTCTACTTTATATATTTAGGTGCTCCTATATTAAGTGCGTAGATATTTATAATGGTTATATCTTCCTGTTGGATTGCTCCCTTTATCATTATGTAGTGACCTACTTTATCTCTAACTTTAGTTTTTGTTTTAAAGTTCATTTTGTCTGATTTAAGTATTGCTACCCCAGCTTTTTATTCATTTCCATTTGCGTGAAATATTTTTTTCCATCTTTCTATCTTCAGTGTGTGTGCATTTTTTGTTTTAAGGTGTGTCTCTTGTAGACAGCATATGTATGGGTCTTGTTTTCTTATCCACGCAGCTACCCTATGTCTTTTGATCGGATGATTTAATTCATTTACACTTAAGGTTATTATTGATATGTAATTGTTTATTGACATTTTCTTTTTTAAAACTGTATTCTTCTTTTGCTATATTCTTTTTCTCCTTTGATCTGTTTACAATAGGCCCCTTAGCATTTCTTGCAGCCTTGGTTTGGTTGTAGTGAATTCTTTGAGGTTTTTTTTTTTTTTTTTTTTTTTTTTGGTCCTGAAAGCTTTTTATTTCTCCTTCAATTTTAAATGATAGCCTTGCTGGATAAAGTAGTCTTGGTTTTAGGCTCTTGTTCTGCATTATTTTGAATATTTCTTGCCATTCCCTTCTGGCCTCAAGTGTTTCTGTTGAGAAGTCTGAAGTCATCCTTATGGGGGCTCCTTTTTAGGTGATAGTTTTTTTCTCTAGCAGCTTTTAATATTTTCTGTTTATCACTTAGCTTTGGTATTTTAATTATGATATGTCTTGGTGTTGATTTTTTTTTTATTTCTCTTTAATGGATTTTCTGTGCTTTCTGAACATGTGAGATGTTTTTCTGCCTTAATTGAGGGAAGTTTTCAGCTATGATATGCTTGAACAAAGTCTCTATCCCTTGTTCTTTCTCTTCTTCTTCAGGAACCCCTATGATGTGAATGTTATTTCTCTTCATGTTGTCACAGTGCTCTCTTAGAGTTTCCTAAGACTTTTTGAGTCTTTTTTCTTTTTTTTTTTTTTGCTTTGTTTCCGTGCCTTTATTTATCTTGTCTTCTAATTTTCTGATTTGATTCTCAGCTTCGTCCATTTTGCTTTTAATTTCTTCCATTGTGTTCTTCTTTTCTGATATTGTATTTGTCATTTCTGACTGATTCTTTTTTATTATTTCAATGTCCTTTTTTATATTTGCTATCTCTTTATTTAGGTGTTCGTAATGATCATCTATTGTTGTTCTAATATCTTAATAATTGTTATTTTAAACTCTGCATCTGGTAATTTGGTTATACCTGATTCATTCCGGTTCTTTTCTGGGGATTTCTCTTGATTTATTTGTGTTGCATTTCTTTGCCTTCTCATTTTCTCTGTGTAAAGGAAGGTTTTGGCCATTCGAGTCCACTGGGTGTAGCCTCTGTTCCCTAGGTATGGTCTGTCTGCAGTCCCACTGCCCCCTCTGCTGTTGCTGACTAGGGCGTTTGGGTATGGGCGTTGCCAGTGCCTGCCCACTGAGGCTGTTGCTATGGTTTCTGCCTCTCTTTTAGGGGAGTGGCTGTGATCACGTGCTTGGGTTTACAAGCCTTGGTGGCCTTGGCCTTTGCCCCACCCCCATGGGTTGCATTATGTTCGGCCCTGAGGGCAGTGGCGAGCACCTTTGCTCAGCTGTGGGTCTCCACCTGTTTCCAGGCTTTCACCCCGCCCTTGCAGGGGGAGCCCGCTCATGGGATGGCTACAAGCCTTGGCTCCACAGGCCAGGAAGGACTGCATGCCTATGCTCAGTAGCGGGACTCTCCCTGTTCTGGGTCTTTGGCTCCACCCCTTGGGAGGAGTCGGCTCCCAAGTCTGGCCACAAGCCTCAGTTCCACAGGCGGGGCAAGCCTGTGCTCCTGCAAACATTAGTTTGTAATCCAGTTTGGTTCTGGGAGGTGGATGTTGGTATGTCCGCCTACTCCAGCGCCATCTTGTCTTCCCTCGGGTTGTTAGGTCTTGAACTGATGCTCTGCACAGCTGGCCACTGGATGAGCCAGCCTTGGTCTCTCTGGCAGAAACCTGGTGCAGACTACTGGGAGACACTGCCATGACTGGCTCTCAGCAACCTTCTTGCAGCTACATGCAATTCAGAGTTTTGGGCTGCCTCTGCTGGACCCATGTACATATGGAAATTCAAGCCACTCACCTAGGCTGGCTTTTACCCACACTGGGCCTGTTGGAATGTCCACTTAAAGAGCCAAGGTTTTTTGAATCCAACCTCCTACAGCAGGGGTCGGGAAACTTTTTGGCTGAGAGAGCCATGAATGCCACATATTTTAAAATGTAATTCTGTGAGAGCCATACAATGACTCATGTACATTATGCATTATCCAATAAAAATTTGATGTTTTCCCAGAGGACAGTTGTGATTGGCTCCAGCCACCTGCAACCATGAACATGAGTGGTAGGAAATGAATGGATTGTAATACATGAGAATGTTTTATATTTTTAACATTATTTTTTTTATTAAAGATTTGTCTGTGAGCCAGATGGAGCCATCAAAAGAGCCACATCTGGCTCGTGAGCCATAGGTTCCCAACCCCTGTCCTACAGCCTCTGTCTGCTTGTCGGGCTCATCCACAGATAAAACCTCCCGTAGAGTCTGGAGCCTGCAGCAATTCAGGGATTAGAGTGTGATGGGTGTGGCTCTGCCCCTTAGCCCCAGGTGTCAGTCAGTCCAGACTTTTTTCACAGACTTCAGTAGGTGTGACCCTAGGAGTCTGGTGGGTGTGACCTCTGAGATCCAGAGGTGTGGTCTGCTTGCAGTTTGGACAGGTTCTACTGAGTCTCCCATGAGGTGAAATAACTAGTCTTAGACTCAGGAGCATGTGGGGGAAAGCTCTGGCCTCAACAACAGAAAACTGAGTCATTGATGGTTCCCCCGATTCCTGACTTCTTAGAACAACACAGTCTCCATGGGTGGGGCAGGAGAGACTCCCAAAGGTGGGGCAATTGCTTTCTTCCAGGCTGATGCCATTTAGAGGGGACTGTTCCACCAAGAAAGATGATGACTGCAGCACTGGAGAATGACTCAGAACAGGGTTCCGGTGGCCATCCCCCATTGTGTCTCTCACTGGGCTACCAACTTTACTCTCTCCTCCTGCAACTCTAGTCCTCTCAGTTCTCCCTCCACTGGAGCCCCAGTTAAGTGGCTGTGAATAAGATTTTCTGTGCAGGCCCTTTAAGATTGAGCATGTGTCTTTGAGAGCTCTGTCTCTTTCTTGCAGACAGAAATCCTGGCTTTCTTTTACCACCAAATGCTGTGTGGTCACCTCTTCTAGGCTCTGAGGCTCTAGGCTTGAGCTCCAGGCCTGGGAATGAGGACCCTCCCTTCTCAGGGCAACCCACCCACCGTGAGAGTACATCCGGGCTGCTGCTTTCTCCTGGGAGTAGGGCAGCCCTTTCTTCATCTCCACCCTTTCTACTGGCTCAGTGTGTCTTCTTCTGTGATCCTTGGTTATAGACTCCTCTTTGTTTAGTCCAAACTTGGTTTTTCAGGATGATTATTCTTAAATTAAGTTGTAATCCAATTTGGTTCTAGGAGGTAGCAATTGGAACATCTGCCTACTCTCTTGCCAGCTTGGAATCTCTTCAATATCTTTATCTTTTAAGGATATGGCAAGCCTCACAATATTTTTGTGAGTTCTACATGCTAGGTGTGGTAGGCAGAATTCTAAAAATGATCCTTCAAGATTCCACATTCTTTAGTCCCCAGAACCTGTGAAGGTGGTATATTATATGACATAGTAACCTTTTTAAAGGGGATATCATCCCGGTAGGTCTAATCTAATCATGCGAACCCTTAAAGTCAGAGAACTTTTTCTTGCTGGATGCAGAAGAGGCAGCCAGAGAGAGTCAAAACACTGGGAGTTTATGTGCTATTGATGGCTCAGAGATGAAAGGGCTGTGTGATGAGGAGCATGGGTGGTCTCTGGAAACTGAGAATAGCCTTGGACTGCCAGACAGCAAAAAGCTGTGTCCCTCCAATAGTCAGAATGCACTTGGGAGCAGATTTCTTCCCAGGGCCTCCAGATAAGTGCTCGCCCAGCTGACGCTTAGACTTTGGCCTTGTGTGACTCTAAGCAGAGGATGTAGCCAGGACCACCAGACTTCTGGCCTACATAACTATGAGATAATAAATGAGTGTTGTTGTAAGTTGATAAATTTGTGGCAATTTGTCACACAGCAAAAACCAAATATATTCTGTATGTCTAGGCAAATAAGACTCTTGGCTAAATGATGGGATAAATAAACCTCATTTAAGTGTTTATTCTTCATTTCCATGATCCTATGGCTCAATAGCATAAATTCTGCTTCTCTGGGCACAGGAATATGATGAGGTCTCAGGTGCTCCTCCCTATTGGCTTGGAATGAACAATGCTGCATTTGATTGCATATTAGCTGGTGCAGGCTTTTGCTCCAACAATGCTGCAGTGAGGTTTACCTGCTGCCATGTGCAGTTAACTCACCCAGACAAGTGAATATTTATTTCACCTGTCACTCACCCCTTGGAATTCTTTTCATTTATTGGAAGAAGATATAAAACCAAAAATACATTGTGTGCTATTAAAGATTGGGGTGTTGCAGATGGAATAAAAACAAACCTGTCACTTTAACATCAAGTGGATTTTCAAAAGGTTACTGGGGAATGCAGCATTAGTTGCTATGCACGTGGACAACTGCTCTGTTTGGGAGGAAGTGCTGCTTGCATACTCACAAGTGGCTGCTGTTTGGCTGTGTCTCAGTGGTAAGGAGAAGCAAAGCCAACTAAACCAGGAAGAATGTCCCCCCTTCTCCATAGAATTGAAACTGGGGAGTGCCTCCTAATTAAACCTTTGAAAAACTTGATCCACAACAGAAAAAATGGCCTGCTTTATGTTTCATCTTCTTTTTTCCCCTTAGTCATAGGTCTGCAAATAAGCAAAAGCCCAGGCAAAACCCTGTAATAGTGTGACATTACCCTTAAGTCTATTTGGAAGGGCCCAACCCCATTTTGGTAGAACCTGGTTGGAGCCATCATGAGTTCCAGTACCTGCTCTTGTTGGAATGTAAGAATTTTTTCACTTCAAAAATGGGGAAAATACTCTCCTCCTAAGGTCATCCTGCCAGTTACCTGAGAGGTATATAGATAGCTATTAGCACTGTGTCAGGCCATTGTAAGGACTCGGTGGAGCAACGTGTAGGTATTTTTCCTTCCTCCACCTCTGGAGAAGCAGAGGGTTGCATGCCTGGAGTGCATTGGTTAATTCTTGATCCAGCTCCTGCAGTTTAAAATACAGCTCTGCTACCTTCTAGTTAGCAAAGGCTAAGCAGCACAAGAGTGACAGGGTTCTCTGAAGCTGAAGGGCTGTTGACTCAGTTAAAATGTGCCTTGCACTTTCAAATGCAGCACTGCTTTAAAGCTAGTGCTTAGAAATAATCCTGATAAATGTGTGACAATCTGGATAATTATCTGTTTGGAAATACACACCTCGTTTCCACTTGTGGGGCAGCTGTGTTAGGCTTGCTCGCTGGTTTACCAGCTGCAAGCCCTTTGCTTGATTAGTGAGTGAGCATGTGGCAGCACCAGGTGTGTATAGTCTATGTAAGGCTATGGGTGCTTGCTCTCAGGGGGATGCACAGATTGCCTGCCCACCACTACTAGGGGCCATTTTGCTGTTTGTTTGCCTGAGAGGCAGTTTTCCCTTCCTGTGTACTTGTCCATTGTTGTGAGACTTTATTTAAATGAAATGACCCAATGCCTTCAGGCTCTGCAGTTTCTCTACCATCTGCCTGAATCCAATGTTAACCTGCCTAGCCTTGGCCACCGGCATTACATCTGGTGTAGTTGGCAGGATTTGGAGTAGCCTGGTATGGAGCCACTAACATCCTTGAGGGGTGGAATAGAGGAATGACTATTCCCAGTAGCTCTACTGTTGGGGACTGTGGGCTCTGTGTTCTTAACAATCCTGTGAGAAGAAACCAAGAGCTCTGTGTGAGAAACGGAGTGAGGTTGAAAGCTCCAGGATGAGCTGCATACTGAGCGCCAACGATGGTGTGAACTGAAGCCAGCACTGGAGAGGGAGGCCTACTGGGTCTGAGAGTTGCATTATGAGGTACAGGCTGAGTGCCAATGGCACCCGGAACTGGAGCAGTCTCTGGACAAAGTGTTATGAGTTTGCAAGTTGCAGTTTGCCCTGGAAGCTGAACATTGGCAGTGATGGCTGTTGGAGAAACAACTGCAGGTTCAGGAGCTTAAGAGTTGGCTTCAGACTGGGAGCTGGCAGCTGCAGAAGCTAAAGCAGGCGCAGAAGCTAAAGCAGGCGCAGAAGGTGGAGCTGTATTCCTGCCAGCGGAGTGGCTCTGAATTACCCAGGAGCTAGTGTTTCTAACTCTTTCTCTTCTGAGGAGGAGGTTCAGGCTGCAACTGCCATCCACAGACTTGGAGCCTGGCTGGTGGTCGCCAGGAAGGTAAAGACCCAGCAGTTAAGAGTCCCTCAGGGGCAGTCACAGCCTCCCCAGGTAGTAGAGCACTCTGTGGTCCAGCCCTACACCCAGGCAGAGCTGATGGAGTTGGGGGTGAAATTCAGGCAGAAACCCTCTGAGCCCCTGGCAGCCTGCTTGCTATGGCTGTGGGACATAGGGGTGAATGGCATCATGCTCTCCAGAACAGAGATGGACTGTAAGGCTGTGAGGGCTGCTCCAACCCCCTTACCCCCACCACCCCACCCCCACCAACTAGCAAGACAAATGGGTCTGTAAAGGTTACCTGAACACAGATGTGGGCAGATTTGATTGTGGCCGGGGAAGATAGAGAGAAATTAGATGGCAAGCCTAATGAAGTCTTGTTGGAGTTTTGGCGGCAGCTTGAGTCAGAACAGAGGTTCCAGCTGCTGAAAAAGTGGGGGAAGAGGCTAGCCCTGGCAACTACCAGGAAAATGGCTGGCATTCAGGTTATAGGATCTCCAAGACCCATTGTCCCAGTTTGAATGGGGGAAGGGCGAGGGACCTGTCCAACAGGGACAGGCAGGGGCCAGAGGCCACATGTGAAATTGGCAATCCACTGGTCCCCTTCTAATGTGCAGCAGGTGTTGGCATTAGAAGGTAATAGGTTCTTTTTTTTTTAATAGCAGTAGCAGCTAAGATAACTGTTAAGGCGAAACAGACCTTGAATGTTTTTGACCCCACCAGGCCCTGTGAGCTTGTTGAGGGGTTTGGGTGGGGCTTGTGGCAATAGACAACACATTATAGAAAAGTGCTGAAGTCCATTGAGAAAGAGCTATATGGCTAGTTGCCTGTAATGGACATTTACCTTGGTGATTTGCACAGACAGCTGGCTGTCTATCATGGACTGACTCTTGGACTGTGACCAGAGGGTGGCACCGGCTCCCTTGATGGATGGACATGTTGCTTGTGGACAGTATGAGAGAACCTGGCGGGGGCACCTGTGGAGGCCCTCCTGCACTGGTTCTCATCCAGTTGCAGAGGTGCACCAAGGACACTTCATGGTTTCCATGGACAGAGCCCTGGACTATACAGGCCCTCTTACCTACCATGGGCTAGGGGGTTAGAGGTGGGTCCCCAGGTGACACCCTGGGCAGAGTGCTCAGGGAGACATTGTAAAGGGCACCTTTGTAACTATTGTAATTATTGTGTAACTTTTGCTGTTGCTGTAGTCTCTGTGTCCTATCGTGTAGATTGTGAAGTGAGCAACCCTAAAGAGGTGGAATGTGGGGCAGCTGTGTTAGGCTTGCTCACTGGTTTACTGGATGCAAGCCCTTTGCCTGATTAGTGCATGAGCACCTGGCAGTGCCACGTGTGTTTGGTCTATATAAAGCTATGGCTGCTTGTGCTGAGGGGTATTGTGAATGGCGGGTTGCCTCCCCGCCACTGTGTGGGGCCATTTTGCTGTTCATTTGCCTGAGAGGCAGTTTTCCCCTGCCTGTGTGTTTGTCTGCCATTGTGAGACCTGATTAAATGGTAATGGCCCAATGCCTTCTGGCTCTACAGTTTCTCTACTGTCTGCTCAAATCCAGTGTGACCCTGCCTGGCTTTGGCCACTTGCACTAAAACTATCAAGATAGGTACATTAAGAAAATTAAACTTCAATCCTTCAGTGAGTTTTGTGTGTAAGAATATAATGGAGACATGGAGAGATAGAGTATTTGTGATATTTCGACAGAAAATAGAAACTTGCCATGAATTTTTCTAGGCTGTCCTATTTCTCCTGAGTCATTTATGACATAAATCTTAAAAGAGAGACCGGTTTTGAAGTTTGCTGTCATTCCCAATTGTATATCTGTAGCCATAGGGAAATAAACTTCTCGCCGGTAAATTTAAAGAGGTAAAAGAAAACTGGGGTCATATCCACTTAGAAGCTCATTTATAACAGCTTCATAGTTCAGTTTTGAAATCACTTCCTGTAATGCCAGTGGCCAAGGCCAAGCCAGTCCACATTGGATTCAGGCAGATGGTAGAGAAACTGTGGAGCCAGAAAGTATTGGGGTCCATTCTGTTTAATAAAGTCTCACAACAGCGGACAAGCACACAGATAGGGGAAAACCTCCTCTCTGGAACACAAACAGCAAAAATGACCCCTCGCAGTGGTGGGCAGGCAATCCTCCTTCTGCAATCCACCATCTTTCTTAAGTGCAAACACCCATAGCCTTAAATAGACCATACACACGTGGCGCTGCCATGTTCTCATGCACTAATCAGGCAAAGTGCTTGCAGCTGGTAAACCAGTGAGCAAGCCTAACACAGCTGCCCCTTTAGGGTTGCTCGCCTCACAATAAGTACATTGCATATAGTCCAAAAATGGCAATTACAAAGGTACCCTTTATAATGTCTCCCTGAGCACTCTGTCATGAGTTAACTGGAGGCCCAATTCCAACTCCCCACCCCATGATGCCAGCAAGGCCACCCATTGTAGGTGGGGGGTCCTGTACAGTCCAGGACCATGTCCACTGAAACCAAAAAGGTCCTTAGTGCATCTCTGCAACTGGGTGAGAGCAGCTCCCTGGTGCAGGAGGGCATCCACTGGAGCTGTCCCCCATTAAGGTCTTTCATTCTGTCCAAAGTGGCATGGCCATCCAACAAGGGAGCCGGTGCCCCCCACCCCCGTTACAGTCCAAGAGTCAGTCCATGATAGACAGCCCAGCTGTCTGGGCAAATCCCCAAGGTAAAGGTCCATTACAGGCAACTAGGTTCATATAGGGCCTCAGGCCTCCTCCCTCATCCCTGCCATCATGGCAGCTCTGAAGACACTGCCTGAGGAGGAGCGCATGGCAACAGTGGCCAACCTCTCCACCTCTGCTCCAGAGAGCATGATGCCGTTCACCCCTATATCTCGCAACTGCAGCAAGCCTACCAGGGGCTCAGTAGGTACTCTTTGCTGCTGGGTTTTTACCTTCTGGATGACCACTGGCCAAGCTGAGTGTGCGGATGGCAGCTTTAGCCTGAGCCTCCTCATCCTCAGAAGAGGAGCTGGGAATGCCTGCTCCCACTGGCACAGCTCCATCTTCCGCTTCTGTGGCTGCTGGCTCTTAGCCTGAAGCTGAACCCACAGTTGTTCCTCCAACTGCCGCTGCCAGCATTCACCTTCCAGGGCAGACTGCAACTCATAAACCCATTTGGCCTCCTTCTCCAGTGCTTGCTCCAGTTCAAGCTGTTGCTGCTGCTGGGTGTGCAGCATTCTGGAGCTCTGGAACTCGGGTGGCCTCTTGCAGAGCTGTGAAAAACAGCCAGCCCACAGTCCCAAAAAGAACAGCCATGGTGCACCATAATAATGACCAGTCCTCTACCCCACTCCTCAAGGGTGGCTGCAGCTCCATACCCATCTGCTCTGAATTTTTCCAACTAAGCCAGATGTAATGCCGGTGGCCAAGGCCAGGCAGGTCCACATTGGATTCGGGCAGATGATAGAGAAACTGCAGAGCCAGAAGTATTGGGCCATTTTGTTTAATAAAGTCTCACAATGGCAGATAAGCACACAGATAGGGAAAACCTCTTTTCTGGCACACAAACAGCAAGAATGGCCCCTCACAGTGGCAGGCAGGCAACCAGCCATCCATAATCCTCCATCTCTCTTGAGCACAATCACCATAGCCTCATCTAGGCCATACACACATGCCACTGCCACACACCCACACATCAATCAGGCAAAGTGCTTGTGGCTGGTAACCCCACGAGGGACCCTAACATAGTTGCCCCACCCTTCCATATAAATATATCTCTTCAGCCATTTTTCTTCCTCTGGCCACATTATGAGACAGGTAGAATCTTGGTAATAAAACCACCAAGGGCAGTGTTATTCTAATGACCCCTTGGAGAATGTGTTTTAAGGAAGGGCTGTTTTATACCTTTTCTTTGGTGATACTGTTAAAATTACAAATTGATTATGGGATCAAAATATTTGGGCATTTTTCCCCTCCCACTATTCAGCTATTACTGAGTATTTCTTACAATAGATAACTTCTTGATGTACTCAAGCATCAGTGTTTTCTATGGTTACCAAAGCTCAGGGCCTTGGGGAGTTGCCTGCAATTTGCCATAGGTTTAGCTTTGCATTAATATGGAAAGGTTTTTCCTGTGGTGATGGTAGCTCAACACATTTAACTCTTAGATTCAACTTAGAATGATGCCGCCAAAGCTGGGCCAGTTGACTTCTGCATTGAGGTGGTGAGCTTTGGGAGACCAGACACAGTTAATGAAATTGAAAGAAATCTATCATCTGGGGAAAAGCATGAAAGTGATGATAAACCAGGGGAATCCAATATGTTCTTTCACTCCAGATTGGGAAACGATAGGGAGTCATTCCAGAACTCTGATTGGTGGTCCAAAATGAATACACAGAGGAGGCTATCATTGAGGAAGATGAGCTGGGATACATACCAGGTCTTTGGAAAGATGAAAGGAGGAGTGGAGCTTTCAGTAGACATCCTCTTCCTTTGTCTCTACTCCGTACTTTGTTGTATATTCCTGTGTTGTTAGAGCACCTGAATTGGTGAGAGGTTTTGGTCCTTGCCTTGTGATTACAAGAAGAAAGGTACTATGTACCAGGGATGTTTGGGGCTAATGAGGACCAGTGAGCTGCCTGACCAGTGCCAAATATCAGTCAGGAGGACTGAGCATTGAACGAGACAGGAGCCAGAGGCCAGGACATGCTCAAGTAGACTGAAGGTCAGGGGGCGGCCTCAGTGACTTATCCAGACCAGTCCATGCAGAACAGGCTGTGAAATGGGATTTTTCCTGATGTATCACTGGGGGAATAAAGGCACATCATACTCTACATTTAGAATGGCTTCCCCAGGTGGGCCAGCTGCCTCCTCCCAGGGTGTAGTGAGAGGTGCCAATGCTGAGAACTAGCCTATAACTCACCACCTTTTCTGCCCCCCATCCCAATGAAGCTCTCCAGCTTCACGGGGGGGGGGGGGGCGGTTGGAAGATAAAATGCTGCCTTTAAAAAGTGTGATTCTTGTGAAGAGAAATTACACTTTCTTCATTAATATACCATCACTTCCCAAGACAGGGAAGAGAAATCCCAAAATAATTGCCATGAAAGTTTGCAGGGATGGGGCAAAGGTGGGAATAGGCATTTGGAGGATGAAGAATGTCCGATCTTTCTGCCCTCCCCACCGTCACAGAGCCAGAAACTAAGGATGTGTTCTTTGAAATTTGAAGCCATTAAACCTGCTGAGGGCTGGTTGCTGCTGGGATGCAGAGAAGGGTCAGTAAAGAGACAGGCTGGACTAGCAGGTTACACCGGCACAGCAGTGCTCCCATCGCTTAAGGTGACAAAGGAGGTGAGAGTTGAGTGGGATGGGGTTAGGCTGTCTTTTGAATGAGGAGTTCTGAATCAAGAGGCTGTGGGGTTAATGGTCAGTGGTGGAAGTTAAGGGTGGGTAAGTGGTCTGGCCAAGGCCCCCTTCCAAAATCCATGAAACGTGCAGTGGGAGGCTATTTTCCAGACCAGCGTTTGACCCCTGACACACAGACAGAAACCAAGCCAGTTATTCTAGAGCCGAGAGAATCCTAGTCTTGCCCAGTCCAGTAAGGAGGCGTTGGACCCATTCCTTCCTGTTCTCACTGCTCTGATACTGGAGGGGCAGCTCCTGGAAGAGGAAAGGGTGGCCTGCGAGACCACCATAGAGCCTCTCCTGAGACACCTCCCCCACCACTCACCTTCTCATCCAATAAGCCCGGCGGGAGCTAAGGAGAGAAAAGGAACAATATTTGAATCCAGCAACACTGAAGTTTTAAAATGAATGGTACTGTATATTAAACACTAGAATTAGACAGTTCTAAATGAGCACAAAGTGCCCAAAATGTTTTCAGGCAGTTAATCAGCAAGAGGACAAAGGAGAGCATCAAAAGAGATATTTGGAGGCAGTTATTTATCAGAAGAAACAAGATGTTTTTTGTGCATGCCTAGTACAAATTGAGGCTCCTCAGTCTACAGGTGCTGATGTAACTGGGCAGACTCGGGAGTGTAAAGACACTGCACACCAAGCCTGATGAGTGCTGCCGAGAAGGGAGAAAAGAGGAAATAGACGGGAGGGAGGCAGGGAATAGACATTTATTTGCATCTAAGCCCAGAGGGGCTGCCCTGGATGGCACCTGTGTGAAGACAGTATTCTTAAGTCTGCTCTCCTTCATCTAATTGTTGCATAATAAGCAAAGCCAATGGCCGCTCCTTTTCATAACTGTCATTTAAGTGACTTCCTCTAGATTGGACATGCACAGTTCTTTTCATCATTAAAATCTTTTATCATTTTTATCCCCTTTTCATTGCTATCTGATATGTGGTCTCTTTGGCCCTTTTCTTTTCTTTTCTCAATTATATTAACAGGAATCATTTTCTAAGTCTTTCATTTCCCTTCATGCACATAAGTAATCATTGGATTCCATGTCTTGAATGTAAGAAGCAGCAGCAAAATCAATACTACTTAATACATTTGCAAGATAAAAGAATATTTAAATAAATTTGCCTGTGCACACAAGTAGATGAACTGCCAGGATAGATAATGCCTCCCATTTCTGGAAAACAGAGTAAGAACAGATTCTTTTTTTTATTTTTCCGAAGCTGGAAACGGGGAGAGACAGTCAGACAGACTCCCGCATGCGCCTGACCGGGATCCACCCGGCACACCCACCAGGGGGCGATGCTCTGTTGCGACCAGAGCTACTCTAGCGCCTGGGGCAGAGGCCAAGGAGCCATCCTCAGCGCCCGGGCCATCTTTGCCCCAATGGAGCCTCGCTGCGGGAGGGAAAGGGAGAGACAGAGAGGAAGGAGAGGGGGAGGGGTGGAGAAGCAAATGGGTGCTTCTCCTGTGTGCCCTGGCCGGGAATCGAACCCGGGACCCCTTGCACGCCAGGCCGACGCTCTACCACTGAGCCAACCGGCCAGGGCAAGAACAGATTATTTACACTCAAAGAGAAAGAGATTATTTATTGTCATTCTTTACACGGGATGGTCCCAAAATGTAAGGCAGCATCTGGTTATTTGGACAAAGTGCTGCCACTGATATTGCCTGCTTTTAGTTAAAATTTCTTTTTCTGTTTTTGATCATGGATATTTTATCTTCCTTGCTTGCAACCTGACTAAATGCAGCATCAAGTTTCCAGCACAAGTTAGTTTTGAGTTGAGAATTTTATTGGAACAAGCAACATAGATGGCTGCTGCCACCAGTCTGAAGGGCCACAAAGACATCCTTGAATGCTGGGAAGGAACATTCTAGAAGAATATAAATATTATTCTCACATGATTTTGATTTTATAAGAGACCATAACCTCTGGAATTCCTAATAAAGAAGAAAGAGAGTGTTGTTTCTAGTGGAGGGTTTTTAGAAGAAACAATACCATGTGTTCTGGCAACAGAACTCTTAAAGGCTGTGCAGGTGCCTCATAAATCCCTGGGTTTAACCTATGTCAGGAACACGTTTATTGCTTTGATACTATTAATAACAGAGGCATTTACTGTCTGGTCTGACACCACAGGAAAGCTTACCTCAGGCACACTTGAATCACAAGATCTAAGAAAAGCTAACCTTTGGTATACTTGAGAAAAAAAAGCAATGAGATATATTCTTGGCTGTGGACTAACGACTATTCATAGATATTAGAGGGTTTTTTTTTTTGCCTTGCTCAACAATCTTCATAAATGAAATAAAAAGAGTCTATATATATATACACACACATACGTAATTTTTTAAAAGATCACGGTGTTTAAAACTATTTTTTTCTAGATTTTTTTTTCTTTTTAGATTTTTTTTTTTTTAATTTTTAGAGAAAGGAAAGAAGGAGAGAGAGAGAGAAAAAAGGAGGAGCAGAAAGTATCAACTCATAGTTACTTCTCGTATGTGCCTTGACCAGGCAAGTCCCGGGTTTTGAACCGGCAACCTCAGTGTTTCAGGTTGACGCTTTATCCACTGCGCTATCACCGGCCAGGCCAGATTCCCTCTCCACAAACAACTTTTTTTCACAAATCAATGAGGGCCCACTCTCTTCTAAATAACAACCATCATGAAACAGTTATAGTGAGTAACTAAGTTTTTCAAAGGGATTCTTTTTTCTTTTCTCTTTTTGGGGATTCTGGGAGGGTGTGTATCTGCCCCTGTCCAGGCCTCTGGGGAGGCCGGCCTCTCCAGGCTGATGGGAAGGACTGTGAGAGCAACCTCAGGCCTCAGCGCAAACCTCTTAGCTCCTGTGCTAACTAAAGGAATTTTTTAGAAAACTATGCACCTTTCCATCATTCTCAAGTTGACATCCTAATTTGTTTTAATTGCAAGTTTTCATACGTTCATTTATTATTAGAAAATAAAAAAAACATTGAATATGTTGTAAAATGAAATAAGATGAAGATCGACTGTAATTGGATAAATATGTTATAATATGATTCAATTAAATACATTTTAATCACCATACAAAATAAAGCTCAGTAAATAGCAAAGACACATGTATAATTTATAGCCATGGGGTTTTCCAAAGTATCTTAAATTTTTTTTGGGTAGTCCTGTGAAACACTCCAGTTACAATGAAAAGAATCAGTGTCATTAATCTGTGTTTTCTTGATTGTTCTGAATTCAGAAAAATTACAAATTGGGCTAAAAGATGTTCTTTTTTCTTTTTTTTTTTTTTTAGTGAGAGAGAGAAATGGAGGGACAGACAGACAGAAAGGGAGAGAGATAAGAAGCATCAACTTGTGGTTGCAGGACCTTAGTTGTTCATTGATTGCTTTCTTATATGTACCTTGACCAGGAATGAGGGCTCCAGCTGAGCCTGTGACCTTGGGCTCAAGCCAGTGACCTTGAGCTTCCAGCCAGCAACCATAAGGTCATATCTATGATCGCACGCTCAAGCCTGCAACCTTGGAGTTTTGAACCTGGGTCCTCAGCATCCCAGACTGACGCTCTATTCACTGCACCACTCCCTGGTCAGGCTACCTTCCTTTTTAATGTAAACTTTACCTTAACATACATATATAAGATAGGGGAAGATAATAGGCCCTGTGTGTCTAAGATGCCTTGAATAATCATGGAAAAAGTCTTCTCCCAAAACAGTCCTTCCCTGTATGTCTTTAATTGGGACCTTGGAGGCTTTTACAACCTAGGAAAAAGCCCAGTAATAAGATTTGATGTGAGTATATAAAGGTATGCCTTTCTTCTGTAAAATGAGAGAAAGACTGTGAAGGCATAACCTCTCTCAGGCAAACTGATGTTTTGGAAATAGCACATGTAGAAGTTGGAGATCTGGAAATTGAGTCCTTTTAGACCAGGGGTCAGGAACCTATGGCTCATAAGCCAGATGTGGCTCTTTTGATGGCTGCATCTGACTCGCAGACAAATCTTTAATAAAAAAAGTAATAAAGGCCCTGGACGGATGGCTCAGCGGTAGAGCGTCGGCCTGGCATGCGGGGGACCTGGGTTCGATTCCTGGCCAGGGCACATAGGAGAAGCGCCCATTTGCTTCTCCACCCCCCCCCTCCTTCCTCTCTGTTTCTCTCTTCCCCTCCCGCAGCCAAGGCTCCATTGGAGCAAAGATGGCCCAGGCACTGGGGATGGCTCCTTGGCCTCTGCCCCAGGCGCTAGAGTGGCTCTGGTCACGGCAGAGCGATGCCCTGGAGGGGCAGAGCATCACCCCCTGGTGGGCAGAGCGTTGCCCCTGGTGGGCGTGCCGGGTGGATCCCGGTCGGGCGCATGCGGGAGTCTGTCTGACTGTCTCTCCCTGTTTCCAGCTTCAGAAAAATACAAAAAAAAAAAAAAAAAGTAATAAAATTAAAAATATAAAACATTCTCATGTATTACAATCCATTCATTTCCTACCGCTCATGTTCATGGTTGTGGGTGGCTTGAGCCAATCACAGCTGTCCTCCAGGACAACACCAAATTTTTATTGGATAATGAGTAACGTACCTGGGTCATTGTATGGCTCTCATGGAATTACATTTTAAAATATGTGGCGTTCATGGCTCTCTCAGCCAAAAAGTTTCCCAACTTATGCTTTAGACAGTTTGCATATTCAGTAAAAACCCCTGAGCAATTTGCAAAACCCACCTATGTAAAGACCATCTATCTAAGCAATATCTTTCTTGATCTTTTACAAAACTAGTATAATTTTATATGGCATCGGGGAGGGAGTCTTGACCTACTCCCAGTGCTTGGTTGTTTTGTTAGAGTGAGGTTAATTAATTAATAGAATAGGTAATTAATGACAATATCATGATTCAGGAGTGTGCTGGTAAATGTTTAACTACGGGCTCTTGGAGGAAGAGAAAGTCTGATTTATAGTTTGCCCATTTCTGTGGTGTAAATATTCCAATGATGGCCTATTTCAAGCTACAACATGAAGTAATCTGGCTTCCCAAAAACCTGAAATTAACAATCAGCTCTCAGGCTTTCTCATATGCTGGTCCAAGCCAGCTCCAGCCCATCCATATGTCATGATTTATTAATTACACTGCTCTGATCAGAGTCAGCTGGAGAAGCAGTGAGCTTGCAGTTCCCCAGGATTTTCCAGTATGCATGATCACCTTTATGTACTTATAAAACACTAACAACTTTCTTCAGGTGACCACCTGACACCTCCCTGTTCATCTGCACCATTCTCTGGCCTTGAACCTAGAATAATCACTGACCTGTCCTTCCTTGGTGACAGCCCTAACTGTCATTTCCCTTCAACTGTGTGCAAACCATATTGTGCTTCTGGGACAAAAATTATGCAGTTGAACAAATGCCTATTTTCTAATGTCATAGAACATAATAGTTGTTAATTGATTTATCTATTTTATTCATTTTCTTTGCAATATAGGTATAATTTTTTGGATATTTATAAAATACTATATATTTGAACTTGAAGATACCTCTGTACTTAATGGGTTATATCCTCTTGATTTGGTCCTCTGGAAGCAGCGCCTGAGATGAGGATTTGAGTGCAGTTTGGGGGGTGCAGGGAACAACAATAGGGGAACAGAAAACAATACAGAGAAGAGAAGGCAGCCACAGTATAGGTATATGGGCAGACTTGTTGGACTGTGGAATGTGATGTTAGGTCCAGGTAGATAGTGTCAGAATTGAGTTGAATTGTAGGACACCCAGCTGAGAATTACTTGATGGAAAAAATCTACACATTGGAATTTGTATTTGAATTGGAATTGGTGGCAGTATTTTAGAAGCAGACCTGTGAATGTTTAACAGCTTGATTTAAACACTTAGAAGAAGTTTTCCCCTTTGTTAGTGACACAGTTGTTTAGTACTTTGCCTCCTTCCCGTTCCATCCTTCAATACACACTTTCCCAGATTCTCTGCAGTAAACGCAGTATTTTTTTTAACTCTTTATATATACTATTTTCTTAAAAGTGAAATGAAGAATTTTGCTAATTACAGACCTTCCAGAAGTCTTCCCTGACTTCATGTTCCTCTGGTCTTCCACACCCTAGGAGAGACTTTCCTTGTAGTACTTGCTGCTTGTACAGAAATGATGTGCTGTGTCTTGGCGGTTCCCGTAAGACAGCAGCCTGCACCAAATCTGGACATGGTTTTACTCTTCTTTATATCCCTGTCCTTGAACAGTATCTGGTAGATAGTGGGTATTAATAAATATCTACTAAACAAAATCACATAGCTCTTTAGAAACATATGAAAGAAACCCAGGAAGATAAACATTCTTTATGAAACAGAAACATTTATTAGTCCTTTTGGAAAGGGAATGTTCATCTTATAAGCTCCAAAAAGTGATAAACTTTAATAAACTTGCATTTGTACTTAACTCCTGAAAGGATTGATTTTGTTAATGTTCCTTTAGCAAAAATATTTCAGCTATCTGTGACCTTAGACAAATCACTTATGTGTGGCTATGTGTCTTTTTATTTTTTACATCAGAGAATAGGCCTTGTATAGGACATAGTAGACAGTAATGTTATCTATGATGATCATATAAAGGCAGTTTGACGATAAACCCCTTTACTCAAAATAAAGTGTTTTTAGTAAAGATTATATCATTTGTTTAAATGTACTAAAGGAAAGAGAAAATAAGAAAGAGGCTAAATAAGACAGTGAACTCATTAAAAATTTCATCCTAACAACTTGTATAAAATTATGCAAAAAGAAAAATCATTAGTCTGATGACCTGAGAAATGCCCTTTGTGAAACTGACTCTGAAATGAAAGATTTTCAAGAGTGCTTTATGGGAACATATTTTGTTGTTCTATAGTCATACTCAGTATAGTCAAAACTGCAGAAGTTATTGGGAGAGATTACATAATTTCTTTCCTTGGAGAATTCTCAGAGGGGTTTTGAAACCCCGGTACCTGATGGATTCTAAAAGTGGTTTGGCTTCGAACGGAGCATTCCTTAAGTTTTCTTTACATTCTCAGACACTTATCCTAGTGTCTGTATATTTCAAGTTGGATTAGAATAAATTTATTTCAAGAATAAATTCATCTTTATAACAAGAAAAGATGCTGAAATTTGGAGATAATGATACATTTATTTTGGGCTTCTGGGCTTCAAATTGCTATGGAACTGAATCATGTAGAAATTACTTGTGCAAATGAAGTAACTGAGATGCTGGAGTTTGTTCTCATGATAAGAAATCAATCTTATCAGGGAAGGGATGCTGACTGTTAAGTCAGGAGACAACATTCTCAGATGAATGTTGGATTTCACGTAATAACAACAGAAATCATCATTTGGTATCAATTGATTTTGACTGGGAACTTCTTATAGTAAAATAAGGTTTTCTCTTTCTTCCCTTTCTTCCTTCCTTTTTTTTTTTTTTTTTTTTTTTTTACCCTAGTAGTGTGGTTACCCTGTTAGCTTTTACTTTGGTAATATTTTTATGCTGTTCCTGGTAGGAGCACATATAAAAAGAGAGGAATTGCTGAGTCAGTTATAGTGTGAAAAAGCACAGTTATCTCAGTGCTTATGAAGGAGAAGCGGAAAAAGAAAGAAGAAAGATGGTAAGAAAACATTGGCTTTTTAAACCCAGAAAATGATGAAAGTGCCTTAAAAAGGGCTGATTTATCGCCTGGAAGACTGAAGGCCCCGTTTATTCACTAAAGAGGCACGGAGAAGTTATCTCTGCTCGCTAGTGACTCATCCTTCCGAGCAGGAAGGTTCGCCCACAGATGAGAGGGTAATTTAGTTTCTAGGATGTTTTAGTCTTCTTGTTGGGTTTACTCACAAAGGTGCTAATTAGAGGAAATTGTTATGGTGTTATTTTTTCACTTTAACATCTGTTTCCCAGGAGCTGGACACAGAAAACTAAGTCATTTCATAGAAGCAACCAAAGAAACTGGATGGCAGTGACTTTGAGTCATCGTCATAACACATTTGAGTGTCAGCCAGAGAGGCCTATGTATGAAATAATCAGAACCTCATAAACCCATGAACTTCTCATGTCCAGGTAAATATATGGGTCCTGCTAAGATTAGAAACCTCAGTAACCAATGTTGTAAAAGAAAAAAAAAAAAAAAAGGCTTTTCCACACAAAATATTAAAGATGAGGAAATAATATAGACATGTTTACTTTTTTTTTCTTGGAAATTTGGTAAATGTTTGTGTCTGGCATTGTCCTAAGTGCTTTATATATATTAATTCATTTAATCCCCACAGCAGCCAAAGATATAAGGTAGATAATATTATCCCCATATTACAGTGGTCAAACAAGTGTGCATAGACAAGGAAATGGAGGCCCTTAGTGATTAAGTAACGAGTGAGTGGTGAGTCTAAGATTCTAACTCAAGCAATCCCCCATCTCTATTGAGCACAATCACCATAGCCTCATCTAGGCCATACACACATGCCACTGCCACACACCCACACATCAATCAGGCAAAGTGCATGTGGCTGGTAACCCCACAAGGGACCCTAACATAGTTGCCCCACACTTCCATATAAATATATTTCTTCAGCCATTTTTCTTCCTCTGTCCACATTATGAAACAGGTAGAATCTTGGTAATAAAACCACCAAGGGCAATGTTATTCTAATGACCCCTTGGAGAATGTGTTTTAAGGAAGGGCTGTTTTATACCTTTTCTTTGGTGATACTGTTAAAATTACAAATTGATTATGGGATCAAAATATTTGGGCATTTTCCCCCTCCCACTATTCAGCTATTGCTGAGTATTTCTTATAATAGATAACTTCTTGATGTACCCAAGCATCAGTGTTTTCTATGGTTACCAAAACTCAGGGCCTTGGGGAGTTGCCTGCAATTTGCCATAGGTTTAGCTTTGCATTAATATGGAAAGGTTTTTCCTGTGGTGATGGAAGCTCAACACATTTAACTCTTAGATTCAACTTAGAATGATGCCGCCAAAGCTGGACCAGTTGACTTCTGCATTGAGGTGGTGAGATTTGAGAGGCCTGACACAGTCAATGAAATGGAAAGAAATCTATCATCTGGGGAAAAGCATGAAAGTGATGATAAACCAGGGGAATCCAATGTGTTCTTTCACTCCAGATTGGTTTGGAACCTGGGACCTCAGTGTCCCAGGTCCATGCTCTATCCACTGTGCACTCACCTGTTCAGGCAGGATGTTTATTTTTAATAAAGTATTTGATATTTATTTGCCATTTGTGATGTTATCTATTGCTGCATAACAAATAACCCTAGAAAAAAAAATATAGGCCTAAATCTTTGTGATCTTGGATTTGGCTATGTATTCCTAGATATGACATTAAAAGCAGCTAAAGAAAAAGTTGATACATTTGCTTCATCAGTATTTAAAACTTTTGTTCATCAAAGGACATTATCAAGAAAGTGATGAGACAATCTATACAATGGGAGAAAATATCTAATATTCAGAATATATAAAAATGTAGAGTAGAGAGAGTGACTACTTATTAGGTTAGAGAGTCTCTTTTGGGGTTATGAAATGTTTTGAAACTAGTTATAGGTCGTGATTGAACAACATTGTGAATGTATGAAATGCCACTAAATTATAGACTTTAAAATGGTTAATTTTATGTTATATGAATTTCACCTCTAGTATAAAAATAACTAAAGCAGTTTGATTGGTGGTGGCACAGTGGATAGAATGTTGACCTGGGACACTGGGGTCCCAGGTTCAAAACCCTAAGGTCGTCAACTTGAGTGTGGGCTCATCCCACTTGAGCACAAGCTTGCCATCTTGAACACGGGGTCACTGGCTTGAGCGTAGGATCACAGATGTGACCCCATGGCCACTGGCTTGAAGCCCAAGGTTACTAGCTTGAGCTCATGGTCATTGGCTTAAGCAAGGGGTCAATGGCTAGACTGGAGCACCCCCTGATCAAGGCACATATGAGAAGCATCCATGAACAGCTAGAAGTGAAGCAACTACAAGTTGATGCTTCTCATCTCACTCCCTTCCTCTCTCTTTCTCTGTTGTTAAAAATAAATAACTGAGGTTATTTGTCCCAGGCAACCTGGAACAAGTCAGTCATCCTATTCCTCACATATGAGACAATTAGTATGCAAAATAATTGGCTTTAAATTATTTCTTGAAACTATTTAAAACATTTACTGGAATTTACTAAGTGCTCAATAAATATTAGCTACTATTAGAAAAATAGAAGTGGGAGTTTGAGGCAGTTTATAAAAACACAATACAACCTTAACTCTGTATTCTGGGCCCTTAGCACAGTTCTGATACATGATACATGTCCTCTCAATGTTTATTAAATTGACCTGACTGAGAAGTCTCATTCTCTGGAGATATGCAGGAATGAACTATATATCCCATCTTTTTAGATCTCTGAACATTGACTAATGGATTCATTAAGGTACAATGAAATTTGGGCAATAACTGTTACTCCCTACACTATTTCATATAAAACATTCAAATACTAATGCAATGAAACAATCAATATGGCACAAAAAGCCATGTATAGCTTTCTGTGAGTAGTCTTATACAATTAATAATTTTATAAGAACCTGTGAGAGTCTCCTCAACTCTAATAAATAACACAGAAGTTGGAGGAAAATGGGGAGAATGCCATTTCTAAATAGAGTGAACTTTAATCTAAACAAGGCAAAGATATCTTTTCAGATCTTGAGCTTTGTCAAATTACTTGTTTGGATGCTCATAATCTCTTAAAGTAGGCCAGAATTTTTCAATAGGAGCAATGCTTGTTCATAATCTATTAGAGAAAGAATTTTTTTTTTTTTTTTTTTTTTGTGACAGAGACAGAGAGAGTAATAGAGAGGGACAGATAGGGATAGACAGCCAGGAAGAGAGAGAGATGAGAAGCATCAGTTCTTCATTGTGGCAACTTAGTTATTCATTGACTACTTTCTCATATGTGCCTTGACGGGTGGGGGGGAGGCTAAAGCAGGGTGAGTAACCCCTTGCTCAAGCCAGTTAGTTACCTTGGGCTCAAAGCCAGCAACCTTGGGCTCAAGCCAACAATCATGGGGCCATGTCTATGATCCCATGCTCAAGCTGAAGACCACACTCAAGCCGGATGAATCTGTGCTCAAGCCAGCGACCTCAGGGTTTTGAACCTGGGTCCTCTGTGTCCCAGTCTAATGCTCTATCCACTGCACCACCACCTGGTCAGGCTAGAGAAAGCATTTTATGGGGAAGAAATTGCTACTATTTTTAAGCCTCTATTCTTATTTTTGCACTACTGTATGCAACAACACATTCTTGAACACTAAATTAATGAGCCTTCCTACATATTCACTACTTTCCTTTGAGAAGCTCAAAATGTGTTCTGCATTAAGTGAGATTCATTATAGTTCTCACATGGTTACTAATATACCAGGTTGAGAGGGATAATCACAGTACTTAGTTTTGTAATCTCTTCCTTTTATAAATGAGATATTAAATGGCTCAAATACAATGAGGTTATTTGTGGGTGAATTTCTGTTCATTGCCACTTCTGATGCCACCATCCAGAGTCAATGCATTCAAAGAGCACTAAATGGAATTCTTGGTTTCAACCACCCTATCCATCCTCTCCAATTTGTTTCCCAGTCTCTAGTCTTATTGATGTTTGTGCATGCCACCAGTGAACACCCAAATGCTAGAGGTTGGAATCTGGGGGTTGTCATTTTCTTGCATCCCCACACCCACTCCATCAGCAAGATGCAGCTCTTCATTCTCTCTATCCTCTCTGCCCCATCTTAGTCCTAGCCACCCAATTTTCTTACCAAGACTCTTGTAACAGCTCCTCCATGTTTGCTTTTGGGCATTTTATAGTCCATTCTCTGTAAGTCAACAGCCCAATGTTTGCAATGGGGAAGCAATCACTGTAGGTCCCTGCTCAAAATCCTAGTTGCTCCTCAGACTCCACCTCAGTACCAGTTGTGCTGGTTGTTTACCTCCAGTCAATGCTTCCCTGTCTTTTCATGGCCAACCCCTCATTTGACTTTGAGTGTTCTGTTTAAGGTAGGTCTCCACCTCCAACACAGACAACAGCCATCATTGTCTTTCAGCTCTCATTTGTTTCTTTCATTACATTTCCAATTTTATTACTGTTTATTTGTTAGCTTTCCTACCTTTAATATGAAAGTTTCATAATAACAGGGCTGCATTTTATTGACTGAGGTAAATTTCGGTGTCAAGTCTGGGTCCTTCCCACTTCCTTAGCCTCATCTCTCACGATCCCAGCCCTCAAACCTCTCACGAGTCAATAGGAGTAAGTAAACTGATTGGCAGAGGTTACATTCTTTGATTTATTTGCTGTGAAGATGATGTTCTTATAGCTAACTTTTTCTTCCTAAATATATGTGTGTTGGAAAGATGAGGGTAGAAAAGAAGAGTATGGAGAAGTTACACATTTCCTCTCCCAAGCTGTGAGATATAGATATGAGGTGAAAATATTTGTGGAAAATATAAAAATTAAATGTTTTGGGGGCCCGTCCAAATGTTGGAAGCAAAATATATTTTCTAAAAGTCTATCTGATTTTCATAGAGCCTTTTTGTGTGAAGTGGACCCCCCCCCCAAAAGACATATGAAGGTTAAAAAATTGGTAAAAATACATAAAGACTCTATGGTTTCTCATAAAGTTTTCCCATGAGTAAGTAACTGCAAGAAAACTTTTATATATGTATATAATTTAGCTATATTATCTTAGAATTACCGGTATCTTTATTTATTTAATCAAAAGTGTTAAGGTGTATACTTGCTGTGGATTTCTGTGAGGACAATTTTTGTAATATTTTGCCTACCAGCTGAAAACAAGATTGGCCTTCAGATTTTAGTTAGAGGCTGATTTTACTTGGGTGATGTGGGCTATTTGTGGATTCATTTAGTAACCACTTACCAAATATATAAACTGTTATAGACTGATTGTTCCACTGTCTCTTGCTGTTCTAAGCCTCTCTCTCTCCTTTGGAATAGTGGTTTACATTTTGTATCAAGTGTGCCAGGATAAACATGAGATTTAAACTTCGGTCAGCTTATTGTTTTTTTTCTCTCCCGATATACTTTCTCCCTTGTTACTCTTTCACCATATATAGATCATCTCTTCACTCTGTAATGTACCTCATGAGTCAGACAGTTTCTTGAACACATTTTGTCCCATAAAAAAGCTGTATCTTTTGAGTTACTTTTCAAAACAGAACATGTCTCCAGAAAACATTTGGATATAGCACACCTGGTTTAATTTAGGGGATGAATTAATAGAAATGGCAGGGTTATTTCTATGTGGGTTTTGGATGACAGGCCCAAGGAGATACTCTCCAGTCAACATGGACGATCTCTTCTTACTGTCATTCTCCAGGTTGCAGTGATGTTGAAGAAAATCAAAGGACCTTAAAAAATCAATAAGTGCTTTGTGATCTTTACTGTCTGATTCCCAAGTAATTTTTTTGAAGAGAACTTGTGGTCTACTTATTTCCTCATCACTTTATTTATTTATTTATTTTTTTGTGAGAGAGGGAGAGTGAAAGAGAAACAAAAAGGGAGAGGGTGAAAAGCATCAACTTGTAGTTGCTTTCACTTCAGTTGTGCATTGATTGCTTCTCCTATGTGCTTTGACCAGGGCCGAGCCAGTATCCCCTTGTTCAAGTGAAAAACTTGGGCTTTTCATTGCCAGAGACCTTTGAGCTCAAGCTGGTGAGCTTTGGGATCATGTGGATAATCTCCCCACTCAAGCTAGTGACCCCGTGCTGAGCGCATGTGCACAGCTGGAGACCTCAAGGCGTTGAACAGCAACCCCAGTGATCTGGGTAGACATTTTATCTCTTGTGCCACCACTGGTCAGGCCTCATCACATTCTTTTGGATGTAAATATCACTTGCATACTTGCATGGTACATTACAGGTTAAAACTACTCACCATAATACAACATAAATAACAGAAAGAATAACAACTATAGCAGACTAAACAACAAATGTTTAGGACCCACTCAACTCAAGCATATCAAGTAGAGTCCTCTTTGGCAGGGGGCCTTTTGTAGTAGGGTACACTAATAATCTTTAGTCAGGAACACGTGTGCAGTACAGTGTGTTGACTAGAGAGGCTAGATCTCACTGCCTGTGAAGGCACCACACCTAGAGCAGGGGTGGCGTGGGGTAGATATGTGTATATCATATGTACCATATGTACAAAGATTACTTTTTAAAGGAAAATATTTCAGAGATTTATAGAAATGTAATAAATCACCCTGTCTGCAGAATTACCAAATTGGCTCTGTTTATATTACCATAGATATGGATTTCCAAAAAATGCTTAAGTGAATACCCCAACAATTATAATTAGGTCTAGGTTTTAGGTCTTTCTACAATAAAGTTTGTTTAGTGGTGTTGTCATTTCCAATTTCCAATTGAGAAAACAAATCTAAGTACATTACCTAAGGAATTCCACTGAACATCACTGCTTCTCAGAATCCAGTGAAACTCAGAGATTTGGACAATGAAACAATTATTTACAAATTTAATTTACTTTGTCATGTTGTTACTCACAGATCATCTATATGCTGCCGTCTTAGTGCTATGTGCTGGGCATAATTTAAGACTTTTAATTAAAATCTTAAAGCAGAACTAGCAAAGTGAATTATCATTATTATTCATGGCCCATTGTTGGCTAAGGTCTTTATCTTTATAGTAAGTGTGTATCCCAAAATTATACATCGTAAATATTCATGGAACTGTCTTGTAAGGAAACTGAGATTTAAAAAAAATCTAAACAATCTATATACTTCAAAAGAAAATAATCTAGCTTGTAAAAGGGAAATGTATCAGAAAATCTACTGTAATTTTTAAAGGAATGACCTTGTTAAAACATAAATTGGCTATAAAACATCATAAAATACAGCAGATTAAGATACCTTTTTTCTGGAAATCTTGCCAGTTTTTTTTAAGTGAGTTATACACTGCTTTTAATAAAGAATTCCTGTAGGCAGAAAAGAAGTTAAAACTGACTTGAAAATTCCCATCATGCTTCATTCTCTGGTGGAATTTTCAGACCCTAATGGGGTTTGTTTCGTAATCAGCTTTGGTGTTAAATGGTTTCTTTTATTATAAAACAGAGAATTCTTGGTTAACACAATCCCCTCCCCCTCCCCCTTTTTACTCTCAGTTTCTGGAGTCCCAAATGCATTTAAACAATGATCAAGTCATATTGTAACAGGCACAGGAAACAAATAAACATGTGCAGCAAGAACTTGCTAACCTTGGGCCTGAAATCCCAGCATGAGAGAAAAGCATGACAGCAGTGATGCTCAAAAGTATGAGTTGAAGGAAAATTTGAAGTAAGTCCACTGCATTTCCAACCTGGTATTTTACTCATGCTCTTCGCAGACCACATGAACAGTTGATATTATGAAAAGCATTATAACACAATTATTTGCCATTTATAATTATGTAATATTTGCAAAGTATCCAGATGTAACTGTGTCCTACATTGTTTTTTAACTACAAGGCTATAAAATAATACATAAAGAGAGATAATATCTAACAATTCAATATGACAACTATCTGACTTAAATTTTTTTACCAAATTTAAAATTGACCCAACAGGTAGTAGAGAGAGCTTTTTAAACTTTAGGTATCATTAAACCTTCAGACTCCACTGAAAATATGTTGCTTTTCTATTTAGTTTATAGATCAAACATCTTAGCCTTCCTTCACATATTATATTAATTTCCTCAGACTACTCCAATATACTTTTCTCAGCAACAAAAAACATGTTTCTCACTATAATAACTTACCAAAATGAGAGACTTTTTATGATCATGAGCTAGTTAAAATTCACCCAATACAGGAAGGTGATATAATCATTACCTAATGTTACTACAAACTCTTTTAATAAAATATTATTAGACTGAATAATCCTCCTGCACAGAAAAAAAACCCATCAACAAAATGAAAAGGCAACCTATTGAATATTTGCAATTCATATATGTTTGCAGAATTATATATCTGATATGGGGTTAATATACAAAATATATAAAGAACCCACACTGCTTAATAGCAGCCCCCCCGAATAAACCAAAAACAAAAGACAAAAAAGGCAACCAAAAAACAAAACAACACACAAAAATAACGACAGAAAAACACCAAAAAAGAGAAACCAAACAATGTGATTAAAAAATGCCAGAAGATATGAATAGACCTTTTCCTAAAGCATACAGATGACCAACAGGTACATGAAAAGATATTCAGTATCACTAATCATCAGGGAAATACAAATGAAAGCCACAGTGAGATATAACCTCACCTCTATTAGAATGGCTACTGTCAAGCGCACAAGAAATAAGTGCTGGCGAGGATGTGGAGAAAAGGGAACCCTCCTGTACTGCTGATGGGAATGCAGACTGGTGCAGCCACTGTGGAAAACAGTAGGGAGATTCGTCAAAAAATTAAATTGAATAGTGAAGATCTCTAAGCTTCAATATCCTTATTTCTAGTTTGGGACTACCTTATAGGATTTCTGAGTAGATTTAATTAGCTAATCTGCTCATAGTATTTGTCATTTAATACAGGCTCAATAAATGGTAATTCTTAGTGGTATTATAGTTACAAAATGAATGGCTATACCAAGAATTGTGTACAGAGATACTTCAATTTTATTAAAACAGTGAAGTAGAAATCAAACTTCAGGGAAGGTCATCTTACTCCCATTAGATCTCAGGCCTTGGAACAGTAGGGCAAATGAGTTGGTGTCAGAGCACCAGGGCCAACACCCATAAGGAGAGACAAGGGTACAAAATGTCCTCACCTTCTCCATTTGCCTCCAAATCATTATTAATTGCAATTGGCTGTTTGTTTCAAAATTTACCACTTATTTTAAAAAGGCAAACGTGCTTTCAATTCAAATGTTTTCTATCCAAATGTTACCAGTGGTGGTCCAACCTGATCAGCTTCAGGTTAATGTGCTGCATTTTCTTTGTCTATGTTCATTATTATTTTAAAATGTGGCTGCTCATTTGCTTGACAGGATAGGTTCTTTACAGTTCTTTACAGTTTAAGCAACCAAGGATACCCATATCCAGGGAGTCATTTTCACAGACAGAGCTGAAATACTGTGTTTCTCCATCCACTCCTTTTCTAGCTCAAGTGAAGATCCATTTTTGTCCAGGGAGTTTAAATAAGATATCATGCTAGTGACAGAATGAATGGCTCTCCCAGGGAACACAAACCCTGGCTTCTCAACGACAGCCTGTGCTTGCTTCTCCTCCAGGTGCTTTTCTCCTTATCAGGGGAATTAAGACAAGTGGACACAGGCCCCACTGTGCTGCAGTCCCTTCCAAAATGCCAGTGAAATATAAATCAAGGTTTCCATTTCTGAAGCAACCGCAAGAACTCTTTAGCCCAGAGGATGCGTGCAGTGTAAGAAGATAAATTTGCAAAACGTTTTCTTTCAAGAGTCATTTTACAGTGAGATACCCAGATAACAAAACTGAAGTGACTAAACACACACACACACACACACACACAGCATCTGCTGTTCCATTGTAATATTTCAGATATATCTCTACTTACACAACTGGTTCTGAATTAAAGCTATTATTCTCCCCAGGTGGAAAATATAGATATAAACACCCAGTTAGCAAAATCTTTCTCTCTGAGTTTACAGATTGCCTTGTTTCCAAAAATACTGGTGTAGTGAAGGTGTCAGCTGTCATTCACATAACAATTAAAATGATGTGTTGGGTACTCGTCCAAGCTTAGGGCAGTATGTTTATTGTCTACACAAGAAATGAAGTTTCTGACATGCTTTTTGGCTATTAAAGATAAAATGCTTAAACATGTGTGATATACCTCACCTCTGAGTAAGTATCTTTATGCACAGTGTATCATTGACCATCTTTTCTGCAGTTTTTAGAGAACGCGTACTACTTCTGACCACAATTGAAAGCAATTGGGTACTGTTAGCCTTGCTTACCTAAAGAGGGTGACTGCTTTTAGAAAAAGCAATATTCTAATAAAAATTGATTCTCTTAAAAAAAGACAAATCAGAGTATTGATTTCCACTGTAATTCTTGTTGTGTTCTGCAAAGCAAATAATTCCAAAAGTAATTAGGGAACACAACTTTGTTAACATTTCATATAGTCAAGTATTTTTCTCAAATGCTTCCTTCTAAAATAGTTGCTTCATACAGAATGGAACCTACTGAAACCAAATATGAATCTGAATTAGTTTTATTCTCTAGAAAGCGGAGAAGAACCACTCCATACTGATAGGCCCATGAGAAAAGAAAACCTCAATAAAAAGATTTGTTATAATTTTCACAAAGCATCTACTTTAGACTCACTGTTGGAATACGTGAGGGAATAGCCCAACTCCTTTTCTTTGTTACTAAGATGTAATTAGCATAGAATATTGTATTAGGTTCAGGTGTACGAAATCACTCAAGTCTGATAAAGACAGTTGATTAGGATCCTGGTCTTGGTTCTGCCCTTTCACCTCAGCAGATGATGTCACCTTGTCATTGTCACTTCTCTATTAGACCAATGTCCACCAAGTTTCTAGATAAAGAAATGTTTCCAGAGGTTATTCCTTCTTTGTGTAGATGGATATAAGTTACTAGCATCAAAATGTCAGAGAGCTGTTGTGTTAAAAGGTGAGAAACTCCAGATGGCAGGTGGCTGGTGGTTGAGTTTTCAGATGTTTTCTGTGACGCTGAGCTACAGGGCACGTGTCACTGTTCTTCCCCGTTTATTCCTGGTGGTTTCTTCCTCACTACTCAGGATGTGGTGTGGGAGCAGTAATATCCTTGATACTGGGAAGTTTGTTAGAAAGGTGAAAACTTAGATCCCACCCTAGGTCTACTGAACCAAAATCTGCATTTAGCAAGATCTACAGCTGACTTATAGGCACATGAAATTTTGAGATGTTCTTCTCCACTGTATCAAGAATTCATTCCATTTAGTCTTTCCTGATTCCTCTCTTTGCCCTATTACTTTAAGCCATTCAAAGTAGTCTTCACTATTCAGTTTAATTGCACAACAGATGGAATTTATATGTTAGATTTCACCTTTTCAAGTGGAGTATGGAGTCAGGATTGAGGAAAGGCAAGACAAAAATTGAGCTATTTATAACTAAGTCTTGAACATTTTGAATTTGTTTCATTAAAAATTATTCTTAATGGGTTAGTCAAATCCACCGGCCAAATACATGCTTGTTAAATAATAATTATAATAATGTTCATAAATGAATAGTAGACTGAGACGTTCTTTTTACCTCTGAATATTTTTGTTTTGTGCTTTTGTCAGTGTCATAACTGCCATCGCATTGGGAAATCATATTGATTTAAACCTGAAGAAAATAGGTGAAATAGATGCCAAAGTCTCAGTGAAGGTTCCCGATAATGTCCTCAGAGTTTGAAACTTTTAATGAAAACATTTTACTTTTTCTCTTGTTGAAGCTGGATACTGTGGGTAATTTTTGTGTCACACATATCTTTGGCACAAAGGACCTGGGTTTCTTTAAGGGAATGTCACACTTCCATTGGCTTAAGCCACATTCAGAATCCTGGGATAAGCTCTTCCTTTGACCACCATAGGATAACATCAGTGACAGAGATATCATCTCAAATCTCTGCAAGCACATTACATTAAATGTGTTCAAAGTTTCATGAAAAGAAAAGAAAAAATTAGTCAATAATAAACAAATAGGCAATTTATAGCTCTAACATTTCATAATGAAAATTGTTTTCTCTGTGTTAATTATGATTCATTACTTGGAATACATTATCTCCAATTTTATTATTAAGGAGCTATTATTCTTATTTTAGAATTAAAGAAACTAAAATTTAAAAACTTTCCCAATATTATACAAAAAATAAGTGATGGAGCTCATATTTAAGTATTTCCCACAGATAGGTTCTTAACTAAGGTACATAGCTTCTAAGCACTTGACATATAATGAGAAAGGACCATTTCAGGCAGATATACAGGGGCTCCTACAATTCTTCTCAGCCCTAAACACTGATGGCTGATACTAACATGAGTCCAGGTTTCTAAAGGTCCTACTTGCACTCCTCATAAAGAGTTAGTGTTCATATGGTTTGTTTTTTTATTTTGCAAAACAGAGAGAGACAGAGAAAAAGACAGAGAGAAAGAGAGAGAGATGTGAAGCATCAATTCATAGATGCATCACATTAGTTGTTCACTGATTAACTCTGTGCCTTGAGCAAGGGGCTTCAGCCAAACCAGTGACACCTTGCTCAAGCCAGTGACCATGGGATCATGTCTATGATCCCACATTCAAGCCAGTGACCACAGGGTTTTGAACCTGGGTCCTCAGCATTCCAGGTGAGTGCTCTACCCACTGCACCACCACCTGGTCAGGGGGCAATTTATTTTTATAGTAACCTTTATTATATTCTACAATAAAGTTATAAAAGTTATAGTAGCCTTTATTATATTCTATTCCCTTAAGGTATGTTCTCTATTATTTGTGCTTCTCATTTTTATATCAGTTCTCTTCTTCCCTTCTATGGGCACACTCAAACCTCCCATCATGTAAAAACAACCAACCATCACCAACAAAAGTTATTTCCTTGACTCTGATTCTCTTTCATACTATTGCTCCACTGTTTTATATCTCTTTACTCTCTTCCACTTGAAAGAGTGGCTTTATCACTTACTGCTTATAAATCATTATTTTCACTCACTTCTGAACTCATTATCATCTGGTTTTCTCTTTCACCATTCACTGAATCTAATTAAACTATGCTTAACAAGTTTCATTGGCTGATGTCCAACAGCCCTCTTAATGAAGGAAAATGGGAATGGAAAGAGAATATTAACTATATTTATGGACTACCCCCTGTGAGCCATTTTTATGCAGTGCATTCTCTCTATATATTTCCTCATCTAACCCTCATAATAACCCTGTGATATTTTAAATCATCAATATTATTATTTAAAACTTAGGAAACAGATTCAGAGTACTTAATTAAAATAAGGTAGAGATCTGATTCAAACCCAATTCTGCCTGAGTTAAGATCCCATGTTATTTGATAACACAAGGAAAGAAAGAAAAAGAGGGAGGCCCTGGCCGGTTGGCTCAGCGGTAGAGCGTCAGCCTAGCGTGCGGAGGACCCGGGGTTCGATTCCCGGCCAGGGCACACAGGAGAAGCGCCCATTTGCTTCTCCACCCCTCCGCCACGCTTTCCTCTCTGTCTCTCTCTTCCCCTCCTGCAGCCAAGGCTCCATTGGAGCAAAGATGGCTCGGGCGCTGGGGATGGCTCTGTGGCCTCTGCCTCAGGCGCTAGAGTGGCTCTGGTCGCAACATGGCGACGCCCAGGATGGGCAGAGCATCGCCCCCTGGTGGGCAGAGCATCACCCCCTGGTGGGCGTGCCGGGGGGATCCCAGTTGGGCGCATGCAGGAGTCTGTCTGACTGTCTCTCCCTGTTTCCAGCTTCAGAAAAATGAAAAAAAAAAAAAGGGAAGGAAATAGGGAAAGATTTGAATCCAAGAAAATCCCTCTGCCACAGCAAGAGATTCAAATTGACTACTAGATTAATTTTATTGCTACTATTATCTTTTAATTTTATTTTACAGGAATACTTTAATATGAGACTAAGAATAGATTATAGAAATAGGGGGGAAACCCAACATTAGTAACAAAATGTAGTGTAATTAATGGAAAGACTTCTGGACCTTCGTTGACCTATATTCTACTGAAGAGGAGGCTATCTATATCTAGGGTATTTACTTGTTAGTACTGCCACCTTGCTCAACATTCTGAGATTTTTGTTAATGCCCAAAGAACTAGGTTATACAGCTGATAGTGAATGAATTGGCTGATCTGTGTGTGCTATATAAATTTTCTTGAAATTACTCAAATCCCTGTGGCCTAGAAATCAGGGCAAAATTGCAGGACAGATGGTTTGGTAATGAGTTATTCACCTCTTTTGGTTGCCAAGCAATTTGGAAATTGCACTAGGCCAGGCCCTAGTCAGTGCTGTTTGACACTTCAACCTGAAGACAGTCTGACACCAGGAAGTTGTAAGCAGCAGCAGCTAATGCTTAACAACTGTGGCACAACAAGTGTCATGAAAATGGAAAGAAAAAAATGTTCTCTTTTGATTGTAGCTTCCTAACAGTGTGGGATTCAACTGAATTTCTATGTTGAGTTAAAAGTTCAAATTATATCTCCAGTCTAGAAACCCTTCTTAGCTTTGGACCCATTTGTTTAATTATCTATTGGACATTTTTACTTGGATATTTTGCAGGTACCTCAAAGTATCTATGCTTAAAACTGAATTTGTGATATTCCCCAAGAAAACTTTCTGCTCTGGTGTTTCCTATCTTAACAAATAGTAAGAATATCAAACCATACAATGATTCAGACCTGGAATTATTCTCAACTAATCCCCTCCTTACCTGCACCACATTCAATTACAAAGCCTATTGATTATACTTCCTAAATGTTTTCTGAATCTCCCTATTGCTGTCCATCCATTCCCATTGCCATCATGGATTTTAGGCCACCATAGATTCTGACCCACACTTGAGCATAGCTCCTAGAATGAAGGTCACCAGCCTTCCCTTTTCTGCTCCACCCATTATCTCTATGGAGCTATATATCAGATCATGCCATTGTGCTACTGAAAACCATTCCATGCTTTCCACTGGTTGGGAAATTTTTATTTCCCAAGATATAAACATCTCAGCATAGATTAGAAAGATATTCTCTACCTTTCCAGCATCATTTAGTCAGCAGATATTTATTGAATGCCTGTTTAGTGCCCAGCCTTCTTTAGGATCTGAAGATACACCAGTGAACAAAAGAGTCACTGTCTTTAAGAAACTTACATGCTATTGGGAACAGATAGACAGTAATCTTGGAAACAAACAGATGAGTAGTTTTAGGTACTTGCAACTTCCAGAAGGAGACATTTGTTAGATATGACTTTTATAAGCTCTCCACATTCCACCTAAACTAAGTCATGTGTTTCTATAAGCACTTTGTCATTATTATTTAACACCATCAATTCTTTATTTTATTTCTTGTTTATCTATCTTCTCTGCTGGCTCATGATAGATTTGATGACTGCAAGGATTTTCTCTAGATGTTACTATCATATTCCAGCACCTAATTTTTCCTGACATGTATTAGATGTCTAATAAATATTTGTGAAATAAATGAATGTTACTTCCTCAATATGAATTGATTGATTAAGTACTTATATCTCACTGGGTGAAAATAAAAACTATATGGTGAAATAAAAAATTGAATATAAATAAAAAATATAGGCCTGCTGTAGTGTATAACTGTTCAAATATTTGTGGACTAACATGAACTATATTGAACTTTCAAGCACATAAATAAATTAAACTTATTTATTACAAATCACTAAAGTCCTACAGATAACAAAATTTTACATGTTACTAATGCCTTACCTTATTTTTCTCGTTTGCTGAGAAAGCTAAATTGAGAAAGAACTTTAGAAAATTGTGAGATGAAAAGATATGCTCTGTAATTAAAATACTCTGAGGAAAAAACATGAATGGCCCCTGTGTTGTTCTAGGTAAAAAAACCAGAAAGTGGCTTGGATAGGCATCATCATTTTAGCCAACATTATGTTAATACTTTCTGTTTATTCAATGCATTTACCTTTCCAAGGTAATGCTTTATATTGAATTTTAATCCTACTAATTCTTTACATTGAATTTTAAGTGCTTACAAGGATGAGTAGAATGGTGTTATGCCCTTCTCAAGGGCAGTGAATGACCAGCCTCTCCTCCGTCTTCCAGCTCTGTGCATCTGTGCAGAATACTTTGTCTACCTGTGCTCACCAGAAAGCCAAGCTGATCACAACACATTACATCAGCTTGAGAAAAAGTTTTGATTGGCTTTTATACACTTTAAACAAATAATTTGTCACACCCTTAACACAAATTGTTTAGTTACACAATTCTCACTATTTTATCCTGTTATGGATGAAAGAAACTTCTGGGAGACTTTGAGTTCTAAGTCCTTTATTATTTTCTTTTTAAACTTTTTCTTACACCATCCCATGTGTTCACTGTAGTGGTTTGAGGTGTGTACCAGCATGTCTGTTAGAAACATTAGTTTTCTAAAAAAAATTTGGGGCAAGTATAATCTATAAGAAGAGTTGTCTTATAATTTCTCTGAAAATGAATAGTGCTTTTTTACTTACCACCATTCTCCTCCCAGCTCTTGGCTTGCACATGTTTTAACATACATACCTACAGTATGAAGTCAGTTGCTGGGGTCCCAAGTCGGAACAGTGGTGGACAGAATGCAGTGCAGTGTTGTGGAAAAACTGTCAGCTTTGGAACTGAAGCCTCTGGGCCCAGCTATTTCTCTCAGTGGTGGGAGATACCCACCCTTCTGTTTATCTATATTATCATCTCTCCTCAATTCCTTATCCAGTATTTACTTTTTGAGTCCCTCTATTCCTAACCAACCAAGGAGTTGGTTTCATTCCTGTTGCTGGTTTAGCCAGCTTGTTGTAACTGTAGAAACACTTACTTGTGTACAAATTCATGTATATAAACCCTTACTGCAAAGAGAAAACCTTCCACATACTTTTCAACTTCTTAGCAATTACAGTGTACCCTACAATTTTCTGGGGTTTAATATTATGTAGCCTGTGTCCCATTTTATAGCTTAAAACATAAATGAAATATGGACTAGTAAGAAGAACCTGGCCTGGAAACATATCTAGCTAATGAATTCTGTGAATCTATTTGACAGCTGGGCTTTACAAAGACCCTAAAGTTCCAATAGTTTAACAAAAGAAAACAAACAAGCAAACAAACAAACAAATGTACACAATCACAATTACCAGTGACAACATGGAAAAACCCATAGAGTACACCACTGGCAGAACTCCTCAGAGAGACAGCTTTCCAAATGTGGGAAATGTAAAACAAACCTTTCTTTATGATAACTTTAATAGTTGAATTTCTTATTCTCCTAGCCTTACAGGTTTATTATAAAAATCAAATCCATTTCTCCTAGGGGGTGAGAAAGAACCACTTCCTATGCCATAAATTTATAGAATAGCAAATGTTTCAAGTCCTATAATTTGTTCCTGGGGTAGCATTATGTCGTTCCTTTCTGGGTTATGTAAGCCTGCCTTGGCCTTTCAGACACAGAAACATTTTACCCTTGACACAATTTGGAATTTGTAACTGCCTGTGAAAACAAAAATAACACTATTTTTCCCTTTGAAAAGTCCCTGAACACAAATTAATAAATTCTCAGAGAATTTCAGTGCAGAATTTGCAGGCTAGTATTTCAACTGCCAAGACCTATATTCAAAGTGTTTGAATTGCCAGAAAAAACACAGCTGTTCATCCATATTTCAGGCAATCTGTGCATTATCTTTTAGGTAGGAGAGATTATTCAATGGGCTGAAGGTTAGGTGCAAGCTTCAGCATGCAGTTCCGGAAGGGCACCTAGGCAAAGTCAGAAATCCACAGAAATCCCAAATATTAATACTGACTCAGAATATCAGAAATTTTAAATTACTGTTTCTTAGGAAAGAACTCCCTCTTCCCTGTCCCCTACCAAAGTCAGAGGCATCTGCTAGCCAGTTCTCTCCCAGCCTTCAGTTCTACTCTTGATAAATGCTTTTATGTCTTGTTTTATCCATTCTGTAAAGGATTATGATGGCCTGGAAGCTGGCCACCTGGGATGATCTCAAGGAGTCAGGGATGGAAGGAGTCTCATGAGGTCAGAGCGGTTATGACAGAGACGGTCTCGGATATCTCCATAAACTAAACTGAACTCTTGGCACATTCAGAGTGTGGATAACATGAGTTTCTAGCCCTGCTCCCCACTAGTGTATCAATCATGCATTAATTTCTGCCCTGATAATGTGATAAAATAAAGTGAGCCATTTTTTTTTCATTGAACTTTAGTAATGATTTGTAATAAAACAAACTGCACAAATAAGGAGTTTGTTTTTTAAAATGTGTGAAACATCTTTGGATTTTCTCAGCGTCTTTTATTATGAAGGTGCATGTTCATATGCCTAATCCCCTGCAGGATTAGCTCAGATTTTGACAGTCTGGCTGCTCTAGAGATAAGCTTCGGACTACGTGTGATTTCCTAGGTACAGACTTTAACTCCTTTTTTTCCCACCGCTGGTGTAGCTCCCCAGGGTGTTGGGATATCTCCTGAGAAACCCTGTCCTAGATACCTCAGAATGTTCTAAACAAAACCAATTGGTTGCTTACCCTCTTTCAATTCAATGAACATTTACTGAATATACCTACCTTGCATCATCCTTTTACATATAATGTTTTGATTAATCTTCACAAAAACTTGCAGGTGAAAAAAAAAAGAGTCCAAATTGTTTAGTTAACTTGCCAGAGATACTCAACAAATAAATGGCATGCCAAGATGTCAATTCATGTTTTTGGAACTATGAAATATCATTGACCATTTTGGTATACCTTCAGCTGGCACAGTGGATGACATCACAATGGAAGCCATGTGCCTTCTTCGGCAACCCTGGGGCTGGTGATGTAATATGGCTCAGGGACTGCTCTCCAGTGACTGTCCTCAAAGACCTACTTTGCACTTTCCCTCTGTGGGTTACTTACTGATCATGTAAAAATTTGATCAATGATAAACCAAATAGACTTTTTCATTTTAAAAAACATATACAACTTTTAGTCAATATTAATGACATCAAGTATCAAAAGGTTTATTATTTCATAGTTCTCAACAGAATTATAAGCAACATCTATACATTTAAATTTCCTAATTTAGAATTGAATGAACTTCCTCCAAGCTCCTTGGTCCAGCCGGTTTAGTAGATGAATGGCTTCTCTCAGGATGATTCTTCTTTCAGGATGCGGTAACATTGAGCTTCTCTGGCACTTGTAGCTGTAATTCTAATTGGAATCATACCACTGTGATCCAGACCTCAGGGTCTCCTAATGTAAATCATACTGTCTGAGTAGAAAAAAAACCTTAGAAATCAACTAGTACCAAAGTCTCTCCCCCACTGCAGCTGGCCCCAATGTGTGTTGTGTGTTCTCTGCAATGACTATCCTAGTTGAGTTCTTATAATTTTTTGAATTGTTGCCAAAATTTTAAGCAGTGTATTTCTAATAAATATCTATATGTTAGACTTCTCTTAAAAATTTGGAATATTAGAGTTTGCTGATGACATGATACTGTACATAGAAAACCCTAAAGTCTCAGTCAAGAAACTACTGGACCTGATAAATGAATTCAGCAAGGTGGCAGGATATAAAATTAATATTGAGAAATGAAAGGCATTTTTATATACCAGCAGTGAACTATCTGAAAGAAAAATTAAGAAAACAATCCCCTTCACTACTGCAACAAAAAGAAATAAAGTACCTAGGAGTAAATTTAACTAAGGAGGTTAAGGGCCTCTACTCAGAAAATTGTAAAATATTGATAAAAGAAATCAAGGAAGATACAAACAGGTGGAAGTGTGCTCGCTTTGGCAGCACATATACTAAAATTGGAACAAACAGGTGGAAGAATATACCATGTTCATGGATAGGAAGAATAAACATCATTAAAATGTCTATATTACCCAAAGCAACCTATAAATTCAATGCAATTCCTATTAAAATACCAATGGCATACTTTAAAGATATAGAACAAATATTTCAAAAATTTATACAGAACCAAAAAAGAACCCAAGTAGCCTCAGCAATCTTGAAAATGAAGAATAAAGTGAGAGGTATTATACTTCCTGATATCAAGTTATACTACAAGGCCATTGTACTCAAAACAGCCTGGTACTGGCATAAGAACAAGCATACAGATAAATGGAACAGAACAGAAAACCCAGAAATAAACCTACACCTTTATGGTCAATTGATATTTGACAAAAGAGGTAAGCGCATACTAGGAGTAAAAGACAGTCTCTTTAACAAATAGTGTTGGGAAAATTGGACAGGTACTTGAAAAAAAATAAAACTAGACCACCAACTTACACCATTCACAAAAGTAAACTCAAAATGGATAAAAGACTTAAATGTAAGTCATGAAACTATAATCATCTTGGAAGAAAACATAGGCAGTAAGTTCTCCGACATCTCTTACAGATATAATTTTGCTGACTTATCTCCATGGGCAAGTAGTGAACTAAAGGACAGGATGAACAAATGAGACTAAGCAAACTAAAAAGCTTTTGCACAGCCAAAGGCACTATTAACAAAATAAAAAGACAAACCATACAATGGGATAACATATTCGACAATACATCTGATAAGGGGTTAATAACAAGTTTTTTACAAAAACTTGTAAAACTGAACACCAGGAAGATAAACAATCCAATCAAAATATGGGCAAAAGAAATAAATAGATGCTTCTCCAAAGAGGACATACAGATGGCCAATAGGCAGATGAAAAAATGCTCAACATCACTAATCATTACAGAAATGCAAATTAAAACCACAATGAGATACCACCTCACACCTGTCAGAATGGGGCTCATTAACAAAACAACACATAATAAGTGCTAGCGAGGGTGAGGAGAAAAGGAAACCCTCTTGCACTGCTGGTGGGAATGCAGACTGGTGCAGCCACTGTGGAATACAGTATGGAGATTCCTTAAAAAATTAAAAATGGAACTGCCTTTTGACCCAGCTATCACACTTTTAGGAATATATCCTAAGAATACCAAAACACTGATTCAAAGAAGAAATACACCCCCATGTTTATTGCAGCATTGTTTACAATAGCCAAGATCTAGAAACAGCCCAAGTGTCTGTCAATGGACGAGTTGATTAAAAAAGGGTGGTACATATACACAATGGAATACTATGTGGCGGTGAAAAAAAAGAAAAGCTTACCTTTTGTGACAGCATGAATAGACCTGGAGATTATTATGGTAAGTGAAATAAGCCAAGCAGAGAAAGAAAAATATTATATGATCTCACAGATATGTGGAATCTAATGTACAAAGTGAACTGAGAAATGGAATAGAGGCAGAGACAGGGTCACAGGGAGCAGATGGACAGCAGTCAGAGGGAAGGGGGATGAGGGAATGGGATCAGAGAAGGTAAAAGGATTAGTGAAACTATATATACATAACACAGAGATATAAATAACAGGACAGCAAATCCTAGAGGAAGTTAGAGAGAGGGGGCAAAGGGAGTTTAAAAGGGACACAGGAGTGAGGTTGAGGGAGTTGTTTTCAGTGGGATACTTGACCATGTAAACACAATAAATTAAAAATTAATAAAAAAAGACAAGATGATTAGAGAAATGGCTAGAGAAAGATGGTACTTTGACTGCATTAATTATGTATTCTGCTGCTAATTTAATATATACCATATTTCCCCATGTATAAGATGTACCCTTTTTCAAAATATTTGGAGTCTAAAATTTGGGGTGCATTTTTACAGTGGTTGTAGATTTTTTACTTGCATTTCCCACTTTTTTGTGCTTAGTTTTGTGCTCATTGTTGTCAATTTTTATACTTGCATTTCTCACTTTTTCGTACTTGTCCTTTTTTCAAATTTCAGTCCCCAAGATTAAGGTGCGTCTTATACATGGGAACACCTTATACATGGGGAAATACGGTAATACCATGTTATTCATATGTAATATATTGACATATACACAGATAAGATATGCATAAATTTTGCTCCAATAGTAAATATGTAGAAATGTCCTTCACATCCTTGAAGTTTAAAAATTGATAATGAAATAGTATTTAAATAGTAGCTGAGTTTAGCCACTTTTATTTATAAACATAAAATATAATTAAAATTAATTAAAAAATTTATCTACATGAAATATGCTACAAAGAACAAGTACATTTTAAAATGGATAAAACATATATATCATTTATAGCCGTACCTGCCTGTGATTATGTTATTTTTAAAAGCCAATAATTATTTCAGGATTCATCTAAAATATTCTGATTGAATGAAGAGATAAACAAATCTACTTTTAGAAGATGAAAATCATCAAAGACTATACTGGAGAGAATTACACCAATGCTTGAGGAATATTTATGTAAATTACCAATTTTCAGAAACTTAAATGCAAAGAATTTCAAAAATGGCATACTAGTATGTCATAAATATGTATCATTTTAAAAATAATGCTAAAGGCCTAAATTATTTGTCCTTGGATTAAACACTTTTTAATAAAAAATAGAAAAACATTTCCAAAGTATCTTGATTGCTAAGTGTTTACATCAGCACAACAGTTGTAGTGATGTAAAGAATAAACATAGACATTTCAGTAGAGAGGATAACTGAAGTATATTTTTTTTCTTGAAAATATGTGTCTTAAGGAGTAGATATTTCAAAGATATAAATAAGTTTAAGGGCTTAAAAATAAAATCTATACAGTTAGACAATAAAGTATATTTCCCAGGGCAGTCTATAGGTTCCTTTCACCAGCACTGAAATTCCAATCATTCTCATAACTGTAGCATCATGGTATTAGAACACAGAAGACAGAGACCACGGACAGAAGCATAGATAAAAGCAACATTGTGCTTAGGGTATGATGTACCTACTAATGCTAGGAGCTTGGATAAATTTTTTAGAAATATGTAGATAATAATGAGTGCTTACTATGTGCCAAGTATTCATTTTAAAAATCTAGTGCTACCCAAACCCCATGAGAAGTGATAATTATTAGCCCCATGTTGCAGGTGAAGAACAAAGATGTGGAGTGATTTTTTTTTTTTTACTTAGACATTAAATTTAATAGGGTGACACTGGTCAATGAGAGTATATAGTTTTCAGGTGAACATCTCCAAAGCATTTGAACTGTTGATTAGATTGTGTGCCCATCCCTGAAAGTCAAATCATTTTCTGTCACCATATTTTGTTCCTCTTTTCTTTCCTCCCTCCTCCCCTCTCACCCGGGTAACTATTTCACTTTTATCTATGTCCATAAGTGTCAGTTTTATATCCCACCTATACATGAAATCATATAGTTCTTAGTTTTCTTCTGATTAACTTGTTTCACTTAGTAATGTTCTCAGGGTCCATCCATGTTGTTGTAAGTGGCAATATATCATCACTTCTTATGGCTGAGTAGTATTTCATTGTATATATTTACTATATCTTTTTAATCTAATTCTCTATCAAGGGACATCTTGGTTGTTTCCATGTCTTGGCCACTGTGAATAATGCTGTGATGAACATAAGAGTTAATGTGTCTTTGTTTACCAATGTTTTTGAGCTTTTGGGGTAGATACACAGTAAAGGGATTGCTGGATCATATGGTAATTCTATTCTTAATATTTTTAGGTGCTGCCATGCTGTCTTCCATAATAGCTATATCACTTTACATTCCCACCAGCAGTGAATGAAGTTTCCTTTTTCTCCACAGTCTCTCCAACATTTTTTATTATCTGTCTTATTGATAATAGCCAATGTAACAGGTGAGAGGTGGTATCTCATTGTAGTTTTGATTTGTATTTCTCTAATAACTAGTGATTTGCAATTCTCTAATAACATATATCTGTTGGCTGTCTCTTCTTGGGAGAAGTGCTTGTTCAGGTCCTCTCCCCATTTTTTAATCGGATTGTTTGCTTGTTTGTTGCTGAGCTTTGTGTGTTCTTTATATATTTTGTATATTAACCCCTTGTCAGAGCTGTTGTTTGTGAATATTATCTCTCATTTGGTTGGCCTCCTTTTTGTTTTGTTGTTGGTTTCTTTTGCTGTGCAGAATCTGTTTAGTTTGATATAGTCCCATTCATTTATTGTTTCCTTTATTTCCCTTGCCTTTGGAGTCATATTCATAAGTTTAGTACCTATGTTTTCTTCTATGTAATTTATTGTTTTAGATATTATGTTTAGGCCTTTTATATATTGTGAATTAATTTTTGTGAATGAGGACAAACTAGTCAAGTTTAATTCTTTTGCACGTGGCTTTCCAATTTTCCCAGAACCATTTATTGAAAAGGTTTTCTTTTCTCCATTATGTGTTTTTGGCTCCTTTGTCAAAAATGATTTGTCCATATATATGTGGTTTTTTTCTGGGCTCTTGATTCTGTTTTATTAGTCTCTATGTCTATTTTTCTGCCAATACCATGCTGTTTCAATTATTGTGGCTCTACTGTATAACTTGAAGTCAGGCAGTGTGATACCTCTGGCTTCATTCTTTTTTCTCAGGATTTCTTTGTCTACTTGGGGTCTTTTGTGGTTCTATACAAACCTGGTGATTTTTTGTTCTATTTATTTAAGTTAATTTATCCATGGGCAAGCAACTACAAAATGGCAGAGCAGAATTTAGGAAGCTATGCCTTTAACCACTGGTCTGTATAACTAACCATATTAAACCCAACTATAAGCCTTTATGTTTAATTTTTCCCTCCAAAAGTCAGAGAACTGTAAAATAACCTGCCTGAGGTTGTTTTACAGATTGTGTTAAAGCAGGATTTTAACTTGGTCTGTCTGATTCCAAAGGCACCTTCCATGGTCCTTTTCTATCTTTCATTTGAGATGTTGCTAAATACTTGTCCACATACCTGCACTTTATTGGGCTGATGGCATTTGGTTAAGGACCCTCATAGGATGCTGATGCATTTGTAGAGACCAGAGGAGGCCCCCACATAAAAGGCCATCCAGCTTGTCCAGTTGCATGTTAGAATCTGTTAACATTGTGCCATGGTGACCCCTCATAGAACCAATATTCTAAATAACTGACCACAATATCTCAAATGAGTTAAAATGCACCAATAGCCATAAATCATGGGCCGTTGATTTGAGGTAAAAAAATCAAACTAGACATGCTATTTATAATAAAAAGAATAC